>NC_139327.1:33735000-34282500 GCF_056507025.1 Lutjanus erythropterus | reverse complement strand
TACATACATACATACCTGATCATGAACTTATGACCAACACATACATACATACATACATACCTGATCATGAACTTATGACCAACACATACATACATACATACATACCTGACCATGAACTCATGACCAATACATACATACATACATACATACATACATACATACATACCTGATCATGAACTTATGACATATATACATACATACCTGATCATGAACTTATGACACATACATACATACATACACACATACATACATACATGATCATGAACTTATGACATATATACATACATACCTGATCATGAAGTTATGACCAATACTTACTTACATACGTATATACATACGTACATACATACCTGATCATGAACTTATGACACATACATACATACATACATACATACATACATACATACCTGATCATCAACTTATGACCAATACATACATACATACATACATACATACATACATACCTGATCATGAACTTATGACTAACACATACATACATACATACATACATACATACATACAGTACATACATACATACATACATACATACCTGATCAAGAACTTATGACTAACACATACATACATACATACCTGATCATGAAGTTATGACCAATACTTACTTACTTACATACGTAAATACATACGTACATACATACCTGATCATGAACTTATGACACATACATACATACATACATACATACATACATACGTACATGGTCATGAACTTATGACTAACACATACATACATACATACATACATACATACATACGTACCTGACCATGAACTTATGACCAATACATACATACATACCTGATCATGAACTTATGACATATATACATACATACCTGATCATGAACTTATGACACATACATACATACATACATACATACATACATACATACATACATGATCATGAACTCATGACCAACACATACATACATACATACATACATACCTGATCATCAACTTATGACCAATACATACATACATACATACATACATACATACATACATACATACATACATACCTGGTCATGAACTTATGACAATACATACATACCTGGTCATGAACTTATGACCAATACATACATACATACATATATGATCATGAACTTATGACCAATACATACATACATACCTGATCATGAACTTATGACACATACATACATACCTGATCATGAACTTATGACCAATACATACATACATAGCTGATTATAAAGTTATGACCAATACATACATACATACATACATACCAGATCATGAACTTTTGACCAAAACATACATACATACCTTATCATGAACTTATGACCAATACATACATACATACATAAATACATACATACATACATACATACATACGTACCTGACCATGAACCTATGACCAATACATACATACATACATACATACATACATACATACATACATACATACATACATACACACATACATACCTGATCATGAACTTATACATACATACATACATACCCAATCATGAACCTATGACCAATACATCCGTACATACATACATACCTTATCATGTACTTATGACAATACATACATACATACATACATAAATACATACATACATACATACATACATACATACATACATACATACATACGTACCTGACCATGAACCTATGACCAATACATACATACATACATACATACATACATACATACATACATACACACATACATACCTGATCATGAACTTATGACTAATACGTATTAGTCATAAGTTCATGACTAATACGTATTAGTCATAAGTTCATGATCAGGTATGTATGTATGATGGAGGTTCATTGGGTTTCCCCAGACATGTAGCTACACCTTCTCAGGTATTTTCATCCCCGTCCTTTTTCCCAACGTTGCCCTACATAATTTATTGCATTGTGGTTCATTGAAACAACATCATTGTATAATTTGCTTATTATCCTTTTCAAATCCATAGATGCCTTTAAAGGTTGGACGGATTGTCCGGTTTGGGACCTTTAATCCTTGTACGCATTAATTCATTCAGTCATTTGAAGTGATTACACGGGATGCAAATTATATGCACATGCACACAAACATGACAGTCCTGCCTCGGGCCCCATTTGCACTTTCAGAGTGGCAGGATATAATGTACTTTCCTACATGTAACCACATGTATGTCAGCCATCTGTCAGCAAGATCATATATAAACTGTCTGCTCCAGCCCAGGTTGATAGTTAACTGCAAAACAAGCGCTAAACATTGACATTTCCACAGAGGACAGACCAGATTAGTGGCCACTTACTTGTGGTTACACCTGGGAGGAGAACATGAATATATGTATGTTGGGGGTTTCACATGTACTCACACTGGTGTTGACGTGGTCAGAGAGGCAGAGGTGAGCGGGAAGTTTTCTGCTTATTAAATCATATGATTCTCCAGTAGGCTTGGCAGTGACTTCCTGGGTCTGATGACCACCTGTATTTACCTGCAGATGGCATTTCACAGTTCATCTTAAGTTCATGTTGTACTGATAACAGATCATCAGGCGTTTTCAAACAGGTGTGAATCAGTTAGCTGTGCAGCACGGGTATAACTTTAATCCCCCAGTGGCTACATCGACATGGACACTTAATTTTCCACTATTATTCTGAATATGACATTAATACAGGTCATGTATGCTGAGGTTATTCAGGTTTTCGGAGCATTCTTTGGACATTCATATATATACAGCACATTCGTAATATGTACGTTGATTGGGGTTTTTAGCGCCAACACGACCTCTTGCTTGTTTACAGTCAGTTCTGTGTGTTTTTCTTTAAACTTCTGGCCAGGAGGAGAAACACAACTACTTCTGAACATTATGAAAGACTTTGATATCAGCAGGTTTTTGATCTTCAGTAGGGTTTAGCCACCAGAGGAGACAAAAGTCTCTCTCTGTCTGATTCATCTTGTTAGGTCTTTTAGGTTGGTTTTGTTTTGTTATGTCTTTTATGTTTTTACATCGTTTTTGTCTTGTTACCTGTTGTTTACTTTTATACGTCAGTTTTTGTCTTGTTAGGTCATTTTTGCCTTTTATGTTCTCGCCTAGTTACTTCTTTTACAGCATTTTTGTCTTGTTCCATCTTTTATGTTGTTCTCATCTGGTTACGTATTTTACATAGTTTTTGTCCTTGTTGCGTATTTTATGCAATTTGTTGGCTTCTTACTTTCTTTTATGTAGTTTTTGTACCTGAAAAATCTATTTAGCTACAGTAATTAAGTATTTGTACTGGGTTACTTCCAACCACTGCTGGCCACACAACATTAATCAATTTGTGTTTGTGTCCTGCAGGTTCGGCTTCGGTTTGCCCACATCCCGGGCCTACGCCGAGTACCTGGGCGGCTCTCTGTCCATACAGTCTATGCAGGGCATCGGCACCGACGTCTACCTGCGTCTGCGCCACATCGACGGCAAAGGAGAAAGCTTCAGAGTGTAAAGCTCCCCCATCGGTCTGCCTCGTAGATCCCAACATGGGAATCAGGCCACGCGGGAGGAGCGCGGAGGGTTTCCCATCAGGAAGTCTGGCATGGACTACAGGACTCTAGTCCTCAAAGTGATAGCCTACACAGTATGTTGTCAGAAAAATCTCCTAAATTCACCAACCCACTACTTTTTTTCCCCCTTTATTTGCTTTGCCTTAGACTGATTATAAGCTATGTTAGCTCTCAAGTTGATGATTTCATTTGTTTTCCTTTGTGTTTTGTACCCTGTGGCATGTCGTCTTGAAGTTTTAAAGGGGTGTATGAACTTTTTGAATGTTTAGGTTATCGGGACAAACTGTGCATGATAGTGGACATTGACGTTACTGGTGAAGGAAAGACGGAAAGGAAAAAGAGCTTCGGTTTTAAAGAAGTTCACTTTTAGGTTACTTTGCCCAATAGCCTCAAATTAGGAACAGACATTTTCGTGATATAAAAAAAAAAGTTTCAAATGAAACTTCTGAGACACTCCAGCAACCCTGTCAAAACCTCCTCAAAGTGCACACAAACCTGCTCACGTTACGTAATGATCAGTACTTGGAATAACCAGATCCAGTATGTTATCAGCTGTTTTCATCAAAATCTACAAGGTCTGCAAGGGAAAACGGCTTCAGATTCCTCATTTTTTAAGCAGATACGCTCTCCAGCACGAGCTATAAACCTCAACCCTTAGTGATATCCTGTTCAAAGCCTTCTAAATGCAGGAGAAAACTGCCAAAACACCAAAAGCTCATTAACAGACGTCTGTCTTGTGCTGTTTGGGGAACACTCGCCGTGACGAACGTCTTTGCTCTACAGTATTTTCGTGGCGCTTTCAGGCAGGGAAGCCAACCGAGATGTTCAGTGGCCTTATAGTCCTTCAACTGCATGCTGTCTTTTACTTGTCTTGTCTTGTCTTGTTTTCTTTTTGTTTTTGTTGTTGCCTTTATCGGTTCACACAGGTGCACACCAAGTCAGTAAGTCTCAGTTTGATGTCAGATGTTTTTGCACAATAAATAGATCTCCAGTTATGAATAATGCTCAGCATTTGCACCAATCAAAGCAGTTTTTTGACTTTATCATAACAACTTTCAGAGTAACAATATACCAGAGAAGTATTGTCTAACATTGTCTTCTTTTTTTCTGTTTTATCTGTAGTTTTTTTTTTTTTTTTTTTTTTAGAGAGTGTGTCAGTTGTATTTCAGGTTTGCTGTCTTTTTCAAATAACTTTTGTATAAGATAATGGAAGCTGAGTTTGGCTGAGGTTGTTTGCTATTTTTTTAGGTAAATTTCTTCAGATTACAACTTGATGATGTCATTACCTTGAGACAACAAATGGCCATACTGTAGCTTGTGGATTATTTTAAAGTTCTATTTATTTTGCCCCCTTTTTCCTGCTAATTTAGAATAGAAATGTTCAGTTCCAGAGCGATTTAGTCACTGCTAAAGGGCTCAGTATGCTTCAAACAAACAAGGTCGTACAACACGTCGTCTGGTCACTTCTAGTGTTGCAGCGGTTTATATCCTGGTACGGTTTTCATACCATCTACATTTGCTTATCTGTGGCTTTGAAATCTACCGTATGACAGTTTTTGAGACAGTTATCACAGCATTTAAAGTTAATGCTCAGGAATCTACTTGCCTGAAGTCAGTTTTTACTTGACCCTTTACAAACTGATTAATTATTGGCAGTTATCAAATTCTGTCTTTGACGAGCCATGTCGGTGTGGTACCGTCTCACTCTGCAATAATTATGCAGTTTTTGTTTTCTTTGTTGTATTAATGCCGGTTATCCCACTAACAGGGATGAAGCCACATACTTCTTGTCGCAGAAAGAATTAAAGGTCCAGTGTGTAAGATTTACAGCGGTTATTAGCAGAAATGGAATATTATATTCATACATGTGTTTTCATTAACTTAGAATGAGCGACATGTTTCTAGTGTAGCCGAGAGAAACCAAACACTGGCTCTAGATACGACTTGTTGCATTCTGGTCGGGTCACTGTAGGTTCCTCTACATAATTGGGAGGGAGAGACGAAGTGTTTGCAATCTAGAAGCTCACCACTACATGCTGCTAAATCCTACACTCTGGTTAAAAGGTTGACTTGAGGGAGACGTTTAAATCCGGCACGCTTTAATACCTCCAACAATCTGGTCAATCTCTGCGAAAAATGGGGGATTATCAGATTGTCTGTCAGGGAAAGTTACAAAAATTGCCCGAATCAGATTGAAAAGGGTATTTCAGACGATCCAGCGAGCACTTTGTTTGAAGCATATTGGGTCACGAGAAGGACGTAATCCCTCACAGGGACATGGTCAGTTTTGTTTTGTTTTGCTTTTTTTTTTCAGCCCGTCATTTCAAAGTAGTTATTAAATTAAAACATTACCTCTTTGTGTCAACCATGTTTTCCACGAATCATCTCAGGATAACAGGCGTCTGTACTTCACGGTCTATCCATCAGCTTCATATAGTCATTCCTCTCGACCTGAAGACGAACAGATGAGAACCACAAAATCATGAACAAAAAAAAAAACCTTTATCTTGGAAAAGCAATAATTAACCATCACGGATAAAACTGTTGTCCTTAAACAAAATGACAAAACAATCAAGTTGCAATCTCAAAATAACGTAGCAGAAATTAACAGCAAACCCCGGCCTCCATATGAGTCAGTTAATCCAGCACAGAGTCCGTGGACATTTGCCCCAGTCGATAATTATGTCAAACACTCCTCACATTTTGTCGAACATTCCCCAGTGGGCACCAGCTGTCGAGCATCAGATCAACCTGAAAGCTGCATTTACACTTATCTGTTGGGAGCATTTGTTACTATATTAGCTTGTACTGTTATCTTTCTAGCAGAGAGGGCATTGAGAACCATGAGCTGTAATTAAGATCAGAAATACATGAACTTTGTAAACCATCAGAAGTCAGTATTTGAACGATTTTTAAAAAACATTTTTGGCTCAGAAAGAGACTCAACTTGTTAATTATTGGTTATTTCGTTGGACTGAATTGGTCAGCATTTTATTCTAAAGTCTCCCCAAATGAAAAAAACATATTTTTCCCCTGACCTCCAGCGCTATTTATACATCTAGATTGTTTTTAGTGTGAGTTGCAGAGTTTCGGGCTTCTCTCCAGTATAATGGTACTCGGCTTGTGGTGACCTATAATGCGAGTATGAGAAGGTTTACAGGCTTTAATGTGCATAAAACATGTTATTTTTCTTATACTGGCCAGTTCCTTTACTCACGCAGAGTCTGAAACACTGTTTTAGCTCCTGTCGCCCGTTTCCAAAAAGCCCAGTCTGCTGTGATTGGTCAGCTCCCTGCTCAGGACAGCAGGCACTGCCCGCTGTGATTCACTAGGTATTCAGTGGTGCGTTCATGTGTTCAGGTGTCATTACTCCGACTTTGGTGTGTTCATGTGCTCGTAAGGGTACAACTTAATACTATACCACAAATTGCATGTGAGCAAAAATGATACGCAATTTGTGAATTGATAAAAGGTTATCAACGGAACATTTACTGTCATCCGCCATATTTCTGCACATATGACGTCAGCAGACAACAACTCAGCAACTTGTGTACAAAATTTTCAAGTTGTTCTGAACTGAGATTTTTCACAGTTGGAAAATTTTCAAGTTGTTCTGAACCGTGAATTTTCACAGTTGGGAAATCATTTTTCCTATTATTTCGACGCCACATGAATGCTGTAAGCTCTTCGTGACATCATGAGAGGAAGCAGATCTGACTGGTTTGGAACATTTTGTGAAGGGGGCAGCTAGCAAAAAAAAGAAGATAGCGTATATATTTTGAAAAACATGGCAAAGTGTATTTTGGTGTAACATGAGCACCACAAAAAATAAATTTGAAAAATCCAAAACCAGCGTCTCTTTCATAAAATCACGACCCGGTTACTCCACACACCTTGTTGTGAGCAGTTTCACGCAGGAGCTACTTTTTCTCTGCAGTAAAACCTCCTGGAACTATTTTTATTTTCTACTAGCAACTCACACCACAAAAAAAAAAAAAAAAATCCAGATGAATAAATAGGTCTACAGGCCAGTGGAAAATTCTTGTTTTTTATTTTAGGATGAACTGTCCTTTTAAAGCTTTCGAATCACAGACTAATGGGACTGTTTTTTTTAAGAAAACTTATAAATAGAGTAAGATTGAGAAAGGTTTTACATCTTACAAATTAAGTAACTGGTTCACTTGGATTCGCACTCACCAACAAAAATGTTTCCCTCTGAGTTTACATGCAAATGAGTTAAAATGAGGTTTTAGCTTGTGAAACATTGTGGAAAAGCAGAAATGAACCACTTATTTCAACTGTAAGATACTTAATCTGATATAATTTGTCATATTTATTTGAAGTTTTATGAGACAAAAATAACCCACTACGATACTTCACAGTCAGATTGACGGAGGACGGCCTATATTAACTCTGTATTACTCTCTGAGGCCGTGTGTATGAATAAATGTGTTTATTGTGGCTTTGAAGGTCTTGAAGATGTAGTATATATGTAGCTTGTGCATGTAAAGCGGGGAGGGGGGGGGGGGGATAACACTAAGTAGCTGCCAGACGCTTGTAAAGAAATAGTTTAAGGTTTGTGTCCCTTTTGAGACACATTATTAGCAGGTAAACCAGCATCATTCTCAGATTTTCTTCTTTTGCTGGTTAAACGTTGAAGATGGTTTGTAAATTCTGAATTTGGCAGCCAGGCTGTGGCTTTTATGAAGCATGGAACATGTACTGTCTGCCCCCTGCTGGCTTGAAAACAAAAGTGCAGGCAGAGACTGAGGATTAAAGGTGCGTCGTTTCAGCTTTTGAAGGGGAAAAGGATGGACGACAAATGAGTTTCTGATTTTCTATTTTTCAGGTTTCTGATTTTGTAATTTTTTGCAGATAGAAATGAAGATCAACAATAAAACAAACAGAATGATTTCAACATCATCTCCAGTACAAAGCCAAATATTGGAGTCATGTTACTTAGAAAATGTGATGCCATTGAGTGTTTTGTCTCCTTAGACTGAATTTAGTTTCTCTCTCATGTTTTCTGTTGTGTTCAGGACTCTGTAAACATTAAATTTTACTTGGTTGGAACTTGGAGAGTGACCGTCTCATTCTTATTATAAATCATGAGAGCATCATGACTGTGATGTCTCTTTTCTCCACGTCTCTGTTCAAGAAGATACTGTTGTCAAACGGGTCCGGCAACTACAGAGAGAATCTGTAAATATTTGCAGAGTCGTGTGTTAACCTGACATGTGCAGTTCTTCTCTCATCTGGGCGGGACTGGTGCCGCTGTCCACCACGGAAAAACATTCCTGCCGCCACAAGGACGCCTCTGCAACAGGCTGGTTTCACCTGGAGAACAAATTCACACAAAATATAATTTAATAAGGTGATTGTGTTGCCAGAACGATGATGCCAGTTACGTTTCTGGAGATACTTACAGTTTTTCTTAAATGCTCACAAACGCTGAATGAAACTGGGATCCATTTGATCTTCATTATCTTCTTCTTGTCACAGCAGAAATCTTCTCTTGCAGATGTTTTTAAAAGCTGTCATTGGTTTCTTACGTTTTCACTCTTTTGCAAACAGTTAAAGATTAAAAACACGAGGTCGGGGGTCTGCAGCCTGCGTCTCTTCAGCCCGTCTCCAGTGTCCCTGTGACTTTGGTTAAAACTTACATGGAAATGAATAACACAAGAGTAACAGCAACATTTTCATGATCATATATCATTGAGTCTACGAAAAAGCTGAAATCTCAAAATTTTAATGCATCGTACTGCAATAGATTTTTGAGTTTTGAGCCCAACTCTGAAGTTTTGAAAAAGTTTTACCCACTACTCAACTTTGATTGAGATAATTTACTTTTCTTCTTTAGATAAAATTAAATCTTTTAGTTTTAGAAATCCCCCAAAATTTGTATTTAAAAAAAATATGAAGTAAATTTATTGAAGTGAAAGTAAACAATGGTTAAAGTTGTAATATTTTCAATTAAAACTATTTAATTTTCAGGCGCCAAAATAATGTAAAATCAGGTTCACGGCTCACTGTGACCAAACTTTGAAATACATTTTTTTTGAGTTTCTAAAAATCTAAGATTGAAGTTTTTTTCTAAAGAAGAAAAGTTAATTATCTCAACCAAACATTGTAGGTCGGCAAAACCTTTTTAAGTTTATTTCAAAACATAAGAGTCTGAGTTGGGCTCAAAACTCAAAAATCTGTTGCAGTATGTTGCCTTGAAAATTTTGAGTTGTCTCAGCTATTTTTTTAAACAGTGCAAAATGATTCTAACATTTATCAACTGTAAAAAAAAATATGTAGCCTATACACCAAATTAATATTTTGTCGACTAAAATGTGCGTCATAGCCTACATCTGTGGCTCGGTGCTCTGTAAGCTATGGATGCCAAAAAAGAAGTCTTCAGGCAAAAGAGAAAAATTAATAGTTGCAGATCCAGAAAGATTTACTTAAAATGTCTCTTTTGATTGTAAAGGCTGCAATAAATGCAGGTGCATTAACCCCTTACTAAAAAAAAAAAAAAAAGCAAGCAAGTGAATTTTTGTGTTCAAATTTCGCTGTTTCCAAAAATGTTTTTCAATGCAGTACTTCAAATGTGCAGAAAAATATGCTGATGGAAACATGACTATTGTCTGCACCAAATGACATGACCGTTCATCTACAAGCTGTCGAGACATTTCAAGCAAAACAACAAATGGTGATGCAACATCAAGGGATCACCAAGACTTATCCTCCCAAAACCACACAAATCTGCACAAATTTCAGAGCAATACAACCAAATATATGTTGAGATATCGAAGTCTGGACCGACTGACAGAAGCCATGATACCAGTGAGGCTAAACACACCACTGTCACAACAAACATGAGACAACAAGAACTTTTATACATATATATATGTTTTTTTTTTTTATTTCAGAAGTCTGTTGCAGGCTGTAAATATCATCTTCCATCACAGGTCTCCACGACCTCTGCAGTTAATTTAAGAAGCACAAATCCACAAACACGAGACAAAGCAAGATATTCTCGGATAAGAATCCCGGCCGGCACTCGCTCACTCGCTGTACAACTAAAACTACAAGTGCACTTTTTGTCTCCTCTGAGAAACGAGAAACAAACAACTGAGCCACACTTTGGTCAGTTATCTTATTTGGAATGTGTAACAGGTTGGTATATTTTCTTTTTTTTAAAAAAACACAGTAACATATTTTGACCTCATCCAAGGCAGCGCCAACTCTCTGTATGTGTCGTTTCATTCAGTTAACTTGCACTTACAGAAAGTCTCCGATACTCAGTATAATAAACTGGAGGTCACACGGTCGTGCTGAATACAACATGCACTCTGACTGTTCTCTTTTCATACTCGTTACCATTTTGACCTTCTCTCCAGCCGTTCAGGCCTTCACCTGACTCGATTTTTAAAGTTAATTTAAACTTTGTCATGCTGTAACTACACTCTCATCACACAGATCTGCTTGTGTTATGACCTTAAGCGAAACAGCAATTCAGCAAAGGCAAAAAACCTGTAAGGCAGAACGATATTTGGACTGTAACACAGATTTAAAGGACCAGTGTGCAGGATTTAGTGACGTCTAGTGGTGAGATGGCAGATTGCAGCCAATCTCAGGACCCGTCTGCTATTGTCTGACGAGGATTTAGCCTCTGATGGCAAAGGAACTACTAAGAAACTAACTATCAATTACACAAAACACTTTTTTCTCATGTTTCTTCTCATTTTGCATTGATGTTTAAGTTTCCATATTCAATAAACGGCTCCAGACAAAGGTGTCAAACGATGTGCAATTACTGCCTTTTCTAGCTTATCAATTAATCCATTTTTATTCGGTTAAATTCTTAACAGCAATTGCTGACTAATTATTAACATCCTTAGACACAAGACAGGAGTTGGAGGTGAATCTCGACGGATATCTGCATATAAACTTTCAAAAAAAGCCAATAAAAAAGCTAAATTTCCATCAGACAATAGCTAGTGGGTTCCAAGACTGCGATCCACTTTTTTTGTTTTGCACACACACAATTTCCTTGCATGCAACCAAAGCCCGCTCAAACGTGATTGGCCAGTAATACTTGGACTACAAGTGGAAACCAGAATGGCTCTGACACCAACACTTTGCTTCTTGCCTACAGATTTTGCAATCAAAGAATCGGAAGGCAATGAACAATCTCTGCTTCATAAAAGGTGGCAAAACTTACAGGACAACACTGTGGGCCCTCTACAGAACCAGTGTTTGGTTTGTCCATTCTGGGCCGCTGTAGAAACACGGTGGTGCAACATGGCGGCCTCCACGTCAGAGATATAAAAGGTTCACTGAAGGTAACAAAAACACAATAATTCTTATTCCATATTCTGCCAATAACCCCCAAAAATCTTACAGACTGGTCCTTTAAGCACTTTAAGCAGCATCAGTATGCAGACTTGACTGATTTGGCAGCTTTAACACAGGCTCCGTGGTCTTTGTAAAAGACAATAAAAACTCTTTGAAGGAAGAAAATGGCAAAATGTTTGAGGCTTGTCGGAGATTTTGGTAAAAAAACAAAAAAAAACAAAACAAAAACAAAACAAAAAAAACAGTGACAATTTTACGAGAATGTAACATTGTTTAAGACAACAGAAATCTTCACCTCCGCTGCAGAAATGCCCTCAATCGGTCAGAAAAAAGTGAAACATATGCAGTGTGCTGCCTGACTCTTTATAGTTCAAACAAGCAGCTCAGTATGAACCTGACTGAGGTTGAACAGTGAGAACTGCGCTGATCACACAGTCGATGCCACAGGGTTGGGGTTCAAAAGCATTTATCAATCAAATCTGGATCAGCTTTGTAGATCCAAACCTTTTCAAATCTCTTACTGAATTTTTTAACATTTGCAAGGAACCAGATTTATAAAAACCTGCAGCTGCAGGTAGAAAACCTTCACTGACACGCCTCATTTTTTATAAACTACCTGCACCAAATACTGCAGGTCCTGACTCAAAAGTATTCAGTTGATCAGCTTAAATTATTAGTAATACTATGATCAGAGGTTTAACTGGGAGACTCTCATTAGAGACAGAGACAGAATTCACTCTTGATCCTGGAGCGTTGTTAGAGAGTCGCTCTTGTTCTCTATCAGAGTGGCACAACCTCAATATTAAATTGAAAAATCAATCAAGCTTGAGCTTTCAATTGTGCTTATCGAAATAAAAAAGCAAGATTGACAATTATCCCAGAGACAAAAAAAAAAACACTTGAACGCTGATAAAGCGGAGTCAGAGATTTATCTAGAGCTGCAACTAATGACTAATTTCATAGTCAATTAATCAATCAATTATTTTCTCAATTAATCTATTAATAGTTGTTTGGTCCATAAAATGTTGCTAAACATTTCCCAAAGCTCAAGATGAAGTCCTCAAATGTCTTGTTTTGTCCAAAATCGAAATATATTCAGCTTACTGTCCTGAAGGAGTAAAGAAAGCATAAAAATATCCAGATTTAAGAAGCTGAAATCAGAGAATTTTGATTTTTTTTTCCTGAGGAATTACTCAAACCAATTAGACAATTATCAAAATAGTTGCCAATTAATTTAATAATCATAGCAGCTCTTGATTTAACCAATTATTTGAATGACCCTTGTTGTCCACCGTCACTATGGTTACTCAGAAGCTTAGTGTTGCCGCTGGTAAAGCTTAAAGTGTTTCAGTTTCAGTTTTAGTCAGTATCAGTTTGTTCCTTACTGACTGGTGAGATAAGTTAATTTACATTTTAAACAAATTATTTAAATCTGATCATATACGTTAGTGTGGTACACTCCAAAAAGAATTGCGGGGATTTTTGTTGAGAATGTATTTAGTGCGTTTATATCACATTTGATTCCATGTAGCTTATTTTTTCAAAGAAGAACTTTAAAATTTAACCACAGTTGTCAGGGCATAAGACCAATGATCTGTTGATCTTTACATTAAGACTTTAGAGTCTAATAATGACATAACTGTCAGTGCTGAAATACATGTTTAAATCAAAACTCATTTTGATCTTAAAAGCAAAAGTTAAATCAATCGCGACCCCCTGTTTCTCAAATAAACAATCTTTGGTGTTATGGCAAGTTACTTATGGCATTAATGTTAATTAACTTAAGCTGCCAGTGGCTCTTTTGTCTAAAATGTTGGCAGCTGTTTCCTAGCGAGGCGTGACGGGAGATAAAAAATTCAATAAGAGATTTAGAGTGAATCCCAGTGTTTTACCAACCACGTCCAAAAATGGAACCAGCTATTGTCACCCAACCCTCACATGAAAACACAGACATGGCACAAAAATGGCACATATAACATAATAGCCCTTTTTCTGTAAACCTTATTACATTATCCTCGACCAACACATAGACAGTAACAGATCTAAATCACAGACAAGGTCACTGCACAAATCCCACAACGCAACTCATCCTCAACAATAAATTAGCAGTCTGACTGTTACTGGCTGTCTGTGCTGCGGCGTGACGAGCTTTGAAGCTGCCTGCGAGTCCAAGCAAGGCATTAGAACAGACGTCAGAGAAGGGAGAGGGCTCGATAAATATGGGGTACAAAGAGAAGTCCTTAAAGCTGCTGTCATGTGATCACACAGTCTGGAGGCCTCTCTCGTGGCCGTCTAGCTGCACCTTAATCTTGTGCAGTTCCTCGATCTCCTGGTGGTGGCGCTCCGTCTTGTGGCGCACCAGAGAGCGATAGAAGTGGATGGTGAACAACAAAAAAATAACTCCCACTGGCACCATGATGATGGTGGAGGCCAGCGCCGCCTGCCAGCCGCTGTACTGCGGCGCAGGCGTCGTAGGCTCCACAGTGGTGGCCGATGTGGTGCTGCAGGCGGCTGATTTTTTGGTCCCGCTGGAATCCACGGGCAGGAACTTGATCCAGCAGAGGAGCACCACCTCTGCTAAAAACAGAAGGATGCCCAGCGCCGTGGAGAAGCCCCAGGCCAGCTCGATGTAGTGGTGCATGCGCTCGTGGGGCGACTCGCTGACGGAGTTGAGGTTGTGGATGTTGCTGACGGCCTCCACGTTGGGCAGGATGCAGGTGCTGATCAGCAGAGCGAAGAGGTGCACCGCCACCAGCACGGTGGTGCACACGCTGAAGGCGATGAGGAGCACGCGAGGGTAACTGTACTGCATCTCCAGCTCCACCTCCACCATGGCCACCTGTGACAAGTATACAGGGACACTCTGGTTACTATGGTTACATGTGTAAATAACAACAGGATGAGGCTCGCACCACAAACACAGTCATTGTTTAACTGTTCTGACGTCCTAAAGTCATCCTAACTAGGCATGGACAAGAAAACAACAGTGATATTTACCAACAATACATATTTTATCAATAGCAATAAGAAAACTGTTCAATAGTTTCACTTAAATGCAATAAATGCAAACTGTGATGAGAAAATTAGTGCAGACAGTGAGGAAACTGTTAATTAAAAAAAAGGACTGCTCTCCAGTATTTAATGCATATCAAGGTGAGATCATTCATTTACCTTTATTTATTTGTGTAAATGCATCTGTGTGCTTTTTTTATTGTTGCGTTGATATTAACAGTGCCTGAGTGCCTTGATAAATAAAAGGTTTAAATCAAAATAAAGTGGTTAAATTTCAAAATTAACTGGTTTCAAATCCAACTAAAGTGGATAAATTGAAAATAAAGTGATTGAAATAAAGTGGTTTAAATCCTAAATAAATTGGTTAGATTCACAGTAAAGAGACTAGATTCAAAATAAAGTGGTCAAATTCAAAGTTGAGTGGTTTCAATGCAAAATAAAGTGGCTTAAACAAAATAAGGTAGTTTAAATTCAAACTAAAGTGGTTACATTCAAAACAAGGTGGTTGAATTTAACCTTTTCTCCACTGCTCTTTATGAAAAGTAAGTCAAAATTATCAAAAAATATCAATATCAATTTAAATGAAACAATTCAGGCAATTTACATGAATTAATTGCGTTGTGTTACCAGTAGCAACAGTAGCTAACGTTCACTTAGAAAGAGTTCAGATCAACAATCGACCGGCATCCACCACCACACAACGTGATGCGGACCAATCATGTTCAATCTCATGTATGTCACGTCCACTGAATATAAATAAAGATGGACGCCACGTCTCCACTTCCTCTCACTGT
The DNA here is from genome assembly GCF_056507025.1 of Lutjanus erythropterus. Taxonomy (NCBI): domain Eukaryota; kingdom Metazoa; phylum Chordata; class Actinopteri; order Lutjaniformes; family Lutjanidae; genus Lutjanus; species Lutjanus erythropterus. The sequence continues at coordinate 34,266,833 of NC_139327.1, read as the reverse complement.
GTAAAAATGGAGCCAAAATATCCCACATACGAGCGCTGACTGCAGTTCGGTCATCTGTGTCAATAAACAGGACTTCCTGAAAATTCCACTTAGTACCTTTAAACATCTGATTATAAAAAGTCAAAGATACAGACGAAGCCTGTGGCCGACTGTGACTCTCTAAGTGAATTTCCGTAAACATTCAGTGATCTGATGAAGCTCAAAATTTTGTTGATGATAAAGATCGCACTTTGTAGAAACTTAAAACATCCATCAGAGAGAAAAGGGTCAATGCTAGAAAAATTCACGGATAATTCTAATGTGTTTTGCTCCTAATTGCAAAGAAGTGGCAGCAGTGGCTGAGGCTCTTGGATACTGCAGTATTAAGAGCCATCTGCTACACTAAACCAAAGGAAACCACACTTAAAAAAATAAATAAACCACAAACAAGCTGCAGTTGCTCACACTTGAGAGGACTGAGCAGAAACAATTTGGCATTTTTGCCTCAAAAATAACTGAAATAACTACTAAATAATGAAACCATCATTTTATGATACCATAAAAATGCTGTAAGTCCAGTTTATTTATGATGCAAAGCAAAATAAAGTTGGGACATGCATGTGGCTTAAACTAAAAGTGCTGTCAATGTTCTGTTTCATGTGTCAAAGTTAGTTAGAGCTGCAGTCAACTCTTTGAAGGTGATTTCATGGATGCTCAGGTGTTGGGAGAACTGAAAACCTATAAAGTGTTAAGGTGGCTGTTTCACGGGTAAGACACTGAAATCTTGAACAAACAGCACAAAGAGGAAGTTATAACCAGTTCCTGCCCACAGCTGTGTTTCCGCATGACAGCAGATTACTGTTTACTGATCATTAATGTAGGTCGAGCTTCATACATCAGAGCTGTACGTTACACGCACTTGATAAAACATTGTGGCTTTTTGTGGGATAGAAAAACAAAGATCCTACAGATATCAGTGTGATTAAAGGTGTGTTTGGATTAAAGGTTCGGATGAAGGTTGAGTTAAGCGCGTGCATTAAAGCCATCATCAACGGAGTGCAGACATTATGATTCCCTGTGCCAATGGGAAAATGAAAGGCAGAGACTCCATTTTAATCCAGCTGAGGTCGAAAAAGAGTCCAAAACAATGCCAACCATGACATTTATCTTAAAAAACGAGCGGAGAAAAGAGTGAAGAAAGATGATTAATGTGGGTATCTGACTGTATGTTACATTTTATTTTTAAATAGAGTTACTTAGCTGTAACCTGACGAAGACAAAATGCAGCTGACAGCGACCAAGGATGAAAATATAGCTCAAGCAGATAAGGCAGGGGACTATGTTTAAACTGACTGTACATTTTTAGACTTACTAGTCTTATTTACAAATCTTGCTTAACAGCATATTTTATTTCAACATTTGTAGATATTTCAATATGAACCATCAAGTCGTTTTTCACCTGCACCACAATCACCCTCGCTCAGAAATATCAACATCTCCAACATGATGTGATAACTATGACAGGAATCTTCCATTGGAAACTCACTTTCATTTTCATTAAACCCGTTTCCTGAAACAGGGCCCCGTTTGATCTGAGCTCGTCTGAGATTTAATCAGTGACGACAGTGTGACGCTGCTGTACTGTAACATGAGCATGAACTCCAGCAGCCTCACACTAAAAAAAAAACTGCTTTCCATCATCACCAGCATTGTTTAGCTATTTACCAAACTTATTCATGTATCTCATGTGCCTCAAATCTCGACGTGAAAGCCTTGGTTACTAATACGGTTACTTCCAGTTTCTTATTTGGCATCATTTCAATCAATCAGTCAGTATTATTTTATTTGCATAGCACCTTTCATACAGGATAACGCGTTTCAAAGTGTTTCACAGATGACTGACAAACCCACCATAAGGCATCAATGCGTGACAGACTGTAATAAAGTGAAATAACAACAATATACTCTATTTCAAATAGAGTAAAAACAAGAGATACAACTGTTTACAATGACACGGAACAAAACAGATTTAAAAGCAATGTTAATAATATAGAGCTAAATAAAACATAGACTAAAAACTACATAAAATAGAGTAAATATAAATATAAGTAACACCAATAAAAACAAAACACAACTGATAATAAAATAACAAATAATATTGAATAAAATGAATTCGTCAAAATGAACGTTAGCATTTCAAGTATGATGGTGTCAGACCATGAAGTGCTTTAAAAACAAGTAAAAAAAATAAAAATCAATACAGAAGCTGACAGGCAACCAATGTAAGGATTTTAAAACTGGTGCGATGTGTTCTCTCCTTCTGGTTCTGGTGAGCAGAACGTGGGCCACAGAGTTCTGGATCAGCCGAAGCCGATTTGTGACGTTTTTGAGTCGAGCAGAGAGGAGAGAACTGCAGCAGTCCGGCCTTCTCGATACAAAAGCACCAGTTGAAATAACAGAAGCCAATTTATATTTATTGTCATCAAAAAGGAATTTACACTGCCGCCAAAAAAGAATTACTGTTCTCTGGAGGCTCATACATTCTTACTGCTCTGCCCTTTTGGGATCCCTTTCCTTTCCAGAATGGATGGGAAAACAGAGATAACGATTAATTTCTATGTTTAGATCAGCATACAGACATATACAGCAGCTTAATCCGTATTACGCTGTTTTTCTCATTATGAGAAACTGATCTTTCCCCCGAAAACTTGGCGCAGCCTTAGCAACTGGCACATGATGCTGGTCTGATGCATGATACTGAAATGTATTTAAACAATGATCTGCCAAGAACATGCAGAACAAGAGGTCATGTTGTTTGAGATCATGTGACCGTGCTTTTGCCCCTCGGGTTTGGAACAATGTGCCTGAGGAGAAATGGCTCTATAGACTTGCTTTTATTTGATGTCATTTCTTTAATTTTTGTATTATTTTTATTTATATTTATTTATATTGACATTTTGTGATATTGTTTCTTATTTTTTTATTTCTATTCATTGACAGGTTCCTTGTCTTGTTCTTATTTCTGGTATTCCTCAGTTTTAGCTCAACTTTGTTTTGCTTTTGTTTGGTTACACTATTTTGGTTTTCTGTTGCTTTGTTATTATTATTGTTGTTGTTGTGAGGCTGTGTTGTGAAGCTTTGGTGAATACGACTGACCATTGCGAAGCCGGAGAGCAGTGCGGACGTCCTGCTGGAGGCCTTCAGCTTGGCCCGGCTCAGGTAGAGTTTCCTCCAGGACAGGGCCTGCACCGAGTGGTGGTTGGAGCTGACCAGCTCCAGGTAACTGCGTCGCACCCAGTCCCTGTAGTCCATCCCCCCGCCGTCCGGAGCTCGCTCTGAGACCCCCGGGGCCGGGGAACCCATAGGCACGTTCAGCTCACTGCTCATAGCACCTGGTGGATATTAAAGCGCAGAGATCGTCATATCAATTTCTCTTCACAGGGACGACATTAACGGCTGCAATGCGAGCTGGGTGTTTAAACCATAATCACATAACAGATTCCTTTTTTTTCTTGCTAAAGCCCCTTTGGCAATTCACCAATAACACAAACAAACAAACTGCAACTCCTGGGTTTTGCAAGGTTAAAGTTTCCCGTTGGAAAAGTCTGTCTGACAGCAAGGTAAAGGTTTTTTTTTAGAGGGGCTAAAATACATTTTGCTGCTGATCATGTCCACAGCAGTTCATTGCTAGGTTTCCACTCTGGAACTCCTCTCTGCTTCTCCAAACTGAAAGTGTGCTGCGTCTATTGTAGGTTATGCAATGACTATCAAAATAAATACCTCATACTATCCCCCTTCAAAGGGAAACAACTGCTATTTTCACAAGAGGTGGGTGGGCAGACTTTTATAAAATGTTACTATGATGTTTTGCTCCTGCATGCTGGTGGGAAACAGCCACAGGAGTTGTTAAGATAAAGGGTGGAGTGGGTGGAGTGAGAACAGGAAAGAACAATTATGAGAAAGATAAAGCATGAAAAGGCATAAAGGGAGGTTTTTAAAATAGCAGCAACTGTACTGGTAATTTTTACTTCCTCACTGTATATTTGTGTCTGAACAGGTCATTAAAAAAAACAACTGGTATCCAGTGACAAGTCATTTCAGCAATGATAATAGAAAAGAAAACACATTTGCATTACTTTGCATATTGTTGACAAATGATTAGTTAGTTTCATGACTGTTGTATTTTAGAAAAGCAACAAATTATTAAAATTCAATGATGAAAATACATAATGTTGTAATGGGCTGATAAACTTGACACAGTTGCTTTCACTGTCCGTGCAGCGTTAGGTTTTAAGCTCAAAATTAGGAATGTGACTTTGTCCTAAAACATTGTAACTCTGTGGTGAAAATGGTGCAAAATTAACTGTTTTCATCCACCAACCAAATGGCTAGTGAGTGTTCAAATTTTACCAGCCACTTGATAGATTACAATTGTTTTATTGGCTGGTGTGTGAAGCAAATCTAACAGGCCACCTGCATATCTGGCTGATGGCTGGAGCTAATTTTGTAAACTGGTTGTGAAAATTGAGTCAAAGCAATTGTAAAATATTACAACTGAGTAAATGTCTCTGCCCAAAAATACACTCAAACCACATTTAACTCAAGTCCAGCTCATCAACCTGTCATATACGCTGCTTGTCAGGACCAAACGCATACGGGGGCTTTGAACCTCTGACATGTCAGCACAGTTCCCCTCCTCCCTGCTTCTCTCTACTAACTACAAGACTTTACTGAGCAAACAAGAACCACTGGTTTTCCAAGCTTGTGCAAACTTGCATTTACTTATCGAGTAGTTCTACAACTAACGATCACGTTCATCTTTTGATTATATTCTTGATTAATGGAATAATTGTTTGGTCCAACAAATGTCAGAAAATGGTGAAAAATGTTGATCAGAGTTTCCCAAGCCACAAGATGACATCCTCAAATTTATGGTTTTGTGCACGACATAAAGATATTTAATTTACTGTCAAAAAGGAGTAAAGAACCCAGAAAATATTCAAATTAGAGAAGCTAAAATTTAAGAGTTTTTCCTCAAAAAAATTAGTCATGTATATGTGCAAACAGGAATTTACGAGCACAGACACTGACTTCTTATTCATAAACTCTTGATGGTCTGATACATGCAAATATTTGTTGCAGTGGTTTATTTTGTGTTGTGTTTAAACCCTAACTAGCAGACAGCAGTTTTACCTAACTTCACTGCTGTGACTGCATAAGAAATAAACTTTTTAAACTTAATTTATGCATCCTGTGGTGTGTTCTTCATAGGGATGTTAATGATTAATCACTGATCAATCAGCTGTGTTTTAGTGAGCATATTTAAAGTGATGTATTATCAGGTGAAAATGAAATCCATTCATATTCATCATCTAATTTATAGTGTTTAAGTACAGACTCCTCAAGAATGTGCAGGGATAACACTTTAGCAGATGAGTGCACCTTTACGTCTCCATGTATATTTAGACACAAGTTAGCAGCAGGATCCGTTTACCGACTTTAGCTTACAGAAAGCTAGTCGTCTAACACCATGCTGCGGTTATTAATCAACGTTTCTTACGATCAGGAAGGGGGAAATGACCATATTAATGTAAAACGTTCAGGTGCATAAATGAGACTGACATCATCCCAAAACATCGAGGTTATAAACAGGACTTTAATAAACCAACAGTCAGAGAAAGACAAGACTCCTCTTGCTAGCTAACTTTGTTAGCTAACTAGTCAACACGGTTTTCTAATCAAGTTGCTCGTCTGTTAACCAGTTAGCCTGCTGGACTACTTTCATCTTACCTGTCTGCCGAAGTGCCTGTTGAAGTGTAGATACAAACTGCAGGCAGGTCTCCTCTGCACTCTGTGCGGGACAATAAATGAACACCGCGAACCGCTCCGACTGTTTAGGTTGAACAACTTCCGCTCTTCCGTTGCAGTTATTCGTTCAAGTGGAGCCAGGGTTTGTAACGTTACTCCTCGCCGCCATTTTTTTTATTGTACCCGTGTGATGGCTTTTCTGCTCACTGTTAATTAAGTTCACCGGGCTTCGGTTCGTCTGTTCTTGTGCAGTTCGTAGCAGAGATCCGCGGAGGAAGATGCGGAAAACTGAAGTCGTTAAAAGAACGCTTCCGGTTGGGCGTGTTGCCTTCAAAATAAAAGCACGATCAGAATCAATTGACCACTGGAGGGAAACTGTTGACGTTACAGGTGCTCCCGTTCAAGAAAAGCAAATATATATGAACATAGAGAATATATAAGAATAGAAAATGAGAAGTATGTAAAAAAAAAAAAAAAAAAAAAAAAAAAAAAAAAAACGCATTCTACGACAATATGTAAAGAAATAAAAGAAACAATTACAAATGTCTACAATGAGATGTTTGCAAAGGTGTATGTGCCTTATCTATAATATCTAACAGCAATATATAAAACTAAAACGGCAATATATGGAAAATAGACGTTATTTTACGTTATTGCACAAGGTATTGTATGACAGTCAGTAGTGCACAGTTTAATTTACATTGAGAAAAAGTGTCAAATTAAAGGAACATTTCACTGTCAAAAATACATTTCTTCTGGCCTGTGGTTCAGCAAGGGGTCCGTGACCACCAGGGGGTCCTCAGAGTTATTGCATTGGCTGCCAAATTTTTATTCAGTTCGTTAAGTTTTTCTTTTCTCAAAATTTAAAATATGTCTTAAAATATACATTAACATGAATTTACCTATTTGTTAAAAAAAAAAAAAATTCAGTCATCATCAGGTTTAGGTTTTTAAATCCACAAAACACTGCTGGAGTTTCACAGGAAAACAGTGTTGCAGAATCTCCCAAATACTGTAAGTGGTTGGTGACCGGTTTTCAAACAGAAAAAAAACAACTGAAGAGAAACCTACAACACCTACTGCTCCTCTGATCTGATCCAAGTCTCCTAAACCCCCAGCATGCCAAGTTGACTTGAAAAACGTCATTTACAACATGTTTTTCCCTAAATCTTCACTGTAGATTCTTGGCTTGGAGCCACGTTCACATTTGCATGCACCCCGTATGAACAGGGCGTGTGTTTGACATGATGGTGTGCACACGCATGTGAACAAGTGAACAGCATGTCAGGCCTTTAGGAGACTTGGTTTATGCCAAACCAGCAGCACAGATGCACTTAATGTTTTCTTTTGTTGTTGTTGTTTTGTCCATTTGAAAATGTAGACCCCAAAATATGTAAAAAATAGGGGCCAGGTTTAAAAATACTGGAATAACTGGAATAATCCAAGTGAATAAAATGGACAACAAATATTCCTCGGCCGGTGATACTGCACAAGATTCACACAGAAAAACCATTTTCATCTACACGTTTAGCTTAGTGGCTCTCACACTGTCATGCCATTAAATCTAAAGATCCATGCTGGTGTGATGAAATGATCCCTTTATGTTAACTTCATGATATGGTTCATAATCATAACAGAGTAAAAACATAAGCAAAGTAGGTTATAGCTGCAACTACAGGGAAAGACCATCCTGAGCCATTATGAAAATGGAGGGAACTATGATGACCCCATGTTTCCAGTGGCACAAACACCAGCAGTGCATCCACTGCTGTCAACCATAACCAGTGTCCATTCATGAGTTAGGTTTTTATTAAGGGTCCAGGGTCCATGTTGATGCCAGCCACTCTCTGAATGTTTATGGCTTGCAGTGCAACTAAAAATGACCTCAGGCTCTGAATAACCACCTCAGTTATACGCTGCAATGTGTCTATTCTTCCTCTCACCGTCAGCTGGATGTTGTTGGGGAAATGTTCACTGATGCAGAGTGGAGAGAACTTAAGAATTGAGCTCTGTCCAAAAAGTCTTCAGGACATCTTTAGTCATGCTCCCGTACTCGTGATGATAACAATGGTGGTGCTGTTTACATTTCAGTGACCCAAAGCTACTGTAACTGATGTGGCTTTTGTAAAACTGTAAAACCACATTACTAAAACTTCTGCAAAATGTAATCAAGGAAATATGGGATTTATATGTCAACATATTCTTCACATCATGCACAGTAACAGAACACGTCCTGACACCCTGGGACAGCTGCAGACATAATCATCAACCTTTACACATCCTGCAGTTATGGAAGACAGAGACTAATGAAAATCAGAGCTTAATCTCCCCCAGCGCAGAGCCGGACTCACTGGTATTATTGTCTTAATCTCGGTTTAATTACACCTTTGATGTGCATTTAAACTTGATTATGATAAAGACTTTATTTTATAATGAAACAGCACACTATTGTTGTAAAGTCTTACACACACAGATAAAAGGGGCTTATGTGAATTTGGGAAGATTAAGTGTGCTGTTGCCAACTAAAGCCAAAAACTAACACAGAATTCCAGCACTTAAGCTAAGACATGGGCAGATCAGGTTTTTGAGATGTAAAACAAGCAATGACGCTGCCAGCCATGCAAAGACCAAATGAGTGCACAAGGAGAAAAAATAAGCAAGTTTAATAGAATTACTCATAACCTAATCCGGGAAAGTATAATAAAAGTATGAAATTAACTGGCCAAATGTGAGGGGACAAAAACTAGATATATCTGTTAAAGGAAGTATGTTATATATTGTGTATTATTATTGAATTATATATTAATATTCTATTATTATTTTGAATATATTATGTATTCTTTTGTAGTAGAACTACACTTTTAAGTAATCTATACTTCCTGTAGTTTCTGGGATCAAGAATCTCCCAGGACCTAAAGTGGACATCCAACACAGACTCTATCATTAAAAAGGTCTAGGAGATGATGTATATTTTTTTTTGCGCCAGCTCAGGAAGTCCGACCTCTGGAGCTGATGATCCAGTTCTAGTCTCCAACAACCCAGTCTGTTCATCCATCACTGTCTGGTTCGGACAGGCCAGGAAACAGGACAGGAACAGACTATAATGGACAGTTAGGACTGCAGAGAAAATCATTGGTGTCAACCTGCCCAGGACTTAGACAGGTCCAGAATGATGAAACGGGAATAGTACCTCACTGCAAAGGTTATTACAGTTAAAATAAAAACAAAAACTAGACTTCAGAAAAAAAAAACATAATGGTATTGTGAACTTACAAAATTAACTAAAAGGAAATATACACTGTACTGTTGATGTAAATCCTGCACATCTGTATTCTGTATATACAGTAGCCTTGTATGCATGCATATGCAGTACCTAAGGTTTGCTCCATGCATGTCCATTCAATATTTATTTCATTTCTATATTTGTCATGTTTACAACTTGCAAACATTAGATTTGTACATACAGGTTTTATTAGTGCTGTTGGTTACTGGTTCTTCACTTACTTAGCCAGTAAAACTAATTCTGATTGTCAACAAATATCTTTGAAAGGCCAAAACAAGCAACACATCAGTCTGTCTCTCAGTACCCTCTGGCTCCACTAACCTATTAACCCAGTGGTTCCTGCTGAAGGTGTAAATCTTTAACAGCAGTTTATAAATATATAGGCCCATTAAAATAAAGGCCCTGTCATTTCCTCTAACAATGGGACACTGTGGTTTATAGCAAACATTACTCATACAGGGGAAATAGGGCATTTGTTGGGGACTATTTGCAGCTGTGCATTAAACCACATTTGGTGCTCTACTGTCTACATGTCTCCCAGTGCAACAATGCGGCTCATCAATGTGCTTTTAATTGTTTCTTTGTTTTCTTTTTGGACAAAAACTGAGCTCTATAGCACAGAGGACTATGCAATACCAGGATTTTTGTGTTTTTTGACAGAAAAAAATACAAAATTTCACCAAAGAACAAAGTATGTTGCAGAGAATATGAAGATATTGAAAGTATTATCTATAGATGGTAGAAACTGCAGTTGGAAGAACATGCAAGTCCCATTACACAACTGAAGACAGTCAATAATAAAGGAGTGCTCAGAGTATTTAAAATATTTATTGACTATCATCACAGACTACAAGTGAAATAGCAGTGAAATCAGCAGCCAGAAATGGCTGTTACAGTAGCTCCATGTTGCTGTCCTAAAAATCCTGACCGACAGGATTCATTCATGATACTGCGTCACATCCGGGACACCAGAAAAAAAACCCAACCTCATCCTATATCTTTCCTTTCAGAGGGTTTACATGGTTTACAAAGAACCCTTCCAAAGGGGAGGAAAGGCACATCTGTTGAGCAAGGTGTTGTCCACCAGGGCACTTGAACATGACCAGTAGTTACAGTACATCTGAGCGTGCAGCAGCTCTTTTAAAAGTTGCATATGTATAATATACTATAGATACTTTTCTTTCTAGTTTCATCTAAATGTAAAATGTCCTAGAATCTGTTTTGGAAAAATACAAAGTAATATAAAACATATATTTAAAAAAAGCTCATAAACAGTATTTGTTACTGTGCAGTACAAATCTAGTGTTTCTTTTTTTTTTCCAGCCCTGTCTAAAGGCCTTATTGTGCGTTCACACTGCTTAGCAACACAACACACCCTACCAATCCAGTCAGAGTTGAGCGAGTCCACATCGCGCCCGCAGTTGAAGTTAACAAGTTTTCCAGCTAGTAAAACATGTCCATGTCTGAACGTTTCAGAGTGCCAATCAAAAGTTTCAAGCTCGCGTGTTCTCACACTGATGACTTCTTGTTTGTTCAGGTTGGTTTCATGAATGCCTGGCTGGCGAGTGCAACACAGATGAGAGGCTGGTTTTAAACTTTTACAGTTGTTGTGTTCTTTGGAGTGGTTATCAAAAGGAAGTGTATTCAAAGTCAAATGGAGTCTGAGGCGGGAGGATACCATGTTTTTAACTGATATTTTGTAAACACGTAAGTGCATGAGGGATGACAGTTCTGCAGGTCACGGGAGAGAAAACTGAATACAGCGGGCTGCTATCTTTTGGGCCTCCTATTATATAACCTGCTGCTTCTGTAAGGTCATTATGATTTTAAGTACTATTTAATATTTTTACAACAGACTGGGGGTTGCTGATCACGATGAGAGGGCAGGCAGGAGATAGATAGTTTAGAGGCCGGTTGAGGGCTTTTCTGGAGTATTCCTGTGGTGACAACCCTGTGCTAACAGCTAGCTATGTTAAAAAATCTAAATGATATACATGTGCAACAATAAACCATCAGATAAAACAAAATGCATAATTTGATTCGTTGAAAACTACACACTGTCTCAGCGCCACAGTCAGTCTTGTCAGCACACAATCATCCATCGGCAATGTTGCTTGCAGGTCTGATGCACAGTTCAAGGAGTGTTGTTGGGGTTTTTTATTCAGGGCTTTACTTAACAATGACTATCGAGGTGTTGTGGATGGACTCCATGACGGCGGCCAGCCGACTGCACAGGTCGTGGGCCTGGTTGAAGTGGACTTTGGGTGGGTCTTTAAGAACGACTGTCTCAGCTGAGCCATCCAGGACCCGGGGCAGAAACTCACCCAGCCTCACCTGCAGTGAGTCTGAAAACAAAGGAAGAGCAGCAGAAATCGAGGGGTTTGTTATTACATTTTTAAGTTTAGTTTGTTAGTGGTAGTATCCGTGTAAATAAGCCAAAATTAAATTTGTGGTTTGATTTGGTTGTTTTAGAACTAGTATTAACTTGACATTTGCTTCAATTAAGTTTCCAAGTTTAAGATTTTTTTTAATTTGTAAAAGTAACTTGTGGAATTTTGGGTCACTTAGCTGAGCCATTTTTGTTTGTATCTGCTGCTCTCCTCACACATACAGGATTTAAGGTATTTACAGAAGGAAAGATTCCTGCTATCTCAGTGCCAACGGACGACTCTGTTATTCACCTACATAGATGTTGGTCCCACTTACATTAGTTAACACTCTACTGGTTGTATTCGAGACCTTTTTGACACGAACTGATCATTGTTATTGAGTGAAAGAAATATACTGTGATTGGTGGACTGCTGTTTGGGAGCAGTCACTGATTACTAAAATACAGTAGTTGTAAATGACCTAATACGCAGTCCTGTAGACAGTCTCATGCTATTCCACTTATTGACAGTTGGTGCTGACAGGAATGTAGCAATGCAGAGAAAGAAGCAAGGAAGAAGACTGCTAACAATCGAGAACAACATGAAAGTAAAATGCATGTATGCATCATTAAAAAGGAAGTATATAACCTACCGACACTGAATATAAATATTATAATAATACTCAGTTGGAGACCTTAAAGAGTGTGTTTAAGTAGGTTTTAATGTTAACTTTAGAATTGTAATGCAGAATTTAATGTGCAGAATTTCAATTGATTATTAGTGTTTTAATTATTGTGATGCATTAATTTGTTGCAGTGAAAACTGGTGCCACAGTTACATAGGAGCTTGGTGTTAGTTTAGTGTCTCTGTACTGTGACACTGGTTAAAGCAAAAAAAGAAAAAGAAAATTGAAATTAAAAATTGAACAACTCCAAGTAAAATAGTAAAACAATGAAATTAACTCATAAAAACCTTTTGACAGTTGAATGTTTTTATATTTAACTTTACTTACTTAACTTTAACATACCCACTATAATAAGTGTGGAAAAAGTTTGTAACACATAAATGCGTCAGAACTAAAAGGGCCACCACATATAATCTTTTCTTATGATAAATATTTGAAGCCTGGATGCTTGTAAAATAGGGTTCATCTTTGACAACAACTGTAAACCTAATTAATGTGATCTTACCATCCATGTCTTGGCCCAGGCAGCAGCACCAGTGGCTCCGGATGCTCTCCATGGCATCCCGGTCTTCCTGGCACAAAGTCGAGTCCCGGCTCATCAGGTGAAGGCAGGGGATGACGGCCTCCTCCATGATGGCGATGCCCTCCTCCACATTGGTCTCCTCACCGCTGCAAAACAGCCGCGATGCGTTTTCGTTCAGTGTCTGCGTGGTGAAAGTTGGGAGGAGGAGAAAAATGGAGAAGATAGTAAAAATTTATGCTCAGTTTTCATGGAACTGCAGCTGTTCAAATTCACCCCCTTTTCCCCCTGAACACTTTAAGGACATCTTGTTCACGTTGGCTTGAAGGCTGAACTTCATGTGATACGATCTAAAGCTCCGGAACAGCTACTCAGTGGAATTTGTGGTGAGATTGTTTTTCTGCTTCTGGTTCCAAGGTCAATAATGAACTTTGAACTTCAACTTCACAGTCATTGCTTAAAATCCAACAAAAATGAAGTGCTGCCCATGCTTTATATTTTACTGAGGCTGTAAGTAGGACACTAAGCCAAATCCTTCTGAATTTTTGCTTCCTGTTTGTCCTTTTGTCTGTCTAGAACTTTTGTCCAGAGCATCACATCTTAGCAAATAGTGACCAAATGTCATGAAAGGTGAGAAGGACATCGACAGTTCCCAGCAGATGACTGCTTGTATACAAGAAATATCATATTACATTTTCACAGAAGGATTGAGTGCAGTGCTATCATGATTAACAATAATAATTATACTGTATCCTCATACTGACTGCACAGTAACCTTACTCACAGTGAGACATTTCCTCCTGTAAACTGCTATTAGAGACTTGTCCACGCCACGTTTCTCTCCATTCTTCAGCAGGGAGGCGTTGGTCTCATATGCATGAGCCAGGTAGGTCAGTGCCTCACGCATCCTGCAGCACAAACACACAAGGCAACAATCAAATTCAATTTCAAACTAGAAAAGTGCGCTCTAGAGTGTAAGTTTTCTTACAAAAATGTATGTAAAGTCTTTAATAAAGTGTTTTTGTGTAGTACTGTCTCAGTTTTCTTTAAGATTCATAGAATAGTGTAAGGGTATTGCAACTGATTATCTAACTCTATAAACGTAATAAGGAAGCAATAAACAGGATGATAAGTCTAAAGAACATTGTCATTTATTTACAACATTTACAAAAACACATTAGATATGGAATTCTACATTTTTTGAGGAACTCCCAAAAGCTGAAATTCTAGATATTTTACACTTGATGCTGCCTATATATTTGCCTGTTTGGCACAGAGCTGATTAGATTCGCTCCAAGTAACTGACTGCAACAAGTAACCACTGTCATGTTCGATTTTTCACGTTTAAAAAATACCAGTTTATGAAAATTGGTTCAGAATTGTGCAAGTTACAGTTGTGACAGTGACAGGCAGTGAAGTCAGCATCTCTCATTTGTTTATTAGCGGCCCTTAAACCCTCCAATATGGTGACCGCACAGATGCATAGTGTTGACTAACAGCAGAGGCCGATATGGTACTCTGAAGATGGGGGGATTTATTCATGTTGTATGGTGCCTGCTTTTAGTGGATCAAAACATATCCGGTATAGAATTAATCTGCAGATGCTCCAGTTTTATGGATGAAAATTGGATAGAAATTTTAGCAAATCAAATCGCAGGAGGCACAATATGTGTTAAATGCAAAATGTGTGTCCAACTACCATTTCAAGTAATACATCATTGTGCCTGCACATTATATTTTTACAGACTTAAAAAAACATCTTTGTTTGGTACAGATCATTGCAAAAATCTCATCATAATGATATGTTTTAAATGAAAATGAGAATTCCTCCTGTTATTGCAAACCATTTTGTAATCAGTCACAATAATCAAAACGTGCATTCAGAGACATTCAGGACAGAGCATCTTTGACTTAGTGTATGACAGCAGTCAAAATATTTTGTACCTAATACTGCACATGCTGTAGACACATTTTGTCTCAACTTCTGAACACAGCCTGGCCTCCCTGGGTAGCTTGTTCTGCCTGTGACAGCCTGTTCTATGGGCAGGCTGTGTTTAATTATTCTGTAAACTGTCAATGTTTTCTTTCGTTTCTTTTTGTTAGTCACAGTGCTCAGGTACTATCTGAAGTTTTTGTTCTAATATTTGACATAGTTTGCCTATTGTTTTGAGATGATTTGTCTGAACCATATTGTTTGGTGTGTGTCATGAAGCCCTGGTGTGTGTGTGAGTGTGTGTTTGTGTGTGTGTGTGTGTGTGTGTGTGTGTGTGTGTGTGTGTGTGTGTGTGTGTGTGTGTGTGTGTGTGTGTGTGTGGGCAGAGCTTCAGGACCAGCTGGCAGAGAGGACTCTTATCTTTGTTCATCTCTTGGCACTGAAGGGTTTGTACTGGCAGAAGTCGGGGTCACTAGACAGGAGGTGTTCGTAGAATTTGATGACTCGCCTGGAATTTTAATTATTATGAAATATTGGCCAGATTCTGCCCTGCATGGATTACTGGCTGTGTTTCTGTAAACTCAAGTATGTTTTTGCACAATTCTGAATGCGGGGCTTCCAGTGGATGTTTTTCCCATTTTGGGAGGTCTTGGCTGGACCCCACATTTCACTACCATATTAGATTATTGGGTAAGTTACTGAATATATTCAGTTACTGTGTCATTCTCTACGTAGACTACAGTCCCACTACTGGACAAACAGTACGAAACACCGTTTTGTGGTATTTAAACCAGTCACTGTCATTTTCAAAAACGCAGAACACAGATATTTATAATTCTCAAGCTTCACTGAATTCAGTCAGAATGGTATTCATGTGTAAATGACCTTTTTCTTCTTGTTCTCATGTACAGTGTAAGAACATTAGTGGATATGTACATGTCGCTGTAGGCTGATTTTGACAATATTGTGTTTTTTTCTCCACAGCCCTCTTTGCATGGGATCATGTGTGATTTTGAAATTACTCCTCCACATCTGCGTTTCGTGCAGCAAATTTAAAGTAAATTCTGCATCTTACATTTCAGTACAGTTTACTGACATTATTCTCTGTTCTTCAGCAGCTACGTTAATAATATAGTTTAAAGTTGTTTTGCCTTCTTTCTGCCTGTGTTATACAGTCGATTAATCAGTGGATTATTTTCTTGATTCATAGTTGTTTGCCTATAAAATGTCAGAAAATGATGCTAGAGGTTGATCAGTGCTTCCCAAAGCAAAGCCTAAGACAATGTCCTCAAATGATTTTCACTTTACTGTTATAGAGGAGCAAACAATCCAGAAAATATTCACATCTAAAAATCTGGAATCAGAGAATTTTGACCTCTGTGTTTAACAAAACATGGTAGGTAAATTGCTGTGGAATTTTTACTTTACAAATTATAGACCTGACAGATTTGCACAAGATTATTATTACAAATTACTAGACCTCCAGAGAAAATACTAGACCCATGTAAATGTTTTATGTGCAGTATGATTACTGTAACATCACTGGCCTGGTCAAGTTTCGAAAAGATTCTGAAACACAAAGAAGCAGGCTGATATTGATCTGCAGCAGTGACCTGACACATGCTGGTTAGGTAGTGTGTGTGTTCATATGTGTGTGTGTGTGTGTGTTGAACACTGGACACCTACTTCCCATGCTGGTAGTGCTCCAGCCCAGTCAGCAGGTAGACAAACACTGTTCTGAACAGCCTGTAGTCATCATGCCACTGCTGTGAAAGACAGAGCAGACAGGACAACAATCACTTCATTTGCTCTATGTGCTGTTTTTCGATTGTCTGATTACACTGTAGAGGTGCAGCTGGTATTTATATTTATGGCAGCTGACAGTGAATAAATGCAGGCTTTATTTTGCAATTTTTTTCTAGTTTTAAGCTCAGAGACAGTTGCATTTTTCTCGTCTCTTAAAGGATTAAACTGCCATATTCTACTTTTTTGTAATGAAAAGACCAAAACAATCCTGGGCAACTGTTTTGGAAATCGTGCCTTTTTTAAAATCATATATCATCAGTAGGAAGCAGCTGACTTGGAGCCGAGAGCCACAGATGAGATTGAGAAGTCATAAATAGTGCATTTGTTGGGAACTATCTTCAGCTGTGGATGTGGTAACGCTGGTGAGTACAGCAGGAGGATGGTGCATGTGGGATCAAAACAAACTCCAGTAGTCTTGTCCATCATAATGAAGGAACATGTCATCCAGGTCAACGATTTGGCTAACTAATGTGATTTTAATCATTTTTGGACCACAATGGAACTCTATGGCACAGAGGAATGAGCACCAGAACTACTCTTTTCTTAAGTTTTTAAGTTTTTAAGCTTATACAATGTTCTTGTTCTAAGAAAAGGTGTCCCCATTACTCCAACTGTCACAGCATGCAGGAGTCTACACAGTTCACCAAATGTCACTGAGTTTACACCCTGCTGGAATTCCAACCATGCAGACCCAAATACATTCGTCAGATCCTGAACACAACCTGAACCTCCTCCTTATAGCTGAGACTGTCGTGTAGAATTTTTTTATTACCTCTTATACCCACTACATACAATACTGGATTGACATTTGACAGATAATAAAGCTTTGTGTTAATATTTTCATTACATTTGACAGTGCACACTGCCCTGTTTTATTTCACTGTTACTATTAAACTATGCCCAGAGGGAGGTGACATTTCAGGTTGTAGCTGGACCACATATTAGTTACTTACACATTTTCACCACAGGAGCTCTCTAGAGGGTAAAACATTTGGCCAAATAGACATAAAATCTTTTGAATAAGTTAAGCAGAGGCCTGCCCCCCATCTCTGGTGCGTGTCTTTGCTGTTTCAGTTCGCTGCCGTACATCAAGAGGGATCTGACGACATTATATATGTTACAAAGTTTCATTTAATTTTTAAGTATACAAATGACTACTATGCTGTTTCTGACCTTAGAGATTTCACTCCTGGTTGACTTGGCGACACCTGCAGTTACTGGTGGTAACCAGAGATATGTAATACGCAGATGCCACATTGGTCTTTGGATTGTACATAAGTGTTGCTGCCTTTTTCGTCAACTCAAGTGCTGCTTTTTCGTGGAGAAAAGTTATGTGTGTGGCCCAAAAAATTAGTAATCATTTATCTGTAGCTGTCTATCTATGACAACTTTGTGTATTACAATTTCTTGAGTGAGAGAAATTCGTTACAAACACACTGTTCGTAATACTGCAAATACAGTTGTATATAAATATTGCAATACTTTTTAGAGGGCCAGAGAGATAGTGACTTAACAGAGATTCATTTGAATGAAAATCTTTGGGATAGCCACTTTAAAGCAATTGGAGACGACAGCAAAGACATATTACTTTCCAGCTAAATCCTTCCAAAATTTGGCAGATTAACACCCAAAACACAAACAGTGTATTACTAAAAAAATAAGTAAGTTGCCCATCTGTTAGACTGTACCAAGTACTCATCCATATCCATGTCCTCTGGCTTGATGAGGCGCAGCTTGGATCGGGCCTCCCTCATGATACTGATGGCCCTGCATGTACAGACAGGACATATGAATGCTTGAAACTTGCAACAGAATTCATACTGAAACGTTCCCACCACACTGCAGGTCTCTGCTCTGGACACTAGATGGCATCATAAGCATGCTGTATGGTCTACTGCGTTTCCTCTTACTCAATGAGGTGCTTTCTTTCCAGTCATGTTCTCCCTCAGTTACTCACTTACTTCTCTTATCTGTACACATTTTACATAAACAACTGACCGGACAGAAACCTGTCTATCATTGTCTGTTTTCTGACAAATCAATTTATATATTTCCTTAATGCTTTTAGCCTCACAACCTGTTATAATATAAAATTTAAAAAAAAGTTTTTCCTTGATCTTGGGGTTTTTGCTCGATTTTCTTTTATGATGTTAGTTTCATTCAAGATTTTGACAAAAGCTTTTCTGTATTCTTATTTTTATAACTTGAAAACTTTTTTGTGTACCTCTCATCGAAGCTCAAGTTGCGGTCAGTAAACTGCTCCAGCAGCGTCCTCTCAATAACGCGTTTGGGTGCCTTGTTCTGGAAGAAGTAGACCAGCGCGTGCTGCAGGCGAGCGTCCTCCTGGGGAGTGGCCTCCTCCTGGGAGAGCTCATACAAGCGGGAATACTCCTCATGGAAGGCCTAAAGGAACAGTGGGCAAATTTCTTAGTTTTAATTAAATTTAAATTTGCCAGCATGATCATAGTTGGCACACACATCAAAATGCGAAATACTTGAGACAGGCTGACATTCTTCATTCATAATATGTTATTAAAGTAAAAAATCTCATCAAATATACATATAAATCAGTAGATTTTGACTTCTCTTTAATTTTCTGGGTTTCTGAATATTTTCTGCCTTGTTAATCAAATGTGGGGATTTTAGGATTTTATGAGTCAAAGACATGTTTAAAATACTCTTCTCTTCTCATTCTGTTACTGACTTTGACCTTCATACATTTGGCATGGTTGATAAAAAATTCTGGTCTTTATTACATATAGAAAGAAAGTTTTAGGAGGCCTCTGATCCTCCATCGATTAAAGCTGTTAGAGGTCCAGTGAGTAAGATTTACAGGGATTTATTGGAAGAATATGGCAGGAATGGAAATAATATTCATAAGTATGTTTTCATTAGTCTATAATCACTTAAAAATAAGAATCATTGCGTCTTCATTACCTTAAAACGAGCCCTTTATATCTACAGAGGTGGGTCCTCTGTGGACAGTAAAGTCTATAATGTAGGTATTTTATGTTGACTGGCAAAACTATTTCAACATTATTTTATTATTTTGATGTGATCATACCTTGATGAGACCAGCCTCAGGCCCTTCCTTATCAAAAATCTGTCTGGCCTTGGCGATGGCTAGAATGACGCCCTGCATAGCTGGAGTCAGCATCATCTAGGAAGTGACAGGGGAGTGAAGAGGAGAAGCAAGATTAATTATAAGATCAACTGGGAACAAAAAACAATATATAATGTGTAACCATGGATGAGTCGCATCCTGTTGAGTATCTTGTTATGGAAGCAAAATAGACAAAAATCTAAAAAAAAACCAAAAAAAAAAACCCCAGTTTTTGCCTGCAATGTCTTGTCTTAAAGTAAGAAAGTAAAACTGCAAAATCACAACATTCAAATCTTTCTCAAAAGGAAGTGAATGAGCAACAGGAAGAACAACGACAACAATAACACTGCGAGTTTGCTGAATATTTGCTATTAAGTTAATTGTTCATTCTTGTTTTTTCTTACTCATATTTAACAAGATGTTTTTTCTTTTTACGTTTGAAATACAAAAAAAATGCTACAAAATGGCGTCACTAACTAAGTTGCCAGTGCAGCTATGTTGTATTAGTTTCTCAGTTCCCATCACATTATGACACATACTTACCTCTTCATTGTATCCATCAGCATCAGCTCTCACCATGATCCTGCCCACGTTCGGGATCTCCACTTCTGAGACCTCGTTCTCAGTCTGTTGCTGTCTGCGCTGTCTAGCCGGGACCTCCTGCTGCTGCTCCTCATCCTCCTGCTTTGCTTCATGCTCAGGAGCTTCTCCAGAAGCCTCTGGCTCTTCTTCAGCTTGAGGGCTGAGACTCGCCTCCTGTGTGTCGTCCTTCTCCTCACGGAGGTCAGATGGTGCCTGGTTACTGAGCTCTGTTTCAGGGCCAGGAGTCTGACAGAGAGAGAGATTTAACAAGTCTGTTGAAGTCTGTCACATGACTTTCATAGTGCGCCTCCACACAGAAAAGCACCTAACCTAATCTACACATCTGTACATGTTACAAACACCTGTGGTATGAAATGGATATACCTGGAAAATTTCAGTTTGAATACAGTACACAGCCATGTGTTTCTATTTTAAATCCCCACTTATGTGGGGAACAAATTGGCTCTGGGAGTGTGTGAAATTCAAAATGGCTAGTGAAAGGTTGGTCTTATTATATGTAGTCAGGTGTGTCAGCAGAAAGGCTGCAGCTGCAAACATTTGGAAATACACTTAATAATAATATTCACTTACATGTGACAAATCAGTGTGTCAGTGGAGCTGCTGACATGTCAACAGGAAACAAGAGGAAGTGCAGTAGTTAGAAGCTATTACCTTAATCAAGTTATCGGTTTATTTATTGAACAGCCTACAATTACTCAGATACTTATGAAGTTTATATTTAGTTTTTGTTGACCTTGTGTCTGAAGTGCTGATTCAACTCTGTGGTCATGTTTCAGGCTGTAGTTTGTGGTTTTGTTTCACTGGACTGCACCAGTGTTCACAGTATTTTGACCACAATATGACCTGAAAATAATATATAAGTGAGAATCATATGATATGCCTCTGAACAAGCTTCTATTAAACAAATCAGTTGATAGCAGTAATTGCTTCTGACCTTTACTCTGTACATGTCTCTACAGTACACTCCACATTGCTGTGCTAAGTGGTGAAATGGGATCCTCGACCCAGATGTACACACTTTATTTATGTGGCCTAGAATTTCTGACCCATATTCCACAGGCGGGGGGCAGGTGGCGGGGCGTCACAGACTTGCCCACCTGACTCTGAAGCTCCTTCTCAGCTGGGGTGGAGGTCTGGCTGGGAACTAGGGTGTCAGTGACGGCTGTGCTGCTGGTGTCGTCTGGCTGGCAGCCAGTGCTCTGTGGTGGTGGAGGTGGTGGTGGCGTTAACTCTAATTCTTCTGGGGTCAAAAGAGGAGAGGAGAGAGGCTGTGAGTGAGGGATCTGTCAGGGTTCTGTACCAAACAAGTGTCTGCTTTTATCTGGAGACCAAAATGTTTAGGCCAGGGAGTCACTACAGCACCACAGAACTTCACTATAATGCTGTTTTCCCACACATTTTTCCTTTTTCAAAAATTGTGATTTGATTCTTGTTTTATGATTTGGACATTGCACATGGTCATTTGCGATTTTGATAATTTATCATGTTTCATCTGTTATAAAAGGGGATCTAAAGAGCATGTTTGCTGCCTGTTCTTGAAATTTGCTTTGCACAATGGTACAATGGTGCCCATGATTTAGTATTTAAATATAACTCATGCTCTGTCTTTGTCAACCTTGGGACGAGTGAAATAAATAATTCCTTTTTGCATGCAGATGCTAAAAGCCCCTTTTGATAATCAGAATTGGGAAAAACTGCATTCATCTATTACGTGGATAAGCTTCAGGGCTTCCTTAAGTTGGACACATTTTTAACACGAGAACAGTTTAAGCATCTGTTGAACAATGTTTTATATCATGAAGGCTTTTGTTTTTCTTTTTTTACTTTGTCTCTGTGTAATGTGCTTTTATTTTTGTAAGACTTTTGTATAAGAATGATGATTTTTACTTTTTATAACGTATTTTGATAATGTATTTGCAGGACATAATTGTGAATGAGAGCTTTACTTTCAGTTGTTTTTTTTCCCTGACTAAATAAAGGTCATCTTATTGAGGATTATCCATTTTACACCATGAGTATGTATATTTAGATTTTAAGTAGAAATGTAAAGCTTCCCAGTCCTCAGACTGTATATTTTTATGTTCCCCAAAAATAAATTTATACTGATAGTGAAAGATGGTTGCACAGTTATCTGAAAATAACTTTTCTCCAGTGACCACCACAGACCTTCAGGCTTCTCTGTGGGTTCGGGCTCCAGATCCTTCTCTGCTTCTGGGTCTGGCTGAGGCTCTGAAGAAGCTCCCTGGTCTGGCTCTTGAGTGGATGGTCCTGACTGTGGCGCTGGTTCAACTGGTGTTTGGTGTGTATCATCTGGACTGGGGTTTGGCGGCTCTGCAGACGCTGTCGACTCTCCCTGTGGGGTTGCTGCCTGGCAGAACTGCTCCTCCCATTCACTGAGCTCCTGCTGGAACCAGCGGTTATCTTCATGGACGTAGCGTCTGAGGACGGGGGGCAGGGAGTCCATGCCATGCAGCACCTGGCCTGTCTCATCATCTGTGTCGTCTGGGTGGATGTAGAGTGGACAGAATTGCACACTAAAATCCACTTACTAACCTTATGTGTAAATGGCTTTAGAAATGTCGGAAGAAATAATTAATTGTATTGTATTGCCTATACATGCATAAATGTTTACTTGGTATCTAACAGAGAGGAAGGACTGTGCTTTTACTGTTATAGTATAAGCCAGAACTACATTAAAGGGCGGCATCAGTATTTTCCCATGTTTTTGTCTGTAAGTGACTAACGGAGACAACAATTTTTGAAACTGGTCCAGTGTTGAGCAAAAACCCCTGCATCTGACAGCTGGTAAAATGGCTGCGATGTAATCCTTAAGTGGCAATTGTGCCTGTCAAAGTACATGCACTAAAAGTACGTTTAGCCACTGACTGGCTCAGATTGGTATTCTAAGTGTCTGATGGAAAGGATCCCTACAGAGATGGACCCTTTTGTCATGTTTTGTTTAATCAGAAATAGCTGTTTTATTGCTCATGCAAAAAAGACTGCATGCAAAAAAAGCTTTGGTGCAACTGAAACGATATGATATTTTCTCTAAGATTATTTAAACTTAAAGGTAAAATTCTGCACTTTTCATGTGGATGTTCAGTCAGTGTTGATAGTAAATGCCATCAACTGAAGCAATTAATTAACCAAGAAAACTGCATTTTCCTGCTCACAGAGCCATGAAGGAGAGCCTACATGTACCAGAGTGCATTGCAGGGGAGCATGTGACTCTTCACAACAGCCTTGCTATGTTATCACCTCCCCAGCCTATAGCTATTACTTCCTTGGCCAAGTATAGCGTTAGGTGACATCAATACTTTAGTATTACACCGCCTGGCTGGCTCCAGGAAGAACAACAGATTTTCCAGCAGAAGAATTCAGTTTTTTCAGTATAGCACACACTGAGGAATTTATTCCTACAACATTTACCATCAACACTGACTGGACATCAACATGAAAAGTGGTGAATTTTCCCTTTAAGATAATCAGATCACATCAAATCAAATCAAATAACTGAAAAACACACAGAGACGAACCTGTAATAAGGTGTGGTAGGCTGTCATCAATGTACATCAGGCAATAGGCACTGGCATTGGTCATTCCCCCAAATGAGTCTCGCTCCAGCTCCTCCCACGAAGACTCAGTGATACTGATATCGTTGTACTTCATCCAGCGCTGGTTAGCGTGGTCGTAGATGTAGGCCCAGTAATGACCTGCTGATGCCTGGCCTTCATGGACAAGCACTGCATGCAGTCTGTAGGGTACCTAAAAGAGTAGATTGGGAGACAGCACTGAATCCCCACTGTAGACCTACAATATTAGATTGAACTGTTGTTTGTCAGAGTGTTTGTCTTACCTGGCAGAGACTGTTGTCTGAGTACATACCCTCAAGCGTCTGTGTGAGCCTGTCAATGCTGGCCTTTAGCTCTGGCACACAAAAATGTACACAAACAAAAAGAATTACGTGGAAATGAACATATTATCTTTTTCTTGGGACTAGTATCAGTCTCAATCAACATGAGATATGCATGTATCTGCATGTAAGCAGATGTGAGATTCCTCTCCTCCACCAATTATTTATACTGATATACCAGATATTTTGAGAAGAAGCGAAGCAGAGTAGTGATGGAAATTGTGATGGAGGCCAGATTCTGTTGACTCTCTTCCTTTATCTTGTTTAGGGACTGGGGCTACTAGGTTTATCTATCTTGAGTTTAGAAGCAAGTGTTCATATTGCCAGACCAGTAGTTCAATTATTACACAAGGTGATGCTATATCTGTCTACTTTGTGTTGTGAACAAAGCAAAAACAAATGGTTTGTGTAAATAAAGTCGCCTTGCCTTGAATGCAACATTAGTGGCCAGCAAGCAGTGAGGTGAAAATATCATCCTATCATTATCATTTCATCATCCCTATTAACATACAAAAAAAGACTGAATGATAAAGTAATTAAGCAGAGGACGAGCCTTTTGCAAAACAGGGGTTTGCTGCAATTTCAGTGTCAAGTTTGACCACTTTCTTCACTGTCTTCCATTACTAATGCATCAGTAGTTTGTGTTGTATGTAAACAAAGCCAAATTAAACTGACTTAATAATTCAAAACTATTCTAAACAGTGTTTTTAACAACTGATGAAATGACTACATGTAAGGTCATGACAAACGGCGGGTTTTCACCCTGTTCTGCAACTCGATGCAACATTTGAGCATATTTCAGCTCTTTATTTTGGCCCAGAGCATTTATCAGTTAAACTGTATTAAGAGCTGTTTGAGCATTAGCATACCATTTATGTCATTCTCCACTTCTGTCCTCCAGCGCTGCAGGCAGGTCTTAACAAAGTGCAGCTCTTCCTCAGTGATGCTGTGGGGCGCTGGGTGTGGTGGGCATTCAATGGGGAGTCTGCACTGGGTGAAGGGCTTGTATATGGGGGTCCTCTGGCAACTGGAAACACTGGAAACCTCTGAGGAATCTGTTTCTCCAGGTTCACTGAGGGAAACAAGGAAAGCATGAAAGACTGGTTGGAAGACTGAGTTTTAATTAGAGAAAAACGGAAAATTAATCGAGCAATGGATTCATGGTTTTATATCAGAGAAACAAGATGTAATGAAGGACATTTTTCAATAAAATCATCTGATCATCAATAACATGCCATTCACTGTTTTGACTGCATTAAAGGTAAAGGCCTACAGACAATATATTATTCTAGTCCTTGATTGAGGGCCACTGCCTGCTACAGTTTTCTGGTCCTCTGTGTACTCCACCTGTTGTCTTTGGTGATGGGTTCACTGAGGGGGTGGCTTGCAGGAGTTGGTGAAGATGAAGTTGGTCTCAGATCTTCAGCTGGGGAAACATTTGTGGGCTTGGTGGTGGCGAACTCCAGCACAAACTGCAGCATATCGGCCAGAGGATACTTGGTCGGTCCTGAGCCGTAGTTTTTGTAGCTGTGAAGAAATACAGAACACAATTAGTACAAGACTTGTTCCCATAAAGTGAATACATTTTCAAGTCATATCTCAGGTAACTTACCACTCAAGTTTCTGTTGAAGGGCTGCAAGTTGTTCCTTGAGTTTTTTCACTTCGCTTCTCCTTTCATGGGTCTGTTTTATGTTTTTGTGAAGATATCTGTTCACAGAAAAATCAGGCAATCCTCAAAACTGATCAGTGCATGTGTATAAGATTTAAACAGATTCTACATCTATAGTACACTGAGCATTTTGATACAAGTTTGCTTAAGTTTGTGAGACAACCCTGGAGAAAAGTGTCATTTAAAATTATCATCATGTCTACTTATAAAAGCTTTTTGTCCTGTGTTGAAACATGTGAATCTGATGGACTGAGAAAACCTATTTACACCTTGTATTAATGTGATCTCTATTTGGATATGATAATGAAAAAAGCCTGTTAATGTAAGGTGTAAATGCCTCCTGATCAGAATGTGGTCGGATCTGCCTGACCACATCTGGAGGCAGTATAGCTCATACTGTGTTCAGATCTTATGTAGGAAACACTCTCCATAAAATACGCTGGCATCTATACATAATGTAACACTGATACAGATATTTGTTTTTAGCTAACATAAAATAGAGCTCGCTGTTCAAATTTAGAGAGCGAGCAAGCAAGAAGGCAGAATGAGACATGGTTCTAAGTACCGATTATACATCTATTCTGTGCCACAAAAGTGCTAAGAGATGTGTTATCCATCGGAACTGCATGAAAATGAAAGTAATACAGGTGGGAAATGAATGATATACAGTAAGAAATAACTGTGCATTCATCTGTGCAGCTGATCTGCTCTTAACAAAGCAGATATCTAGTCACAGATTATCCTGCACTCCAGTATTACATTACACAGGAACAAACTGAAATAGAAAAGAAAATTACATTTGTCAAATTTACAAGAGAGGGAAAACAGTATTTCACAAAGTTTATGAAGTTTGCCTTAACTCAACAACTCACAAAACTCTGTGATTTTTTTAGGGAGTTTGAGACTGATTTGCTGCCACCTCCAATCACTCACACACACAGGTTTTACTCTGTGGGACAGAGATCTAATCTCAGTGAGGGTAATGAGAATGCATTAAAAATATCAGGTGTAAAAGCAAACGCAAGATCTGGTTGTTTATTATCCAGATAATATATCCTGATACACCTCCAATTTTAATACCAGGTGTGAATAGAGTGTGAATGAAGCACAACTATGGTTTTGTTATCTGCACAAAGCTCACCTGTCCATATAAACGATTTGTGGGAACTCCAGTTTCTTGTGTATCTTTTCAGGACGGCCGAGCTGGGTGTTGAATTCAAATCTGGACAGCTCAAATGTCAAAACTGGTGGTAACTTTTTGAACCATCTCTGCATAGAAGAGCAAATGTGACTTAGCAAAGAATCAAATTCCACAAACACTAAAAAATACCATATCAGTAGAAATTCTATTTGAATTTAGTTGATGAAATTGTTTACCTCACGGCCAGATGTGACACTGTGATCTGAATGTAGTGACTCAATCTCCTTCTCAACCATGGCACCTTCTAAGCATTCATCCAGGTTGTTGAAGCCGTTGACTTGCAGGGGATACTGGCCAAACTGCTCGATGTTACACAAAGTCTTACCTAAGCAGAGTCACATAGATGTGAGTGATTAAGAAGAGAACTCATAGTGATTGTCACCATGACAGGACAGACACTCAGACAAACTCATACCCTCATGTCTCCTTTCTGTCACAAAGGTACCATAGAAGAGCTGCACCATGGGGTTTTGTTGTTTGTCCTCTGCGTTGCTAAAAGTAAAACATGACATTATGTTTACACATTTGGGCAAACAAAGAGAGAATAGTCCATGTAAGTAGATGACATCCACATATAACTTACTTTCCATTGGCAGCCAGCTGAAATGCATCCTCTAGCCAGTCAAGCAGTTTGTGGGAAAATTCACTGACATCCTGAAATGAAGACACAAGAAAAAACGAATTACAGTCTCAGGGTTGTGTGCCTCTACAAACCATACAAGTTGCTGTTTACATGCATGTCTTTCCAGGCTCATATAATGCATGTAGTGAAGACTTTAAAGTAATTGTGGCTCAGAAGAGTGTCTGTACACATAGAAAAATAATATGCCAAACTGACCGATATGTTTCAATAATACAATAATAATGTCTTCAATTACGTTTAGTTTTAGTTTATTTCCAGAGCGGGTTTGCTCATTTCAGTTTAGTTGTTATTAGCTTCAGTATTAGTTTTAGTTATGTTTTACTTATAACATGGTGATTATTTGCCAGGGGCAAGGATTAAGGAGTTGAGAATATAAATTACAATACAAACACAACACTTTGTGAAGGGAATGGACTCAGTACTTTGAACAAACAGAGTAAGACTCAAATTTAAGACATTTCCTGTATATTTTTTATTTTATTTTAGTTTGCTTTGTAAGAACACAATATTGTTTCAGTTAGTTTTAGTTTTTTTCCAAATGTATGTTTTGTTTTGTTTTTTATTTCAGTTGACTTAAATGTTTGATGTTTTTGTTTTAGTTTGGCTTTAGTTAGGTATAATAATCTTGCTTCATTCTTGACCTTGCTAACAGTAGTTTGACCAGAAAATTATTCATCAGTGAAACAAGTTTACCCCCTTGTCATGGAGATAGCTCCACTACCACAGTTGCATAATTAGGTCCCATCATGACAACTGGGCCACAGTATCTCTATGACAACTGAGTAAAAACGTTCCCACTGAGGAAGACCCTGAGACCTGGAAAAAAGCAATTCAAATCTATTTTCTGACAAAAGTTTGAAAATGGTCCTCTTCATACTCCATCAATGTGCACTCTGGAAAGACAGTGTCTCCCATTACCAGATGCAGTCTGCTTGTGGGTTTACAAATGAGGAATGTTTTGGTTCAAGGACCAATCTCTTGCACTCTATTTATCCTCACAAAACACCAATAAAACCAAAGCCTCACTACCTTGTTAAAAATAAGTGAGACAGATGATAAAGAGAGAAAAGAGAGCACATAAGAGACGAGAGGCTATGATACACAGAGGTCATGTATAATACTGTGCTTTAATAATATGAAAGGATATATCTGATATTAGATTTGAAGGGGTGACAGATATTCTCCAAAAATCTTGCTAGCAGCTTGTAAAAAAAGACAAAAAAAAAAAAAACCAAACAAACAAAAAAAAGCCATCATAA
The DNA here is from genome assembly GCF_056507025.1 of Lutjanus erythropterus. Lineage (NCBI taxonomy): Eukaryota > Metazoa > Chordata > Actinopteri > Lutjaniformes > Lutjanidae > Lutjanus > Lutjanus erythropterus. The sequence goes on along the minus strand of NC_139327.1, from coordinate 34,238,058 downwards.
AGAGATGATACAAGGTAGAATCACCATTACAAGATGAATGGCTGAAAACTGTGAATAAAATATATGTTATAGAGCACTTGACTCATGGGATAAGAGGTAAAAAGGAACACCATCAAAGAAATGGTAGAAATGGATGATGTCAAAGACAAAATAAGGACTGAACTACTGAATATGTCACAGGTACAAACAGGTGTGGAGAGAAGAGGCAATCCAGATCTTTTCACGCATTTTTCTTTTTCTCTCTTTTCTTTTGTGTGTGTGTGTGTGTGTGTGTGTGTGTGTGTGTGTGTGTGTGAACGTTCTGTCATGGAAAAGTAATAAATAAAAGAAAGTAAAAAAGAGTGACAGTGGTCAGGACAGAGCCAAAACTTAGTTAAATCAGGTAGTATCCACACAGCGGATCTAATTTGTTCCTGAATGCTTTAATGTCTGATCTGTGGGGGCTCTCTCCACTCTGAACAGCAGAGCGGTGATAACTGAGCAAATTTATTGTTGACAACTATTTCATTAACATGAACATTAGAGGGAAAAGCAACTTGTTTTCATGAGTTGCTGCCACACATCCATTCTGCCTAGGACCTCTGAGACTTGAACCAGGCAGCCTTATTGACAAAGTGGAACCCCCTATATTTTAAGTGGACCTTAAAGGGATAATTCGGATTATTTAAGGTAGAGTTATATCCACAGTCAGTGTATTACCATGGAGAACCATTAGGAATCCTGGTGTAGGAAGCTATGCAAGGTACTGTCATCAACGGGGTCAGCAACAACATGTATTTTAGTCACCTAAAAAGGTCAATCCCAAAAAAAATGATAGGCTATATTCAGAATATTTTCACTGCTTTACATTGTGGTTTTCTGCGGAAAACTGCTGTTAAATAAGCCAAATATCACACTCTCTCACTCAACCAGACTCGTTTTACCAGAACACAGGAGTTGCTGGTCTACCTCTGCCTTAATCAGTTAGTTTGTTTTATGGTGTGACTTCAGTCAATCGGAAATTAAAAACACCACAGTCACACGATAACAAAAACAAACTGCAAAATTACTGATTTTGCAAACAAAGTCTGAGTGGTTGGTGAGATATCTGGCTCATATAACAGTGGTTTTCCATTGGAAAAGGCTGTCTGATAGCAAGGTAAAGCAGTAAAAATATTCTAAATATAGTGTACACTTGCAATGATATGATGGTTATTTTTATAGGTGGCTTAAATAAGTTTTGCACTGACCCTGCTCACTGCAGGATGACTATAGACTATGGATAAATACATCTTACAACCCCGCTTACTATAATCAGAACTATTCCTTTAAGTTAAGATTTTCTGTCAGACAAATATGTGTTATACCTGTTGGGCCTCGCTGGTCCTGAAGGCGTCTCGCAGTAACTCCACTGCAGCAGATGGATCCACAAACCTGCGAGTGGAGCCCACCATGAGGGCAAACAGACACCGCAGCTCCTGCATGAAAGCTATGTTCCTCTTGTCCTGTTAACACAAGAGAGAGAGGGTCAAACTTTATCCCCTTTACACAGTGGCTATGTTGATATTAACACAAAATCCCCAGAGCATGCTCCTTTTTGTGTATGAATGAAAATATGCAAACAAAGGTCATCCTGTTGGAAATGGCAGCAACAGAGTAATGGGTTGTTTAGAGAACACTTGTATGTGCTGCTGACAGTGGTTTACTCACAGAATGGCTCTTACACTTCTCCAGTAATCGCTCAGACAGATGGTAGTTGAGAACCAGCCTCCTGAACACAGGCAGGTGGAACAGTGACTGCAACAAGACAATAAAACAAGGAACTGTCCAGTCAAGCTCAGATGTGGGAGATAACCAGCTGGCAGATCATGATTACACTGATTACAGATAGTGAAAGAAACATGGTCATATGCAATATACAGGATGTTCCTTGATCAACACAGAATAAAGCTCACCATATCCATGATATTTAGCTAGTTAGCACTTTCAACTTCCATTTGAAATTCATATATCTTTCAACCATTGTGGTTTCAACATGTACCTCATGGGTTTTTTTTAATAGATTTAGGTTTCAATAAAATGAGAAATTAACAGGAAGTGAATAATGGGTTACTGGCTTCAATGCAACATGTAGTTTGTGGCTAGGAAGACCATTTTTATGAATGTCTATGGATGCTTTCTAGAATTTCTTTAAAGCATCACAAAGTCTCTGAGATGTATTTTATTACCATCTTGGCTTTTAGATGATTTTGGAAACAGGACCACTGCAAAATTTACTTACATTTCTACATTTCTTGGGGCAAAAAGTAAGACGGAATGTAGCGTGGGCAGGTTGCAATAGGGCTGGGCAATATAGCTGAAATGTTTCATTTCAGTTGATATTGATAATGATTGATTATACATAATGATCTATTTTTAACAAAGACCAGGAGAAAAATGTTGAATTAGACCACTTTATTCTGAATGTAACCACCTTACTTTCATTTAAACCACTTTTTATCAAGGAACACAGGCAAATAAAAAAATAAAAAAATTAAAAAAATTAAAAAAAAAAAACTGCCATCCTAGCAAGCTGACATATCCTTGTCTAACAATTTCCTAACTGCACTGATTGCACATTTTTAATCCACACTGTTTCTGTTATTGTGTGACATGTCAATGGTGCAACTGAAGTACACAACTGTTAGATGATTGGCTGTTTGTGTCTCACCTTTCTTCAATCAGATGAATGAGTGTGAATTTTAGTCTGACTGCACATATAGCCCTAATATTTTATTAATTTGAAGTGCAATTAATATTAATTCACAAATTTGGAGATAATAAAAGATCTGTAAAGAAGAGTTGGAGGAGTTTTCCATTTGCCACACATTATCACACATCAGACAAAATGCAGCTTTAGGCTTTTCAGCAGTGACTTCACCACTCAGCTGTGGTGATTGCCACTCGATCAAAATCCTCTCAGTGAGTTTCTGTATCTGAATAGAATTCATAACTGGCTTCAAGCACGGATAAATCAAATAATTATTTCCCTTAACTTCAAGGACACAAAATGCGTGATACTAGTGTCATTTTTACCATTTTTACAAAGTAAATATTAAGAAATATTTCCTGAATTTTACAGCATTATTGTTTTTATTTTTACACATTATACTCAAACACACAAACCACTTTGTTATAATGTACTTGTGTTTCTTATGATAAGCTAAATGCATTATTACTGGTCAGATATTCTTATGTGTCGTGTGTGGTGGTGAGTGGAGGTTCTGAGCAGCACTTATGAATATCTTGATACATATTTCCATTTGAGTAGGAAATTCAATTACTGCTTATCTCAGTTTTACTGTAATTCATACCACAAAGGATAATAGAGGGAATATGAGCTGACAACTGAATCATGTGGTCACTCAGCCTCAATCTGATAGCATAATTACTTTTTTAGGCGAGACTGCTTTATCAAGAGCCGGGCTCTGTTCAATCTACAACAATCAGTTTAATTCTAACAAACAGTATCGACAGCAGCAAACAACAAACAAAAGAGTGTCATTTGAACAGCATTTGTATTCAAACAACACTGCCTCATTTTCTCATCTCTATTCCCAGATAATAACCCCTGTCCTTTGGGGGTTTGACTTCTAAATCAATGCAGAAGCATATCTGAGTTCAACAGGAGACAAACAATCACTGTCTCCTCTCTGTCCATCTCAGGCTCAGACAAGGAAGTCCACCGCTCGCTCCATCATCACCTCTCTCACTATTTAATTATCAGCACAGCCTGCGCATCTCAATGAGGGCTCCAGTTTCTGTCGAGCCACCTGATAGGCCTGGCTAAAGTCACTCTGGAATGGACTTGCAATAGAATTATGAGCTCAGAGGAGAAATACTGTATGAAATGTGTTTCTAATAACTCTATTGGGGTTACATAGAGTAAGTAAAAAGGTGAGATTGAAGCAAGATTTCTCTGCAGCAATTCAACTGTCTGTTTAAAAACATGACTGGAACTGAACTCATGGGGAAACCAGGTCACAGAAAATAAACACAACAACTAAAATGAACCAAGCGTGAATTAATTTTGAAGTGGAAACAAATCAAAACAGTGGTCTGAAGATTGGAGAAAGCCAAAACATGATCTGCTGACTGAGTACATACAAGGTGCGGCACCTCTGACAGACTAAAGTTAGAAATCTTATAAGGGAAACTCCAAGTCTATAAAGGTTTGTTAAGCCAAGTGAGGGAGCTATTTTAAGATTAGCAGCAAAGGATGTGAGACACTGTTAGAACAGGTGGACATTTAGAAGGAGCTTAGTGCACCTAAGAGATTATATCTATGTGCACAGACTGTACAGCTGTATTATTAATGTTTTATGTTGAATTTGAATACTTATATTCAAGAGTGTCTATCCTCTTTTACAGGACACAACTACTATTATGAACAGAGGTAAGGGACAACAATTAGGAAAACAAGCTAACTTATGGTAATTGGGGCTCAACAATAAGGTTTGCCTGGTCGTCTGGAGCAAGTAAAATACCACAACGGCCCTGTCTCAACAATCTATGTATGAAAAGGGGCTAAGTTAGCCAAAGGTTAACTTTTAGCCATGGGTTAAGGATTGCCCAGAGTTAAAAATATGCAGTGTGAAAAACCCTCTGATTGTGATTATTTTGGCAGAATATGATTGACACAATAGGTGAGGATAATAATTTTTGCATCATAATTTTCATTTTCACTTAAAAAAAAAACTATTAAAATCATGATGATGGGTCTGTATCAAACAAACATGTATTTGTACATGTGGAGAACAAGGTTTGCAGAACAGGGCATCTTTGCAGCACTACAGTACTTCATTATAATGCTGTTTTGTGACACATTTTCCCTTTATCAAAAAAATTGCAGCTTCTGCAATTCAGATATTGCACTTGGCCAAACTGTTATTTCGATAATATTTCAATTAAGTTTGAAGCCCTATGATTTGTGGAGAGCCAAGTAAATATTTACTTCAGGCAAGAAGATTTTCAGATTTAAAAAAACAAAAACATTAATGTTGAATCCTGAGTACTGTATCTATTACAGCCTAGTACGCCCAGTTTCCACAGGCAGAGACAGGATACCAGGTCTAAACTGAAAACATACAGATCTCTGTGCTCTACATTATCATTACATTATATTTAGACGACATTATATTACCTATACTACTATTATAATCATGTGATAATATTGGTTTTCTGTGTTACTTGAATTTATCTATCAAATTTAAAATAATTGTAATATCTAAGTAAATTTAGCAATAAAAAGTAGATGTGAATACAGCACGTTTGTTAGCATTGCAATTCAAATGACAGTAGTTTGAGTATGTGCACATGCAAATGGTCAAAAATGGCCCTGTTTTAGTTGGTTGTTTATTATGTTTCAGAAGTAAAAAGAGCACTATGTGTACTCTCTGACCAGCCTCAGCTGACGAACAGTACCAACGTTGTGGAGCAAAAACTCCTCCCAACTTTAAATGTTGCACATTAATTCTTTCCCTGTACAGATCCTCATCAGTTTGATGTAACCAGTCAGCCTCCTCATGCTCACCTGGATGACAGCACTGAACCAGCAGGTGTTTCCAACATTGCGAATGCCCACGGGCCAGTCGTCCTGACGGATCCAGTCTGCAGGGCTGCACATCTCACTCTGGGCTTCACATCTCTTCCTCTTCATTCTCGCTGCATTCTCTTCTGCACTGGCCTCCAGAGCCCTGTAGTACATTAAATTAACTGTTTGAAAGCACTGGCATGATGACTTCATTAAACACAGGTTGACTTAGTTGGATCTCTTGTGCTAAAGGGAGGCAGAAAAATAAGACCTATATGAGATAAAGGTAAAATCTAAAATCTCTTAAGAAAGCGCAAATTGTGCCACAAGACAGAAGCCAAATCCTGGTATGCTACCTTCAGAACGGCAGCATGCCAATAATGAAAATGTTAACATGTTTAGCAAGCAATCATTACCATCCTAGTTTAGCATGTTATTATGCCAACATTTAATTGTTACCACAAAACACAAAGTGCAGCTGATTAGAATGTCAATAATTACAGGTATTTGGTCATACACATATTTACATGCTGTTGACACATGATGTTAAGTTACCTGGATATGTGTATGCCAACCCTAAAGCCATGCTGTTGGCTAAAACTTGCTTTAGCTGAACAAAAGTCTTTTGGTTCCATTCACAAAACATCTCTCATTTCGTCAGTTATTTAATTTTCCACTGGCAACTGTTATTTTGTGTGTTCGTCTTCAGAATGAGCTGTCAGCAAGAGGCAATTATCTTTGCTGATTGTCTTGGCTGTGTAATAATCTTGCAAACAATCTTGGTTATCATCTAGTCAGTTTGTGAGCAAGAGAAGAAGACAACACATAAGTGTCCATATCCACCTTTTCCATTTTTATCTTTCCCTATGAAAGTCAGCAGTAAATTAAACCCAGTCACAGTCACCTGTAACAAAGAAGCACTGTATAAGAGGCAGGTCTCTTGTACCTGTTAAATTCTCTCTCCTCTTCCTGGGCATTGTGGGACTCCTGCAGGCTGAGTTCTATGGCGGCCTGCAGTTCATCTTTAGGATGTCCTAAAAAACAGACAACAGTGTGTCATCATCACAGTTTCATGCTCAATTTTACCAACATATAGGACATTTCATAAAACAGTTCTCTTCATCATGTTTCAAACAAAGTGATTGTTGAATCATCAATGCTGACAATTTTTACACCTTTCTGAGAGTCAATCTAAAAAAAAGTGTGTCATGGGTATAAATAAGAGCTACTTTCTTTTTTCATTCCTCACACAACTTCTTTTGGCATGAATGTATGGAGATACTCTCCAAAATGATGCACTGTTACCCACATTTGCATGATAAATCTTTTGTTGTCAATGGGCGACATCACACTGCGCACATAAGCAGTGGTGGGTTCAATTTTGAGCCCAGTATGAAGCACTGGGAAACTGGGTGATTTATTATGATAGTTTGACACAAATCTAGCACCACGCATCCAGGAGACGTAACTGATTTCAACCTGATGTGCAAATGCTGCAAAAATCTACTGAGAATATTAATATTTATCAGAATATTTTGCTTGTTTGTTTTGTTCAAGAAGTTACCTTTCTGGCCCTCCCAGGCCTCTCCAGAGGTCCCTGACTCTTGTGGTTCTCCAGGATCCTGAACCGCTGCAGGCTGGGTTGTCAGCAGTCCAACAGCATGTCCAATGTCACCCTGACTGGCCTTAAAGAGAAGGGACAGGGAAAAGATAAGGACATATATTCCGGATATTATTAGTTCCTGCAGAAGATTCAGCAATGCAATACACCACAAGAACAAAATAAACAAAAATTAAATATATTAAAAAAAAATATATAGCAGTTAGTGAGCATTTAAAAATGATAGATGTTTTTGCATACAATTCATTAAAAAGTCCCCTTTTATATTTCTAGTTTTTGATTGAACTCATGTGAGCTCCTGCTGTCTCTCTGTCTTCCTCTGGTACAACAGGTTGGAGGATGTCTGCACCACAGTCAGCCAGACTGTTTATTGAACAAGCTCCCAGGGATTTATTCGTTTGCAGATGCGTTTCAAAACATAAGCAGTGGGGTGGAAATTTGGCACCCTGCGGTTGCTTTTAATGTAATCAAAGAGTGTTCATTTAACATTAATTACACTTCAAGAACAGACAAGTTAATTATACTTCAAGAACAGAGCAGAACAGCAAGGGCTATGTATTTTATGCAACTAGCAGCAAGGCTCAAGGGATGGATTACCATGATATTTTATATGATCTTCTCCACAGGATGAATTTTAATAATACATCTCTTACACACTTTTGTGCTCATAACATGACAAACTATGGGTCACCAAAGGCCCTTTTCTCTAACACCACATTACAATGAGCATTACAACCTCACAGAGGTGCTAGCATGGCTGCACATGCTGTTTCTGCGTTTTTAATCTCAGTTTTCCTCCTAAAACAGCTTAATGTCCTATACTCCTGTTTCCTTTCTCTTGTTTTCACATTTTCTCGTCACATGATCACAGCTGCTTACACAGCCATCTTTAGTTAAATATCTTTAAAGAGTGGTAAACAGAACTCCCTCTGGACAGCCAGTCTCGAGGGTCAGGTACTGGTCGGCCACAGGAACATCTTAGCTCAACAGCTGTTGAGCGAACCTGAAGACGCCACAGGCGAAACATGAAGTTCGCTCCAAATAAAATCACAGTAACTCAGTTCAGATCGCGGTGATTTATGTTGATGATTTTATCTTTAAAGAGTGATCCAATGTTACAGCAATAGAGAATACAAAAATAGAACATGGGGTGTTTTTTTCATGGACATAATATATATATTTATAGACATATATAAATTACCTATACAAATTTATAACAAAGAAGGGTGTTTTGGGGAAATTTTCCACTTCACCCTGATTCCATCAAATTTATTTAGTAAAAAGTAGTCTTATACTGTACTGCTACTGGATAGTTGTTAAATTATAACAGGTCTAACAAAATGCCTTTTGCTCATCTTGAAACTATGTAATGACCCAGATGCCACAGATGTATTATTATTATTATTATTACGTGTTCAGTATTTAGAGACTCACAATGATGTGATCGTATTACACTTGCTGTATAAAGGTCATTCACAGACTCGGACTGTGGCAAAATAACCACACTCAAGGGAGACATCATCAATTGTCTTATTGCAGAATGCCGAGGATCCTACAACCAAGGTTGCAAAAAAGTTGGGATGCTGTATAAAAAACAAACAAGCCTATATTCAATTTAAAACAGTACAAAGACAAGATATTTAATGTTCAACCTGATCAACTTGGCAGACTGGGAAAGTGGAATATACCCACTGTGAAATGAAGCAGGCAGAACTGCTTTAGAATCCAACATAATAATATAGAGAATATTACTACATGGGCCAAGGAACAATTCAGAAAACTGTTGTTGATAAACACAGTTCATTGCTGCAACTACAAATGCAAGTTAGACTCTACCATGCAAAGAGAAAGCCATATATCAGCAACATCCAGAAATGCTGCCGACTCCTCTGGGGCCTGAGCTGCTCTAACAGAAAGTGGAAAAGTGTGTTCCCAACTTTTTTGGAATCATGTTTGTAAAATCTGATGGTGGTTTCGCAGGTCTCACATTCAAGGCTCTGTAGAGAATCTGTGGGTCCTGGATGCCAGTGATCTCCCTCAGCTGGTTGATCAGCATTTCATTCTGCTGAGGGAAAAGATTGGACAAAAGGGAAAACAATAGTTAAGCTTGAGATCCTTCATGCATCACTCAGTCAACATTTCCTTTATAACATTCATGTAGTTTGAGTTACTGACAGATTGGCATCATTTGACTTCCATTTGGGCTGACCAAATGGACAAAACTGGGACACAAGTGGGCAACAGAGTATGGGTTCAACATGAATAATAAGGTATGTAACCTACGTTTAATCCTTGTCGTAATCAGCAAATATCACACTTTTTGCCTGCAAGAGCAGAGCCAGACCAATACTGAATTTATGGGGCAGATGTTGATAAATAGATATTGATATATGAGCCAATATTACCAAACAATTGTGACAACGATATGTAAATGGAGGCAGGATATTTTAAAGTTTAATAAACTTCACTGTCCAAAACAATCATGTTTTGTCAAAAAAAAAAAAAAGACGACTTTTCAAATCCATACATATCAGACAACACATACACCAATAATGATACAGACCAATATAGCTGTGATAGGTCAGGATCTGATTTATCTGTATGGTAGTCCACCTTCCCCCATCTACTGCTTTTGGGAAAAAATGAAGCCCATGTTGCATCTGATTAAATCTCATGTTGGCCTCAGCCTGTGACCCAGATGGACAATTACACATGGGGTATATATGGAGCTGAAGGACAAATGTCCAAATGCCAACCTGACCTGTCATGCCTATATGAGGACCACATGTTGGCAGGGTCAGGACAATGGCTTAATAAAACAAAGGCAAATTCAGTGACGTCAATGAGCTGCATTAAAGGAATAGTTTGACTGAGAGTTAGAATGACCACTTTTACATAGAGCTCAAAATTAACTTTTTCCCTCCAACTGTCCAAAATTCTACTTTCAGCTGTCCCAGACTTAACAATCATTGTTTTAAATTGAAGTTTTTCTTATAGTATATCGTTTAGTAACTTCATTGCAGTAACTTGCAGTACTTAATTGATTAACTGGTTCACCCTGTAAGTTTTGCTTGTTGTTCCCTGCACTCATGTATCAATAAAAAACTGAAATCATCCTACGTGTTTGGCCACAGTCAGTTTCCACTGTTCTTTCTTTTGTCATTGATTGAGTTACAATGAGACACACTATGAACATATCTCATAGCAAAGACTTATGATTAAACACCGCATGTGACGCAGCATAGTGGTGCCATGTCACATTTTCAAATTTTAACGCCTAACATCTGAAATGCTGTATATTCCATGACGTATAAATGCAAAATTTTAATTTAAAAGGATAAGATTATCTACTGTCCCAGAATCATTCCAGACGCCCATGAAGATACAGTGCTATTTTTATAGCCCCCATGACTACAGGATATCCTTAATGTCATGTGCTCTGACATCTGTGACACATATATGAGGATCAATCACCAAATAAACCTGTGTTACTGTGAACAGAGCCAGTGTGCCCCCATTTCCAGTCTTTCTGGAAAGCTAAGCTAAGTGGCTGCTAAGTGTTGAACTATTTCTTTCATGCAGCTTATTGATGATTGAAGGTTTTTATATATGAATTGTCAAGTTTGACAAGCGTGTCCTTGGTGTGAGTGACATGTTGAATAAACTATTTCAGCCAACTGTTTCCTTAAACCAAACTCTGTAAACACTGTAAGTAATTTATTGAGGCCGGGCGCAACCAATTAAGAGCCACCTCGTCAAACATGGCAGCATCCCTTTATCCTGATTTAAACTGGTAAACACAAACTCTCAAAAGGCCGTCATATGTTTTGACCTCATGTACACAGACATGAAGGAAGAAATAACATGAGTCTGCTAAGTGAGAGGCACTATATTAAGCCTGCTAGCCCAACAGCAGGTGGACATGTCAGGGTATCACACACATGCACACACACACACATACAGGAAACCAAGAGCAGGCTGACCAGACTTATATGGAGTCCAGGGGCTATCTGAGACCCTCTTGGTTAGCCACTATTTTAGGCTACTGACATGGATAGCACAGGCTTCTGTTTATCATTCCACTCACCATGCCACCAGACCTGAGTGACAAAGGCACTGGGTGTCTCTCTCACTTTCTCACACATACACACACACTTCCTATGTCAATACCAAACAGAAAACTGAGGCAAACAAACAGTATATTAACGTGACATTGACTTAACCCACATAATTTCTACAGTATGTAAACCCTGAGTACATAACAACATTAGAAACATGGTTCAATGCACTGTCTGCTGGAATAAGATAATTAGGAAGGCCTATTGCTAAAGCAATGGTCTGCTCTCACGGTAATTGATTAGTTGTTTAGTCCACAAATTGGTTAAAAAAAATTTGATCACTGTCCCCAAAAGCTCAAGGGGGCATCCTCAAATGTCTTGTTTTGTCACTCATAAATATTCAGTTTACTGTCATAGAGGACTAAAGAAAACAGAAAATATTCACATTTGAGAAACTTAAATCATAGAATGGGGACATCTTTTTCCTAAAAACAATTACTCAACTATCAAAATAGTTGCAGACTAATTTAATAGTCGACTGACAATCAATTAATCAAGTACTACAGAAAATTACTATTAAATTACTATTTAAATTATTAAAGTGTGTATTGTACACTTTAGAAAAACGTGGATAACTTTTTAATGGCCAGAATTTAAGTCAAAAATACAACAAATCTTTTATAGCCTGTATCTGTGGGCTATTTAATAAAACATAGTACTGACAAGTCCAGAGAACATCTGATTGATTCGTTTATTAAATACTATCATATCACTTTATCATATTAAATTATTTATTTTTCAAATCAGCTGCGGAATAGCAGCCATTTAGCGAGCAAATACATATCCAAGAAAAAAATCTAAACTTTTACAAAGCATTATGATAGCTAATCAGCCATATCCGTTGTGTAAAAATTCATATCGAATGCTTGAATTTATTAAAATAACGGCGGTTTTGAAGTGTTTTATGTGTGCCGAATTCAAAAGTAGTTTCTAAAACTTCTAAATAATTTTTATTCTTTTCCCTAACCTGTGCTTACATGAAACGGCATTAAAAATAACTATAAAAATCATAATTTTTAGTACGGGTTTGGGCTTCGCATAGAGGGGTTAGTGTTAACGTTAGTTCCTCGGGCATTCCGATGCAAACATGCCACTTGTTATGGTAATAGCGGTTCCATCGTCCTTTGTGCTCACCGAGTTCGTTGAGTTTTCTCCATTTTCAGTCTGTTCGCCTCTCATTGCAGACAGAAAAACTCGAGTTTCTTCCCGTTTTTCCACAAATGTTTTCAGCCCTGACTCCGAGTCACACCAGCTCCATCTGTCACACACCGAGAGCGACCGACCAGCTGCGCGCGCTCACCTGTCAAGACACGCGCGTGCACTCGGACGACCGCTAACGTTAACGCGCGCGCTCTCACAACGTGACAGGACAGTTTTTAATAAATTCTTCCATAATACGTCTCTACTGAGAGATGATTTCAGCGTCTTTTTTATGCTCGTACAGTTTCTTTTTCTGCAATAAAAATATACTTCATAACTATTAAAAACATAATTAACATTTGAACAAACTTGACAACACTGGCATAGTTTTGGTAATTTATTTCTTTATGTCTCTCTCAAGCACTATTGACAAAAAAGGAGGCATATTTTAATTTTTAAAAAGTTTGCAACCCCTAAAACAATTTGAATTATTTCTCCATCCCAGTCATAACTCCTGTTTGAGTCTATGGCTGTTTGATTTTTATTTTCATGATTGATTTATATATTGATAATTTTCAAGTTGAATCTATAATTAAGTTCATAAAATAGAAAAGAAAATGTGACAAATGCTGATCACAATTTCCCAAAGCCTTAAGTGCTGCTTCAAGAGCTTCATTTTGTCAAACCAACAGTCCAAAAACCCAAAGACTCTTCATTTACAAAAATAACAAAGACAAACAGGAAAATAGGTTATCAAAATAGATGTCATTTTTTTTAAATCATGCTTTCTAATTGTGTAATAAATTAATTACTGCAGCTCTACTTGAATCTATATTTTTCTTGCATTGCAACCCTGATTTAAATAACCTACTGATAAACTGAGGGGGATTTTTGCAGATAGTCAATCCTACATAACATCAATTATTTTCCAACAGAAAGAACACATGAACCATTATTCAGAAAACTGTGACATAATTTAAAAAATGCTAAATATTTATATTTTTTATGGTTATTACTTTACATGTGTATGCTGGGACCTACTACAGGATTATCTAGTGTTAAAAATAAAACAGAGTAGCAGTTTCAAACTCCTGTTTTTCTTCAGTGACACAAATAATGCAACTTTCACAACATTTACGTTCTCACAATAATATCCTGTACATGTCATGTTTATTATATAGGCATGTATCTTGTCTATTTATTTAACTATTGAACTATTAATAAATTATGCGCCTGGACCTTTATTTTTCTGGGCCTGGGAAAAATATACGTATATATTTTTCACAATAGGGGTGTAAATTAATAGTGTAGAAATGGCAATAGGTATGCAATAGTCAACTTTATTAATTTTTACTGTATATGTTACTGCAGCTTCATTTCAGAACTCCATCATATTTTTTTTTACTTGACACTGACCAAGACGCAGGATACTTTTATGACTGCACCATTACACCAGATGGACATATTCTGTCTTGTGCATCATTGTGTGCTGGAAAAAATATGTGATTTTGGCTAAAGTGTAACTATGAGGTAGGAGGAGGAAGAACTAATTAATTGAAATTTTAGTTTGCATCATTTCATGCTCTAATGGTGTTTTAAGCTTTACATTAACAGATACCTTCATGCTCCTCTGTAATAAAGCAACACACTGGCACTAAACAACCCTTCAGGGATACTCCTCTCTGGTGTGCTTCATTATTATATGTATCACATTACCCGGGGAGTGGAAAATCAATATCAGTGCAACCAAAATGTCTCCACTACCCTGTTCATTGTTCTTCCTCTACACCAAGTACCACCACTCTTGAACTTATGTGATGAAACCGTGGATATTTTTGTGTTAACAGAGCAGTAATTTCGATGTGACACCTCAATAACACCTGTAATTTGGAAGGTTGATTTTTAGCTTGATGTCTCTCATTTGGCTGGCGCTGTTGCTCTCAGGTAAGCTGCTCCTTTTGGCTATAGAGATAAATAGACACTTGCATTTCCTAAATAGCATGAATAATTTATTTGTGACTTAAAACTGCCTGCAGGGGTTTTATTCCAAAGTATTCTGCTTTGTGAATTGTTTTTAATTTAAATTGAGATACTGTGGAGTTTTAGATTTTTCTTCACTTTTCTTTTAAATACTAAAAAATACATATGAAAAGATGTTTCCAAACATCATCAGCTTTTGTGAGTGTAACAGTTCTTGCATATTGTTTATTTTCCTTACATTATATCAGTGACCACTCTCCTACAGTTTCAGTTTCAGTGTAATGGTCCTTTTTTAAAAAAAAAACGTACTGTCATATAATGATAATTGATAATTGCTAAGGAAAATTAGAATTATTGTGCCTTCCTGGTCACTGACAATTGTCATTAAGCATCACAACCACCAATGTGAGCTAATACATTCATATTATTTTATAAAAAGTTTTATAAAGTCATATAAAGTGTGTTTTGCTTCACACAATCCTGACTCCTTGAGGTCTATCAGTGTAAAAATGTGATAAATGCTTCAATAGACAGCATTTACATCAGTATGTGCACTGTATTTCATTGTACTGAGCAACTTCGTACATCCCGCAACCGTTTAGCAGGGCCGTACTAACTGGCTGAGGGGCCCCTGCTGCACCCTCACCTCCCTCGCACAATATTTCTGACTTGTGCAACAGTTGCTGCCACTAGAGGTCAGAGGTCAGGTATCTAAACACACACTGCTCACAAAACAAATTTAAATGTCAAACTAGGCAGTGTTGATCAAATATGGATCAAGATTATCTTTCTACATTGCCTATTTCTCGCTTAAATGTTTTTTTCAGAAACACATTTTAGTGCACTGTTTTGCTGTAATATCAAATGCACTAATATACATGAATTTTGTATATTGCACCATATCCATCAGGTATCGTGCACATGGCACGAAGCATGAAGGACTCTTAATGAATGAATGAACGTTTATAATTATTTTCATTGAGTGTCATTTGGTTATTTATTTAACTTTTAATGCAAAGTGGACATTGTTTAGGATGTCTTCCTTCTGACATCTTGACATTAATCAAGCCTATAATGTCATTGTTAAGGATGGTACCTCTTTACTTGGGGTCAAGGAATTTTTCATGACAGCGTTACAAAAGTATTTAATAGAACTTAATGACGAGTCCAAAATGTGCCACTTTACTTAAAGTAAAATATTCATGACACATTTATAAAGGAGTCATGACAGCCAGTGTCAAAATCAACCACACATGCCAGTTTAATGTAATGTTGAAACACAAAGCTAAACAGTTTTTTAAGTTTGATCGTGTCAAGTTATCATGACAAAGACACTTACAGGTTACTGTATGTTATCTTGGTCAATGTCAAGTTGTCATAGCAAAGACATTTTTGTTTTGGTTAATTGTCAAGTTATAATAACAAGGACAATGTCGGCTTGATTAATATCAAGGCAAACAAAGACATCTCAAACTATGTCAGTGTTTCAGTGAGAATGACAACATTCATGCAGACACAAATTTGCAGTTATTCAAATTACCACAAACTAATTGCCATACAATGAACCTGGAACCCCTGGGCTCCCTGAGGGTCTGGGGCCCACATTTTCCAGTTGGTGATCAAACTTTTCCTTTTAGCTCATCTGGCTGAATGTGTGCCAGAGAAGCCAAAGAGGTCAGCCCTGAACCAGCTGACCAGGACCCTCCTCAGGAAATACGACTGTGGAGTTCGACCTGTTCACAACTGGACCAGTACAACCACCGTCTACATAGACGTCATACTACAGTCTGTCCTTGATGTGGTAGGTAAAAGCAAAAGCAATTTCCAATTTCCTTACTCAAACACGGGGCCAGACATATGAAATTTATGTTTGAACACTTAATGAAAAGACAAAAAGTCTAAAGCCCTGTTAGTGTCCCCTGAGATTCAAATGTTCATTCTGCTTTTGTGCATTTTGATATCTTAATTTATAATATGGTTTTGTTTTGTTGAAAGTTGGCACTAAGACTTCATCAAGGCAAGTTCCTAACAACTTCCTGTCAAATAAAGTCAGCTAATGTAAAAGATAATTATTATTAACACCTATAATTAAAGCATTCTCTTTTTTTGCAGGATGGAAACACCCAGAGCATAACTACAAGTATTTGGTACAGACAGGTAGGTGGTCTCTCATTTCACTCAGTCATATTAAGCTTTAGGAAAACAAGTACTTTTCTCTACATAAAATCCATATCTTTATAATTAAAACAACTCCAATTATCTTCCTCCTCAGTGACTGACTTCTCGTGTAATTCACACTGTCAGCTTTTAACACCTTATGCAAAACAAAGGATATTAAATTTAAAGTTTCCTCACGATCTGCTGCAAGTCTTGTGAATTAAAAGTAACTCTCACTTCACCTTCACACAAGCAGTTCAGTTTAATTTTTTTGCTTAAATGCTTTTGTAAATGTTTAGATTTTCCATTTAAATGCATACATTATACAATTTTATCACAACCTTCCTCCTTTGTTTTCAGCTCTGGACAGATGAGTTCCTGGTTTGGGACCCAGAGGAGTTTGACGGTATCAATGAGATCTCACTGTCATCTGACGCCATCTGGATACCTGATGTTATCATCAGTGAATTGTAAGGAATTACTGGAGAGACCCCTTCAAAACATTTTAGTCTAGTGCTCAGTCCACTGTATTTTCCTTTAGTATTAAGATTAAGATTTTGGAATGTATTTTCCTTAACTTTCAGGTGGCAAATGACCTACGCTGATTTCAGTATACTATGAAAATCAACTTGCAGAGACCACAGCACAGTCCAGTCTGAGCCAAAGCCACTGAATCCTACAATACCTGAAAATTTGGTTCGTTTAATGTGAATGTTAAGTCAACGTTGATGGTCAATTATAAATTATTCTATACTAACCACATGATAAGTGCCAAATTTTCCCTTTAAAGAAACTATGAGAATAATTTAAAAATGTCTTCATTGGTGGCAGTTAAGATCTGTCCATAAAAGTAGCCAAAAGTGCACAAAAGCAGCATCTGCTATACACTGACTGTCCAACACAAAACGCCAACCTTTGTCCCAGTGGGACATTTTTTAACTGGACATTATTTTTCAACTGTTCACAATGAATCAAGTCTCTGCAATTTAATACAGTAAATAACATATAATACAATAAGGGCCCGGAACCCAAGATCTGCTGGTGGGATTTGAAAAATATACTGAAAAATCAAAAGCATTGTGGAGTGCACTAATAACTATATAATTAAATAGCCTATTATTGGTTATATCAACTTGGGTAAAACAATAAGGATAATTTAGACATTGCTTATTTTGTACATACCTGCTGTATTAGTTTCTGCCTTGATGTTTGAGGCACCTGTTTTTGTGTGATTCGGATCTGCTCCAAAATTTAATGGGTTCTTCCTTGGCCCATGCTACACCCTTCCAGGCCAGCAGTTTTTCCATGATCCTGCTGACAAACAAACAAACCAAACTGAACCAAAAACATAACCTCCTCGATGGTGAAAATGTTCAGCAGTAATGTAAATGATTTATAAAACAGGAGGAGGTCATACTGGCATAAATGTGACCCTGTCTGGTCTCACCTTTCCTCCCCTGTCCTTCACATGTGTTCCCAGCGTGGACGAGGGGAAGTCCCCTCCGATCCCGTATGTGTACGTCAACTCGTCTGGCTCGGTGAAGAACTACCGGCCCATGCAGGTGGTGGTGGCCTGCAGCCTGGAGTTGTACGCCTTTCCATTTGACAAGCAGAACTGCAGCCTCACCTTCCGCAGCTGGCTGCACTCAGGTCTGTTTCCTGCATCTGATGTGATGTAAGCATAGTAAATTCAAGCTGAAGACTTTTGGATTTTCATAATAATAATATCATAAACAATAATTTGCAATTTTCACACCTGTGTTACTAATAAGCAGTGGTGGATAGAGAACCGAAAATCTATACTCAAGTAAAATTACAATTACTTCCATTAAAATGGGTGTACTGCAATTATGAAAGTAACATTGATGGTGAAGGTGGCATTATTTCAGGTTACAATACTGAAAAGCCCATCAATTTAAAATCCCAACAGACGACGAGATAAAAGATAAATAAATGTCAATAACTTTGTAAATTAACGTTTCAGATGAAATATTAACAGCTGACATTGGCTAACTGACTTACATTTTGACCTACGGAGTAGTTGTAACGAAGGTATAAATGGTAAATGTAGTGAAACAAAGAGTAGATTACAAGCTTAAAAGTATCCTTGAGTAAAGAGTAGATCCCTTAATATACTTCACACAGTTTGAAAAAAGGGATGTTCCCTTTTTGCAAACTTGACAAAAGTTTAACAAAAGCTTGACAAAAGTTTAAGTGTACTATATATTTCAGAATATTTTCAAAACTTCATCTTGCCATCAGACAGCCTTTTCCAATTGGAAACTGTCGTTATATGAGCCAAATATTGTTCTTTCTCTAATCTAAATGTACACGTGTGCGCAACAAAGAAAGGAATAGCTGGACAGAGAATTAATAAACCTACGACAAACATAAAAACATATTTTGGGAGACTGAATGACTGAACCTCAGGTCTGGTGTTCAGATCAGAACCAGCATCGACTGGGAAGGGGTCAAAAGTCATTGACCAGGAGTTAACAGACAGCAGGAGGAAAATCGAGGAGGCAACTCACATCCGACACAGAGACCGTTGTTCAGCAGAGACAGGTTAACATTAGGGCCGCAAATTTTCATTATCGATTATCTGCTAGTTAATTGCATGATTAACTGACTAATCACTTTGCCCATAAAATGTAAAAAAAAAAAATGCCATCACAATTTTCTAAAGCCCAAGGTGACTTCATCAAATTATTGTTTTTTTTCCTGGCCAAGAGTGAAAAACTAAAATTATCAAATAAGTCAAAGGTAAGCAACAAATCTTCACACATATACAACCACCATGTGAACAAATTTAGTCACAAGTATCAATCCTTCAATACTTTGTCAATACCATTTAAAATTATACAATATCTGTATCTGTAAGATGTGGTTGAAAGCTTAAAAGATAGTAAGTGAACCTTGAGTTGAGATTATTTTGTTCCAAATCATCACTACCTCACCAGTCAGCTGTGGTGGTTGCTGTCTGGTAGGTACAACTGCAGAAAATAAATACACAGTCTCCATTTCACTATGTTTATCTTTGGACAGTAAAAATGAAAACTTAAGAAGCCGGTGGAAATCTATATAAACACTCAGCTTCTCTTCCTGTGAGGCAAAAGTGCAATCGTGATTTTTTACTGCTTCCCTTTATTGTTGTTTTCCCCTACTGTCTCTTTTTATCCTTCGTTATCTCTCTCTCTGCAGTGAAGGAAATAGACCTGGCTCTGTGGAGGAGCGCTGAGGCCATTGCTAATGATAAGAGGGAGTTCATGAATGACGGAGAATGGGAACTGTTGTCCATCCCCTCCCGCTACTGGCAGATCCACCAAGACAACACCGACTACGCCAACATCCAGTTCAACGTATGTCCCTCAACCATGTACATTTGTCATATTTATCACAGAGGGAATAATTCAAATGTGAATGTTAAAGTAAGACGGTAAAAACAGGTTCAGTTGTAACAGAAGGAAATTTAAATGTGTCTGTGGCTGTGAAACAGCTCTGTAAAAAGTGAGCCAGTGACTGTGCTGTGACGGCTGTGATTGCTTATCGATGGCGAGCTTTAAACTGCAGCCCTCTGCGGGTTAGTCCCCCCTCCACCCCACGCTGTGAGGTGGAATTGTAAAGTGTAAAGCAATTGGCCGCGACCTTCATGGATCGGGCTAGTGAGCTAATGCCAAATGATGAGACTGAGGCTGTTTCTGGCAAGCAAAGAGACAGATAGAGAGGGAGGCTGATAGACAGGGGAGGGTGAGCAACCATAATGAGACTGTCTCAGTGGCTGCCTGATCAATGGACTTCTTGTTAGTGGTGAGGAAAATGGCCCCATAGCCCATTGCAGGTGGAGAGCAGGGAGGGCTGCTATTTATTCAGCTCAAAGAGCGAAGGCTCTTTGGTAATGGAGCATTTCATGGCTCACTGGGATATTTTTACACTGTGGCAGTTTGTTTGTTGCTAAAGGTAAAACTATGTCATATGAAAAGAGTTTCTGATGGAAAAGGCCTTTCTGACAAAATGTCGATTTTGAAATAACTTGATTAAGATCTGTTTGAAGCAAAGGTTATGAAATGACAGCTATGACACAAATAACTGTATAGTTGCCCTCATGGTTGACTTAATAGAGTTTGATCTTTGTAACGACGCAAATTCAGGCCAGGGAATACAGGCTTTCTCAATAGTAGGTTGTGTGGTTCAGTCAGTTTGTCTAGACGATTATATGACATATAGTATACTGAATATTTTAATAATTGATTACATATATTTACTGTATTTCATGTTTTGATGATGTTTGGTTCAATTTCTATTAAAACTAATGAACCCTTAACTTTGAAATCAGTATGATCAACTTTATGCCCTTCACAATTTGGATTCATAATGCAATGAATCTCTTAAAGTCTGCTTTAAAATTTTGTACACTTTTTTTGTGAGCACAACGAACTAACCTCCACTGACCTCAATAGTTCTTTTTCATTTTCATTTTTACTCCTAATAAAAAGCAGGTGTTTTTAATAACATTAATAATGGCTCTGTTCTACTCAAATTTAAGCAGCGACTGTAAGACAGTATGCAAAATACCAGAACTGTATGTAGTAACCAGCACCTATTTACATCTGTGCTTTTCTTACTATGAAATGTAAACACCTGGACAAATAAAAGAAGAAATATGGGGAGCATGTTCCAGGCCGTGTGGTTGAATAAATGAATATGAACGATGATTATTTCTGTTAAGTGTCCAGATTAGATCTCAGCTGTCTGTCCTCATCTTTCATTCAGGTGTTGATCCGCCGGCGCCCCCTGCTGTACGTGGTGGGTCTGCTCATCCCCAGCATCTTCCTCATGCTGGTAGATGTGATCAGCTTCTACCTGCCTCTGAACAGCGGCACACGCATTGCCTTCAAGATCAGCATACTGCTGGGCTACACTGTCTTCAGAGTCAACATGACGGATGAGCTGCCCTCCACTGCCGTCAGAACTCCACTCATAGGTGGGATGTGTTATGAGTTTTTTTTGTGTTGTTGATATTATCACTATATTCACTGTTTTTACCATCTAAACATTTTGATTTGTTTCAGACCCAACTTTGTCCATCGTCAGTTTGTTGTTTTTTTCCTGTCACCTTGATTTTGTCTGTTTGGGAAACTTCTTTTCTGTTGTTTATTATGTTATTACAAGCAGAAAAGCCATTAATCTCGCATAACAAATTTCAAAATACACCATCTGAAAAACACGAACTCCCCAGAAATCATTTAGGATGACAAATAAACTTTGCAGAGCATGCTCATGTTTACCAGAACGCTCTAAATAACTTTGGAGAAAAAATAACTTCTTAAAGTCTGGAACACTGACAAAGGTAAAGAGCCCTGATCCAGGTTTTGGAGAGAGGCTCCTTCTCAGGGGATGGAGCATTTGCAGTCATGGCCCCAAAGCTCTGGAACAATCTGCCCGAGGAAATCAAAACCCGAGGTTGGCAGAATCAGTGAGGTCCTTTCAGTCCTCTCTTAAAACATACTTTTATCTGAGAGCCTTTCCTCATTTGACCTGAGTTTTAGCTGTTTCTGAACTACGTATTTTTCCTCTGGCATTTAGTGCCATTTATCCATCTAGATTGTTTTGGTTTCAAGATGTCGGCCATAGAGACGTCTGCCTTGTCTCAACTGTAATGAAACTAGATGGTACATACATATACATTTGAAAAATTCAAAAGCAATGTCTCGACATCTCCCTCCAGAAATCACCACAAAGGCCGCTCACAACAACATCTGTGTATTATCTCAAGTAAACAGGTCATGATTTTTAGAGAGAGACACTGCTCGAGTTGTTTTTTGTCCTTTGTTTTTTTCCAACTGTAATTTTTCTGTGCTTTGAGCACCACAAGCTGAGTTCCATATAGTTTCATTATACTGGAGAGAAGGCAGACATCTCTACAGCCAATATCTCCAACACTCTGCAACTTACACCAAAACAAATCTGGAAAAATATGTATTTTAAGGGTGAACTGTCCCTCTGAGACAAAATATTTGTTGTGCTCCAAGCAATGCTACCAATCTTTCCCTGGGAGGCAACCTTTTTTGTATGCTTATTTTTTATATTTCACTTTAAACATAAGTAACAAATACGAAAAATGAACAATTATGACCTCAACTTATCTCCTCTATAGGAAAACATCTGCATAAAGGTAAAACTATGGCGAACCAAAGGGCTGCAAAATTAATCTAAAGATTATTGAAATTGCAAAGTGACAAAGTGAAATTTCTACTGTAAATTGCAGAGCCCTGCAATGTTTTTGATAAAGGGAAAATGTGTGAAAAAAAACAGCATAACAATGAAGTGAGGAAGTGCTGCAGTACTGCAGAGATACTGTGGTGTACAAATCATCCACTAATCGCATTGCAAAGACTATTACTGCATATAAGACTACAAGTACTATGAGCAACTCATGTTATCAGTAACACCTTACTGATTATTGCCATAATTTAGCTACTGTGGAAGCAACCAGTGTTGACAGCTTTTCTGTTTTTGTGCATCTCTATCCAGGTGTGTTCTTCGTGGTGTGCATGGCCCTGCTGATGCTCAGCCTGATCAAGTCTATACTGGTAGTGAAGCTGCTCCACCACAGCGAGAAGGAGGTCAGGCAGATGTCAGTGTCTGCCTGCCTGCTGGACAAGTATGGCTCAGCTGGTCACGACCTCACTGAGAGTGCTTTAACCTCCATCAAAACCCTCGACTATATCAACCCACCCGGAGGTAAGCTACGAGCTCAAAGGCTGAGATTTTCCAAAAGTCCTGCTGACAGGTGACACACACAGTTTCATGCCTCACCAAATTAAAAGTCTGTTTGCAAAAAACAGACTCTCACTGGAGTCAAGGGTGAAAGAACACTTCATTAAATGGAAGCAGACATTTTTTGTCTGTGCAGGAAAGTTTAAACTCTAAAAGTTCAAAAATTCTACCAATGTTCTGGTGTTGTTAGCTACAGGAAGGTTTTTTATTTATTTTTTTTAATTTTCATTTATTCTGTTTAATGCAGCCACAGTCTTGAATTGTTTGATCTGCGGAACAACAGTTTTGTGCTTCACTTTATAAAAAAATGGAGGATGAAAGATGATTGTAATCTTATACATCTCGTGGACACGTTTGTTTTAACAAAAGCAAGAGAATTAAGACAGTGGTGGCATTTTTTTTATATCTGTAAAATCCAATCTGAAACTTTTCTATTAATGATTAGAGGAGAAGAGCTGTTCAATGGCCAGTTGAAATGAAACAGTCTGTGCCACAATGTTTGGAAACTGAGCCTTTTAGAAAATGTCACAATACTGGTGTCAGAAATGTCAATCACTGTCATATTTATTTAGAGAAACTGCATAAATCCATGATGACTGTCCACATTTTAAACTTGATTCCTTGATCTCCT
Source organism: Lutjanus erythropterus (assembly GCF_056507025.1). Lineage (NCBI taxonomy): Eukaryota > Metazoa > Chordata > Actinopteri > Lutjaniformes > Lutjanidae > Lutjanus > Lutjanus erythropterus. The sequence goes on along the minus strand of NC_139327.1, from coordinate 34,214,083 downwards.
CACAGATTATGAGCTTGAGCCCTCGCTAGAGGAGGATCTGCTGTCCCTGAATGAGATCCAGGATGCTCCGTCTGGGCTTGAGTGGCTTCTCCAGGAGCTGGCCTCCCTCCGCATCGCCTTATCGCAGGAGGACACAGAGTCTTCGGCTCAGGCTGAATGGCTGGCCCTCTGCTCTAAGCTCGACTGCTTCCTGTTCCGCTTTTACCTGTTTGTCCTGGTCTTGTATGCCAGTACTCTGCTGCTGCTCTGGGCCAGCTGGAGCTTTGCCTAACCACACAATCAGAGACAAAATTATTATTATTTTTTTTAATACTGTAATCGAAAGCAATTCTTATTTATGGTGTTGACCATATTTTTAGTTAACCAGGATAAAGTGCTCAAAGGTCCAATGTGTAAAATTTACAATAATGTCTTGGCAGAATAGGGAAGAAATGCAATATAATATTCACATGTATATTTTCATTAGTTTAACATCTTCTGAAAATAAAAACAGTTGTGGTTTCATTACCTTAGAATAAGCTCTTTATATCTACAGACACCCCAGGTCCTTTTCCTCAGACCCGCCATGTTGCACCTGTCCATTTCTACTGTAGCTGATAACAGGCAAAACACTGCCCTTTCGCCTTTTGCGTAGGTTTTGCAGCCATCATAGGTTCTCTAATTGCTTGCAAGGGGAGAGTGAGACGAGGCCTTTGCATTCTGCAACTAGATGCCACTAGATGCCAATAAATTCTGGTCCTTAGTTGATATGTTACAATGCAAAGAGAAGAAGGCAAAGTGTATATTGTAGACCAAACAAACTATTGAAAATCTATGTATGTACACTGTATACTGTGTACTTCGAAAAGGGGTCATATTTGTATCCACAAAAGTTCTAACCAAAATTTAATAGAATAGATGATACACTTTACATTGTATACCACTGTTGTTAGCCAATGGCTTCAAGGATGAAGCATTTGTTAAAGCAAGGATATTATAGCTTGCTCCTTATTTATGAAGTTTTGTCCCTTGTTTTTCAATAACTTTGCTCTCATCAGTGGAACTGCTGAGATCTGGGAACATGGCAACATTGTTCAACAAGCAATCAAAGCATCCGACACATTGTAAACAGCTGAGTTTATCCAGCATAACCTAATTCGGGTAGAGCTCTGAAGTCGCACTCACATCAGCTGATGGGCATTGGCTTACTGATGTACTATAACTTTGCTATCATGTGACCAGCATCATCCAATCATATTTACACAGGTGTTTTAGGCATTTTTCTTTTAAAATAAACTAACTCTGCTCATTAGCCGTGCCAATTCTGACAGCTGTGCAACCCCTCCACTACCCTAATTTCTTCCTCATGTCACTGAAGCATCAGCTTTATCTCGCTAAGATCATGTATGTTTCTGTATTTTATGCTGTACTCTATAAGGGTGGAACAGTACATATATTCATCCCAAACCGTTCGATAGAGGATGTTCAGATCAGTACACGACTGACCCAAACTGTCAAAATCATTCATTTGGCTTCTGTTAGTTTGGTAAGAAGTCGTCAAACGGGGCAAACAACTTGACCATGTCATGTTCCCAGATGTCCACTATTACATTTGGTGAGTTCATTATGGCCAATTCAAATAAAAATTGAAGCTGTCTGAAACTAGAACTATCCTTTAAATGTTCTGTTTGAAGAACCTCCAGATATTGCTCCACCACTGTATAACAACATCATAGTTTGACAGCGACATTATTATATCAGGTCTGTAATGTTTTCCCGACAGTGAAGATTTACTCAGAGACGCTCTATAATAAAGCAGCTCTCTGGAGAAAATCCTCAGTGCCAGTGTGATGTTATAATACTGTATTCATACTTTAATCTCCATCCCACCGCCACAAAATAGATCAATAAAACCCACTCAGAGCTCGGCTGCTGTGTCTCTATTCCCTGTTGGCTTCCTAATAGTCATAATAAGAATATCAAGAGTGCGTCATAGAAAACTTGCTGGTGGAAAGATCCATATTAATGCAATTTTCACAGTATCAGCAATCCTGTTCTTCCAGTGGATCTGGTTACATGGTGTTACAACAACAGAGCTGAGGATAAATGTTTAGTCAGTGCTTTGATACTGTCTCTGCATGAGGTAACTAATAGCTGTATATTCCCTTCAAGCTTTGTGTTTTCACTTTGTTGTGAATGTGAATGCCATCTCAAGATGATTGCGTCTGCTCTTTTGAAATAAAAGACTCTAAGCTGCTCTGTGAAGATAATACATGACATACGTGAAAATAAAAGCCTCCTAGTCAAACCAAAAGCAGTATAAACCTGCCTGTTTTTTAAGAAGTATACAGAGTCATGAGAAATCAGTCCACTATCAAATAACTATGTATACATTTTGAAGACAGCTATGAGCCCTCAGAGGCTGCAGTGTTCCTGTTCTGTCTTCACAGCTTTAATTTAGACTCAAACTGGAGAGAATACCAAATTATTTTTGAGCCCAAAGCTCAAATTCACTAATGCCATATAATCAGATTGGTGCGTTTCAGCCAGTCAGATGATATATCTCACCCTCTTTAGATGGGTCTCTTCAACAAAGCTCGTAAAACAACTCTCCTGCCATTTCTCAAATGAAAATGTAAACTGTCATTTCTATTCCATTGTCATTTGATATGAACTTGACTTATCAAGACATAGGCTAATTTAAATTTAAATGCAAAAACCCACTTTGCATTTTCTTTTGGAAATTAGATAGCACATGATCAATTTGAGAATGTAAATGCAACGCCCATTTACATTCAATTTCTTGATAACTATAGCATGGCTATACTTGGGAGTACATTGAGAATGACACTGTGCTACCACAGTATGTGGACACACATGTCCAGCTTAAGAAGTAAGAGCATTTTCTCAGGCAATAACAGAAAACTTTATCTTTTAGCTTATACTTTAGTCAATATTGATAGTAAATGCAGTCACAGACAGATTTTGCAGCAGGAGAGCTCAGCATTCTCTTGTCAATATAGCAGCACTAAGGAATCAATTGCTTCAATTGACTACACTAATCATCAACAAAAAAGTGAAATTTTCCCTTTCACAAATTTACAGATGTGAGTTTTTTACTGAATGTGTTTTGTTGTTGTGGAAGAACATGACTGGCCAGCAGGCAGCCCTGACCTCAGCCCCAACAAACAGCTTTGGGACGAACTGGAAAGCCAACTGCAAATCAGGTCTTATCACCTTATCAGTGGCCAACCTTTAGTGGCTGACTGGAAGCAAATCCCTGCAGCCAGGTTCTAAAATCTTCTCTAAAGCCTTCCCAGAAGAATGGAGGCTGTGGGCTTTAGAAATACACTGTCAAGATAAACTGTCACATATGGCTGGAATGTTAAGGTCTCAACATATTTCTAGACAATTTTTTTGTATATATTTATTATTAAGAGTATGCACTATGTCATTGTTAGCCTATCTAGTCTATCTATTTGTAAAGACCAACAGATTGTTGGTTTTATGCCCAAACAGCTGTCATTTACATTTTTAAATTCGTCTTTAAAAACAGACAGTTTATATGATATCAATGGCTAATAACCACCGCTGTTTCATCTGTGAAATTTTTCTCCAACCCCATGCTGGACTCCACAAGTAGACAAAAATACTGGGACTTCTTTCATTTTGATTATTGAATTTGGCTACCACTGATCTACTTTAATATTGACGTTTAAAATACATGCTTTGCTCCAGTGCAAATCAAATCAAGTGCTTCCTAAGCTAACAGACAGCCACCCTGCAGTGGCAGCCTGCAAAAAAGTCCAGAGTAGAAGAGTAATATAAAGCAGACAGGCGAAGCAGAAATCAAATGTCTGGAGCAGAAGGTGAAGAAAGAAAGGGAGCATCAGACTTGGATTTGCGCTGCAAAGCAACACATCTAACTTCATCCACCTGAAAAACACCACGAACTGCACAACAATAAATGTGTGAAGCCCAAGAAGAATAACGTGTATGGTACCTCACTACAGCCCATCCTTATCCAGTGTCAACTCCAAGGTTGTCAAAAGTATTTAAGTATAAATACTTTTTCAATGCCAAGTGTTTACAAACATTACAATACTAACATTCCTTAGTATTAAAAGTACCTAAGCTATCAAAAAAAATGATCTAAGTGCTCATTCAAGACTTAAGTTCAGTTCAGTCTTTTTACTGTCGTGTGTGAAATTTGGCTTGCAGCAGCAAAACCAGACAGTGTTCTGTGATATTTTTCTGTAGCAGCACTGTGTGCAGGTTGTTGATCAAAAAAAGGAAGAATTTGTATGTGTTGATAACCTTTTTTCCCTTTTCATATCAAACAAGGTATTGTTTATTGGCTTTCAGTATTGTTTCAGCAAAGATTTGCAGCCCATCACTGCATGAATGTAGCACAATATGAAAGTGAAAGCAGAGCTCTTGATTTCATTTTAGTAAAAAGTTTAGCTACAGTTTTAGGAGATGCACTGCGAATGAGAAACTTATTTTGATGCACATTTGTACAGGAACGAAGCACAATGTGGAAGTGAAAATAATGCTGTTTGTTTAAACGCAACAGAATACAAATAAAAATATTTGTCCCTAAAATCAATGAATAATCGTGATAAATAATCCTGATCTAAATGTTGATCAACATAATTGTGATGATCATTTTAGCCATAATTGTGCAGCCCTACACAACAGCCAAGTAAAAATGGGCAACTATGGCTGCTGAAGGTTCTATGTGATAAAGGACATTAAACGCTGAAACTTTGCTGTCAGTATGTGAGTTAACACTCTTGCCTAACTTGCTTCTTAATTGTTCGAAATCACTCTTAACATACTGGCTTGGTGTTGGCGTATTACTTAATTAAACGATTACTCAGACATGACAGACGATCCGGTCGCTAGCTTTTATTTCTGCAGTCTTTCAGGTCCATTTATCTCTGAGAGCTGCGGCTTTATTGAACAAGGAGGAGTGGCATCAGAGCAGATGGATACACCCTCACGAGCTGAGTGACACTAACAAGGTTTTGATAGCAGATGAGAGTGAAGTGATGGATATAGCGGAGGGACATAGAGGATTTGGGTGTCAGGCATCCCGAGGCCTTTCATCAGAGCGGCAGTCAGACTTCCACAGCGTGAGGAGAAAACTCAGGTGAACCGACACCATGAGACTCTCATCAGCCTGGACAACACTCATTTTCCTTCTTATTCAAGGAGCATATTCAAGAGCCTGCACAGGTACAGCAGTTTCTGTTTTAGACTCAATTATATGCTTTCAAATATTTGACTGTTAACCTACCAAAAATATGACAAATTCACTTCACTCTTACCTGCTAGCAGCAATTTATTCTTACACATAAACGCTCAAGTATTATTCAGGCAAACTCTTTTGTGATTTAAGGTTTACTAGATAGACTTGTTTTAGTCAATTTGAGAAATAGATATAGAAAAGAGATATCATTACTAAAGTAACATAGCCTAAAAAAGCTTGGTACTGCGAGTAAATATATAGCAAAATATTTGTATTTATCAATTTCAAAGTGGATTATTTTGTTTAATGATTTTTTTATGCTTTTCATTTTCTTTTAACTTCAGCTTCAGCTTATTTCAAATGTGATTTTTTTTTTCTTTTACAATTGCTTTAAACACATATTTTTCATTTGTGCATTTCAATCAGTCAAATCTTGTTAAAATAGAATATTTAAATGAAGATTACACTTAGAAAAAAAGTACTCTATTAAACTGTATTAAATTTGCATGTTAGGCCTACTGAAATATGAATAGTGGCCAAAAAACTTTTGACTGACTTTAGAAAAAAAAGTACATCTCCTGCTGTCTGTATAAGAAATTAATACTGTATTTTTTAATTTCTTTATGTCAGTGCACTTGAACAAGTGAATATTTTCTCTGTTTTCAGTGAAGAAACTGGGCAGCAGCACAGGAAGATTTGCCAACGCCACACTGGTGCGTCTATCTGATTTTCTGAGTGCAGGTTATAAAAAGGGAGTGAGACCAGTGAAGGACTGGAGGACGTCCACTATAGTGGCCATAGACCTCATGGTTTACTCCATCCTCAATGTGGTGAGTTATGACACACAAATGGAGAAGTCTACACATCCAGAATCCCATAAATAACACTGCAAAGCAGTTCACTATTAGCAGGTTACTGTAGCACCGACTGTTTGTTTAATGGCTTCTTCAATTACTGTCTTAGTCATGTGTATTCTGCATAATTATCTGCATTACACACACAAACGTGCAAACGTCATTAAAGCTTAACAGGGTTGTAGATGATTTGTAATAATTTAAATTAACCATATTAATACAGTAACATGGATGGATTAACCTGCTACAGTTGCTGTGACAAAAATTAACTGCCAATTTAGCAGTCCTCCTATGCTAATGCTCCCCGGCCCCTGTGGTAAATTGATTAAACACATTAATTTTAGTGATACGCAAACACACAAACGTTGATACATTGAGCCTCTATTACACTTGGCCATATTGTAATTTTGATAATATTTTGATGAACTGTGCAGCCCTAAATAATATACAATTAACTGATATAAAACAATATAACAAATGTAAAAATGTTTTTCTATGAAAACTCTAATGTCATCTTGTATTTCACTACAGGATGAGAAGAACCAGGTATTGACAACATATGTGTGGTACAGACAGGTAAGAGGAAGACCAACTCTAAGTAACTCTAAGTTACTCTATGGATACTACATTTAGAACATAACTATTTTAGTTTAATGCAGTATTACAGTATTAAATATTTGATTCATTGAACCAATTTGTCATACTGAGGAAAATTTGTGATTACAATTTTACAGCTGTGAGGTACTGTGTATTTAATTTTTTCTTAAAACTAGTTTCACTTTGTCTCTCTACATTTACACTATATCTATTACAAGCGTGCAACAAAAATAGATCTATTTCTTATATTTATATGGCGTTTTACTCATTTGTCTTTTTCCGTTGTCTGATATTGTAGTCGTGGACGGATGAATTCCTGGTCTGGAACCCAGAAGATTTTGATGAAGTCAAACAAGTTTCTATACCTACTGCTAACGTGTGGGTGCCCGACATCGTCATCAATGAGTTGTAAGAACTGCTGCTGTTCATGTCATTATTTCTTCTACTTGTATTATTCCAGCAGGGCTGTTTTCCAGCCTGGTTTTGCTCTGAAAACATTTATTTTGTTTCCAACCTGCAGTGTAGATGTTGGGAAGTCTCCAGACATACCTTATGTCTATGTGACACATGAGGGACTGGTGCGCAACTATAAACCCATCCAGGTGGTCACAGCCTGCACGCTCAACATCTACAACTTCCCATTTGATGTCCAGAAATGCAGTCTCACCTTTCAGAGCTGGCTACATATCAGTAAGACGTTCTCACTTACTTCATACACATTTACGATTTTGCTGAACTGTTTCCCAAGATTTGGTTTAAAAATATATCCCTCGGGTTGCCCTGGTAGCGCAGTTCACATAGCACATGCCTCATGTAGAGAGGCTAAGAGTCCTCAAAGCCACAAAGGATACACATTTTTTCCCTCTATTTAGACGTGTGGTTTCCTTAACAGGTAAACAGGTTGAGGTTTCTACTAATAAGGTCTCCAAATAGATAAAAATGATCACAAGCTACATTTCTGACACTGCTGTACAATGCAATAAATTAAGGGATTACCTTTATCCAAACCTTTTTTTTTTAAAAGAGATTCAAGGAGAACAGTATGATTATTTTATTTACTATACTGATACAACTATAAATTTGCAACTCCAACTCCACATTAATTTTACCCATGGAGGCATATGAAAATGTCAGACTTCAATTGTCAACAACAATTGTACACTTGCATTACAACTGCAATCTTTTACCAGAATAGTTCAGAGTTCAGACCTTTTCAACCATCAATTCTCTGTGAATTTTCCATTATAACTGGGCACATATTTTGAGTACTTACAGGTATTTCACATTACTAACATCCCTCTGCAGCTCACTCAAGGACTCATCTGCTATTATCCTACTTTTGACTTAATCATCGGACAATTATGAAAAGAACCGGCATTATGAAAAAAAAAAAAACAACACCAGTCAACTCTCTCTTCAACTCCTCTCATCAAGACTTTAGTAGGACAACTGCTCTGTTCTGTGCATCCATGAACTCTCCTCCTGCTGTGATGTGTGTTCAGAGAGTAGAACGGTGGGTGAGAGGTAACTCGTTGCCATGGCTGTTTCACGCTGCTCTCAACATTGTGTTCGATCTGTAGTTGATGACATCAACATCACCCTGATGCGAAGCCCTGAGGAGCTCAGGGAGGACAAGAGTGTCTTCATGAACCAAGGGGAGTGGGAGCTGCTCCATATACTGTCCAACTACAATATCTTCAGTTTGGACAACGATGACCACTATGCTGAGATGAAGTTCCATGTAAGTATTTACATTTAAGATTGTGATTGTAATTGTGGCCCACTGGCAGTTCAGTGTGATAATCAAATATGGCTGGGGTAATTAATCCACGAAATACATGTTGACAATTACAGAAACGCGACCATTTGCATAACATGCAATTAAGAGCTGAGTGCTGCGCCCGGTCAAAAGTTCCACAGAGAAAACAACTGTTGTTTCAGTCTGTAAGTTGAAATGAACTGAAAACTGGTTCACTGTTTTCCTTGCCCCAAACTGATGCAAAAAGCCAGTGAGATTCTTCACTGCATATTAAATCACTGATGAGATAAATCCATGCCATGACCATTTCAACTTTTAAGTCAAGTACTTGAGTAAAATACTGCTTCTCTAGTTCAGGGAAATGGTTGGCATACAGTGGTAAACTGATGTGTCACAGCAAGCATTTGAATTTGAGATCCAGAACTTTTCTGATCAAGCATCTGATATCGTTTTTTACTATTAATATTATTATCATAACACAGCAGAGACATGAAAATCACACTAATTTCAAAATATGCCACTGTTACTATTATTCCAATGTGCTTTATGTGCCACTGTTGAGTGAATAAAATGTTGAAATATAAATGAAAAGTTTTAGATATTTAGTTTGGGTAAGTTTGTTGCTATATTGATCAAGAAAATCACCTTTGGAATAATCAATGAATTAGTTGTTAGATAAATTAGATAAATCAAAAAAGAGCTGCTAGATTAATCAACTAAAATAATAGTCAGGTGCAGCTATACAAGAAAATAATATTTTGCATAAAATAAATAACTTAACTTTAACCACAAATTAAAATACCAAAGCAAGATCCCATTAAAATTACATAGACTCATTTAAATCATAAAATCATACTATAAATGTTAATAAACTTAGCCAATGAACAAAGTACAACAAAACAAACAAGAACACGCCTGTTTCTCTGTATTTTAAGTTATCTGATTATGTGTACAGCAACAAACAGTAAAGGCAAATAAAAATAAATAAAGTTCAACTTACGGTTAACTTTCAGTCCTGTAGAGAAGAAAAGGAGAGTAGCAGTTGGTAGAGGCAGCTAGCATCTCCCATCTGTTAAGTCGCCAATGACCTTGTAAGATCTTAACGGTCCAAGATGTCTCTTCATCAGCGGACTCCCACGGCTTTCCCAGTGACAGGCCGTGAATACAGCATCAGTCCGAGCTCACACTGACTGTTCAGTTATGTCCTTGTCACACAAGCTAACTTAACCTTACAGTTACATAAACTAAGGCCGGTCGATTAAGCTAAACTGCGCTGTTAGCATCGTCACTCCTGCTAGCTTAGCGGCTAACAGCTAGCTTACACGATTTCAGTAACTCACAGAATTCGACACAAACATTAGCGTTCAGCCTAATCGACTGAAATTAAGTAGAGAAACGTGCATGCTGGTGTCTTAACCTGCTGGTACTATTTTCCCTCTATATAATCGAACATCCTCCAATTTCTAATCCTCTCACTTCTTTATTTCTTGTTCACTCTTTAACTACGTGTCTGCCCGCTATCTTAGTTTCTCTGCCAATCACAACAGGAGTCACTGACCAACGAACAGATTTTAAACTAAAGGCCTATTCCGTGTTTTTATTTCAGCTAACCTCGGATATTTAACTAATATGATAAAGAAGAACTAAATTATTAACTATTTGAATTCCTTATTTATCTATGTCAAGTAGCCTATATAGGGCTAAACTCACTTTATTTAGAAATTGCTCTCACTTTTAATACTTTTTTCAGCTGTTTGTTGTTGTTTTCCTTTTTTTTTAACATACTTTTTTCCTAAATTCATACATTTGACACAGGGTTACAAATAGTTTGTTTAAATTTTCATGGATATTCTGACTAATTTTAGAAAATGATGTGGTGCACCTGCTGGCTGAGGGGTTTAAAGGGACAGTTCACCACAAAACCAAAAATACATATTTTTTCCTCTTACCAGAATTTTTTTTTTTTTAAATCCAATTAAGGCTATATCTTTTACTATAAAAACTGGTAATGAAAACCCATGCTTGCTACAGCTGCAACGAACTGAAATTTGTTGCCAACTATTCTGATTATCATTTTGAGTAACTTTTTATGAAACAAAGTTCTATAATTTCAGCCTCTCAAATGTAAATATTTTCTTTTTTTTTGCCTCAGTCCTCTATGATAGTAAACTGACATTTTGGGAAACAATGATCAACATTTTTCACCATTGTCTGACATTTCGTGGACCAAACAACTAATTGATTAATTGAGAAAATAATCAACAGATTAATCGATGATGAAAATAACAGTTGCAATCATGTCTGCAACCCATGGGATAGCCTGAGACAGTTCCAAGGAGAGTTATTTATTTATTTATTTTTGTTTGTTTGTTTATTTCTCAGGGATAGTGAACATTTATCAACACTGCTGTTGACATTTCAATGTCGATGTGCTACAGTAAGTTAATGAACTACCTGTATGCAAGGCTAGCTGTTTCCCCTGTTTCAAGTCTTTATGCTAAGCTAAGCTAACCACACCCTGCCTCTTTTCACTTGCTTTACAACCTCATTTTTCCAGGTAGTGATCCGTCGGCGGCCGTTGTTTTACACTGTGAACCTGCTGCTGCCCAGTATCTTCCTGATGGTGATGGACGTCGTGGGTTTCTATCTGCCACCAGACAGCGGGGAGAGGGTTTCCTTCAAGATCACTTTGCTGCTGGGCTACTCTGTCTTCCTCATCATTGTATCTGACACTCTGCCTGCCACCGCTATAGGAACCCCGCTGATAGGTGACTGGGATCCATTATTGCTTATAAACAGTTTGCATTTAAGACTGGATTTCTTCAACAAAATCATTCAGGCAAAATGATCTCATTTTACTTCTAAACTGTGATATCAGGAAAGCTCAAAACAAAATTGAGAGGCAATTAGTCTGCAAGTCAAGCATGTAGAGACACACTGGTGAGGATATAACAAGTTCTGAGAGTGCACTCAAACTCAAGCGCTGATTATAGGATTCTGGAGGACTGGGGACCATACCAGGAAGTAGAAGGCAAGGAAGCATCCTTGACAAGTTAATTAGTTAACACTACATCGTGTAAGGCCGCCATTCTCAAGCAGTGAGCCCAAGAGTGCCAAATAGTGGGCCTCAGAAGTAGTGCTGCTTCCCAAGGGTTAGATTAAAGCTGCAAGCAGCGTTGACTGGGTGCTCACACCAGGCACGGATCAGGGACAGCAGTAGCCGTGGTGTTGTTGCTTTGGGTATACTAGGCTTCACTTTATGTGATGTAAGTTTCATGTAAATTATGATTGATCTGGTCATGGACTAGGAGCAGTACATCAAGGGAGAGAATTCAGTTCAGTTCAGCCTGAATCTCCTGTTTCCTTTTGGCGCATATACTTCAACCCAGGGCGCATATCAAAAAGATTTTGGGCCAATTTGACCATTTATACTCAAGTTAGAACAAATTCCTGTTTCATGACAACACATCGAACTTTGACGCCATGCCACGGACACGCCATTAAACGAAAGCTCACAATATATCATCCTCAAGGTCTTCAGGCTTTTCTGACCAGATTTTAAGGGGTTCTGGGTGATTTCCTGTCGCCAGCAGGTGGGGCTCTGACTATGATTGAATATGACTGGTATTCTTATCAAACATAAGAAGTTAGAAGAAGATCTGACCATTTACATTCAAGCTGCTACAACTTCCTGTTTCATGGCGAAATTCAACGCCACAGACAAGCCATTCTGCAAGACCATAAAAGCTTTGCAAAATAGCATCATGGGGGTCTTGAGATTAAACTGATGCAATTTGAAGTTAATATGAATAATTTTCAAGGAGGAGTTGAAACAAATTGAAACAAAAAAGTGATTTGGGAGACAACAGTGTGCCAGTAAAAGCTCCAAAGCTCTGGTGAGGAAATATGACTCTGAATACTTTAAATTTGGCTTCATAACAGCATAATTATTTTATTTGTATCATTTTTGATATGTCAGGAATTTATGACATTTCATTGATCACAATAGATTTTATTTTAGAAACAAAAACAAATATTATACATTACTTTAAAAAAAAAAAAGACATATTTTAATTGGTTTGGTTCTTTTTTTCCCAAACAGGAATCTTTTTATTTCATCTTGTGGACAACAAAAACAATATAATCAATATAATCTGAATTTGACAATATAATTATGATAGCCAAGGAACAGTTAAAATCAATTAAATGAAAAGTATTGGTGAGGACTCACTTGAGAATTATTTATTTCTCTGTTATTCCATCCATATCCATCCAAAAACTTTTATCAGATTAGAGACACTGAGACACAGTCTTATCAGGTGGGGGTCCATGGTTTAATTTGTGTCAGTTTCGGGCTCCTTGATGGGGGAAAAAAATTTAGAGACACTGCTGCAAACTACCATCGATACGAGACACACTGTTTATCATTGAGGCATGATGCCCCCAGAGTATTTTCCTACTGCTGTCTGCTTTTAAAGAATTTATCCACAAGGTGATCATCAACAAATACTTTGTCTCACCTTACCTGTTTTTTAGGTGTGTACTTTGTGGTGTGCATGGCCCTCCTGGTGATCAGCCTGACAGAAACCGTGCTGATCGTCCGTCTGGTGCACAAGCAGGACCTGCAGACCCCTGTGCCCCACTGGTTGAAGTATTTGGTGCTGGAAAGAGCTCCGGTCCTCTTCTGCATCCACAAGAAGCACCGCCTCTGCTCCAGACTGGCCTCGGAGGCCTCCGACCTCGAGCACTACAAGGACAACGGAACTACAAACTATGGGACCGGTAAGGTACAACAGTGGTTTCCAGTCTTGTGCCATTAAGGAAGAGGTGTATTCAGGGTTTTAAAATCCAAATTAAATGTGACAGCATTTAATTTAATTACATTTCATAATTTTTCTCTTTTACAGTTGAATATGTTTCAGTAAAAAAAAATCAGCTGCTGGAATTGTAAGACTTCTCTTTGCTTTAGACCTACTTCTATGAAAAACTACACCCTAAAAAGATGCCTGTCTTTGTCCCATCCTGCAGCCCAGTGCACCCTGCACCACACCTGTGAGATCGGCCGCCGGCTCAGCCAGCACGACAGAGAAGGCGGGCTGCTCGGACTGGGCCTGCCACCCTCCAGGGACCCCACCCCGCCCGTCATGGACAACATCCTGCAGGAAGTGACGGCCATACGCCACTTCCTGGAGAAGAGGGACAGGGGCCAGGAAGTGGCCAAGGAGTGGCTGCAGGTCGGCTATGTGCTGGATGTGCTGCTCTTCAGAGTTTACTTGGTGGCCATGGTGGCCTACAGCATCACACTGGGCACGCTGTGGTCAGTGTGGCAGGTCGCCTGAGTCTCGCCCCCTGTGCTGCTGCTGTGGACACAAGCTCAGTGGGTAGAGCGTGGAATTAAAAAGGCTAGAGTTACTGGCTCTGTGCCCTGTGTAGCTCAGTGGATACAGGGAGGCACTCGCATAGTAATGGGACAGGGAAAGCTTCTTGTTGCTGGAGCCTCTGTACAAAGGTTATATTACCAGCCACACTGGCCAAAATATCATTATTATCATTAGAATTTTAGGTTTTATCAAAGAGTTCCAGGATTTATGTGCAGTCTGAGGGGGCTTTTCAGGGCCAGCCCAAAGTTTTTCGGGATGCATGAGCAGAAATTGACATACTGCCCCCAACACTTCTAGGCGGAATCATTGTTTGTCCTTATGGAGGATGAAAAAGTGTGACAGTAATAGTGCTTACACAAAAATTATATATTTTAGCTAATGAAACCACTTAATATCTGTAGCCCATCTCCCCATAAAACAGACAAAGACTAATAATCAATAAATTTGGAATGTAGAAAAACACATTATCAACAAATTATCCTGGTAAATTAACAACACAGTGAGTTAAGTATGGTTCCTTTTTCAAATACAGTGCAAATATAAAGAGTTCTAGAAAAAAAACAGTACATTTATTTAATTAAATCATGTGGAAAAAGGAACAAGTGTATTTCAGGCCCTTCATGGCTGAGGAGCTCTAAAAAACGTTTGTTTATGTTTTGGTCTGGTTGTTTGGAGAAGTATTAAAGTTAGATTGAAAATGTTTCGGGATTTAATTAGTAAAGCTATAAAACAAATACGTAATATCACAAATATGATTTAACTTTTTAAAGCTTACAGTAGTCAGACCAAAGAAGAAACCAGAGAAATTGTTGCTAAAGGTCAAACCTGAAGATACCCAGCATTGATGATTCAGTCAATAATGTAACCTGAACACTGAGACAGGTCGATGGAGAGCAGGATATTTGTTACGGTAACTTTCAAGTTTTAATATTGCTAGTTAAAACGTTTATATATGTAAAATAAGGACTTGGATTAATAAATAAATAATTTATATTAGTGAGGTAATAACAGCATAAAATGACCTGATTTGCACTACACTACATGTATAAAACAGCTCATACCATTGACTTGAATTTCTTTAATTATGGATATTGTTGAAGAGATCCATATTCTTTGTTTATTTCCATGTAATGGTAAACTTTAAGTCTGTAAGTAAAATGGGTGAAACTTAATGATAAGATAATGTGTCACCTGATAAAAACTATTGTAACGTTGAATATGATTTTTGTAACTCACATCCCAGATTTCTGTAAACCGGAACAGATGTGTGCCGTAACATTTTTAATTTTTGTTTTAACTGTTGTGTAATTGTGTTGCTGCGTCAACAAGAGATGAGATGTAATTATATGCAATTAAAGAGAAAGCACCGCATATATAATCATATTTCAATAAATGTAGCGATGTTTCATGCTTTTGAGTGTTGAGCTAAATAAATCACCGTCTTCGCCTGTTATTGAAGGAAATGTAGGCTGTAATTATAAATAAGCCAACATAAAATAATATGAAATATGTCATTAAACCTCATGTCGTTGTGCTGAAATGTTTCATCACTCTTATTTTCACAGTGATCATATGATAAGCTTTTATTTTCAGTGCAGACACAAAGTCACTAAAATGGAAAATGAAAAGACCTGAAAATTAAAATTACAAATTGAAAATCTATATCTAATAACGACATAAAGTTTTAGTATTTAAGTAGTAGTATTTCTTTTTAGTAAGCAGGCCTCTTTATTTGAAAGTGGTTCAAAACATGGATAAAACCTCATTTATTATTTTTGTACCACGTGGATTTCTGCACTTTTGGTCTTTAGTGTTAGCATTACTTGCTCCAAGTGTTTAGATAAAATTCATTATCACTCATTATTCCAGCTGTAACTGTAATTCAGAGCTGGGTCCATAGAATATTACAATATTATGTGGACTTTTGCATAGCCTGAGTGAATAAAATGAACTTCCATGACACTGTCTTCTATACAACATATTGTCAACATATTGTTGACACTGAACATATTATTCTTTGACTTAAAATTGTGCTGCTCATAATCTGCTTCAAAACTAAAACCATACAGATATCCTACAGGCACGGCTCATTCTTTGAGTTAACTCTTGCAGTTCACCACAGCAGCCAGAGGATGGCACCATACTCAACAGCATCACTTTCCCTAAACAGCAGCGAGGTACCTCAGGTTTTCTCATGCTACCCCGGGGTAGTGTAACTGAAACACAACATGACTTATCAGTTTTTACTTTCATAAACTGAGCAAAATAGTCACACGATGTAAAAGAGATAAATGGCGTTTGAACTTAATTTTCACGTAAACTTAAGTCCCTTGTTTGCAAGAACATTCACACAGATTTTGGCACTCAGGGTATTAAGACAGTGTACAAATAAAAAAACAAAAATCAAGGTGACTTAACAAAGGCTACTTATTTTATTTTGTATTTCAGGTTGTTCCAGAAATCATCCAGTTTAGAGTTAAGTGAAATCACTGTCACATGTTGGGAGAAGTATTCAGATCCTTTACTGAAGTGCTAACACACCACACTGCAAAAAAGTGAAAAAAAAAAAGTCCTGCAATGAAAATGCTACTTAGGTAAAAATATGCTATACTATAATCAGCAAATTGTACTTAAAGTTGGGCCTATCAAAAGTAAAAGTACTCAATGGAGGAAAATGTCACCTGTGGCTGTGAAACTATATATTATATCATTAGATTGTTATTATTAATGCAATAATGCAAAAGCCGGATTTAACTGTTGCAGTTGCCAGGGTGGCGCAGTTCTTAACTGTTTTACATGAGAATGCAACAAAAGATTATCTTCATTATGGAATAATCTGCTGATTATTTTCTCTATTAATTAATCGATTGTTTGGTTTGTAAAAATTCTGAAAATACTGAGAAATTCCACCCCAACTAGAGACCAAAGTCACAGATTCAAAATGCCAACACCTAATACCAATGTCCAACCGACAGTACAAACCTTAAAAATAAAAATAATAATTAAAAGGAAGAACATCAAATGTTTTTGTAGTATTAAACAGCATTAAACAGACAGATGTGACAGGTTAAGAAGCTGTAGTTCAAATACAATTTCAGATACAATATGGATTTCTGCCATAACTGTTTATCTCCTACCTTCTATCCATAAACAGTGATTCAGGACTTTGTCTATTGCCCACGCATGGGGTGACAATGTGAGACAGGATGCGGCAAATTCTCTTAAAAGTACTTTGCAGCTTCAGATCAGAAGAAAATCAACATTTTTACACCTTTGTTTAAGTATTTCACAGCATCATTCAAATGTGGAAAAAAAATGTGTTAAACAGAATTTTTCTCCTTGTATCTTGTTATTAAAGTACATATAGTCTCCATTTACTGATTGACTGTCAAGGACATACCTGCAAAACACATTCTTTGGCTTCATAATTGTTAAACAGAGTTAAATGCTGAACTGAATAACTTATTTTATTGTCTGTACATGAACCAAACTACTCAATAAAAACATACTGGAAAATGTTGAAGGCAAACATTTTTATGCCCAGCCATCAAGCTGAGATGTCAGATCTGGTTGCTCAAAGTCATATGGTTCAGTTTAATTAAGTCTGGGGTTCAGAGTTTAATTTACCCCTTCATTTTAAAGGGACAGGTCATGCCACAGTGCTATTCTCTTTAAGTAATCTTGTATTTAATGCACTAAAAACCAGTAAACATTTCCTACATGGTTTATATTATAATGCTTTCACTGTTTGTGTTTGACAGAGTTGACTAAATTCAAGTCCTCAGTTGCAAACAATGCTATTTAATTAAAAAAATGTAATTACTAGCTGCTTGGCCTTTAACAAGGTTTAACAGTTTGATCTTTTGAACTATATTTTTTCTGCATGAAAATCAAACCCTCCTCAAAAGATTGTTTTTGTCCCAATTCTCAAGAATAAACGAACTACTTTCATTTCTATCCACATTTCCTAAAGCTGCTCACAACAAAGTCTGTGGATCACCTTGCATAAGATTTTTAAAAAATGCATTTTTTGGCACTTTTAGCACATTATAAGAACGTTATATTCGAGAGGACATCTCAGGCTGATATTGCCAAAACTCTGCAACTCAAACCAAAACAACATCGATAGGTAAATAGCACTAAAGGTAAGAAAAGGAAAAGAAAGAAAAGTTTGTATTTTGGGGTGAACTGTCCCTTTAAACCCCTATAAACAGTGGTTTTCAGAATGATCACTTTAACACTGATGGCTGACAATCTACAGAATCCAGGCTTTAGAAATGTGGGTGAAAGATCAGTGCTGAAACAGCATGCAGCAACACAAAGGCCCTTCAACTCTTCATATTACCATCCTGACAAACCATTCACCAACTCCTGCCCCTTTCCTTCCTAATACCCCAAAATAAGATCAAAGTCACACCAAAGCAACAAGTCTAACAAAACCGTCCACAATGAGAGTTTTTTTTTTTCTTTTTCTCTCATTTCCTGTTTTAGTTTTCAGCCAAAATCTAAAAAAGTAAAAAAAAACAAAAAAAAACAGCAACAACAAACAAACCGCGGAGCTGCAATGTGTTTTGGGTGTTAAACGTGGGAGTGAGAGCATAAGTAGAGAGGGAAAGTGGAGAGCTGCCTCATTAGTTTCCAATACACTGGAGTCGAGATCTGATCCTGTGTGCCAGAGAGAGGAAATGAGCAAATATAGTGGCATTATTGGGACGTATCAGAGACACTTTTGATGTGATGTTTATTTGTTGGACACAGATGCACAGGTTTTATTGGGGACAAAATTACAGCAACCAGCTGACAATGACTATTTATTACTCAGTCTGGTACATTTCAGAACACATTAAAAGGACCGTACTGGGGATTTTGCATATTCTAGCACTTTTAAAGGGTACTTCAGATTATTTGAAGTGGTGTTGTATGAGGTACTTATTGATAGCCAGTGTATTAGCTACAGTCGATGGCAGTCGACACGCTCCTAGTTTGGAGAAGCAGAGAGGAGCAACAGGTACAGAACCTGAATATTTACTATATTGTGAATATTTTCACCCCTTTACTTGGTCATGAGACAGTTTTTTCATCTGGGAATCGTTCCAGAGCTGCTGGTCAACCGCTGCCTTGATCTGTTTGTTTGTTTCGTGTTTTAAAAGGATAGGCTGGATTCACCAAAGTCACTAACCTCACACGCCATATGGGTTGTTACACAGAGACGTCTGGGTGGTCATTCTTAGAAACTGTTTAGGAAAGGGGCAGGCAATTTCCCCCCTCGGCAACGCTTGGCAGGTGACTGGATGAACCATCTGTCTATCACGTCTAACACTGGCAAACATCAGCCAATCAGATCAACCGACAGAGCCAGATGGTAAATCAAACTCTTGCCGAAGCCTTCAGTGTCATTCTTTGCTCTTCTTTCAATGAAGAAATTCTCTCTTGTTCTGATGTAACTGATGTGATCGCAGTATCTACGCTAACCATGGACACTTCTCGTTGTCTTCAGACCTGCAACCACACCTGCTGCTCCTAGGACAATGATTGGCTGCACCACTTTTGGTGCGGACACGAACGGATCAGTCAAAGCCTCAGCTCAGCTTTAGACATAGGGTGAGGAGCGTGGACACCCTGAAGGAGCTCGGAGTAGAGCCACCGCTCCTTCATGTCGAGAAGGAGCCAACTGAGGTGGTTTGAGCATCTGATTAGGATGCCTCATGGGCCTCCGGCACAACTGGGACGAGGTCCCAGGGTAAACCCAGCACTCACTGCAGGGATTACATATCTCATCCGGCCTGGGAACGCCTCAGGATCCCCCAGGAGGAGCTGGAAAACACTGCTGGGGAGAGGGGCATCTGGAATACCCTTCTCAGTCTGCTGCATCCCACACAGCAAAATTGATCTGGCCTGGCTGATAGTCCACACAGGCTGCTTACACTCATCCAAAATACAGCAATAAATTATGAGCCACAGGTGGTCCAGAGCCGCTTACCACATAGACACCTTCTTTCCCTCATCTCATCTCCTCTCACCTCTTCTCTTCCTCTTCTCCCTTGTTAGAACTGCCTGTGCAGTAATGTGCAGGCAGAAAACACTAGGACTGAACACTTGTAAATGTTGAAATGGTAAATAAATTAATGAAATTAAAAAGGATTTAAATTAAAAAGGGCCAGCTATGATTATAAAGTTGGCTGAGATATGGCTGGGTCATGGGCCATATGTAGTTACCAGATCTGGACCGCCAGTGGCCCATAATTCATTGCTGTATTAGGGCTGAGTGTAAGTGGGCTGTCACTGGGCCAGACCAATTTTGGATAGTCAGAAGATAATGTACGCCTGCATGGACAGAACTATACGAATTTGATGTATGTAACATTACTGCCAAGCATTTTCCATGTCATGTACAGTGTATTGTGTGTGTGATGCAGGAACTCAGACTCAAGCAGAAAACGTTTTCACAACTTCGCTGGTGTGACAACACCTCATTGTTAGTGCATTTATGTGTGGTAATTAATGCATGGTTAAGGTGAAGGAATATTTTTCCCATCCTGCCTCCTGGTGTGAATGCAGCATTTGAACCTTTGCAAAAGGTTTTAAAGTTTCAGTGTCGAAGACTAATGGGGAGCAGAATATGGCAAAACGCAATCAAACATTTATGTTTACATTAGTGTATAAACACCAAAGCAAGGTTTGTGGCTACTGTGGGTTCTCCTACATGCTCAGAAGAGGAGAGTGAGTATAAGCGTTTGCAACCTGCATCCTACTGGTAGATGCCACAAAACCCTACACACTGGTCCTTTAAAGCTTGATGTAAGGATTGTGCTACAGATGAAAGGGATTTTTCTTTTACAGCTGGAATCACTTATTTTTGCAGCCCATATTTAATCATGCCTTTGTGTTTGGCTGGATAAAGAAGGGAAAAACGAGCCGACTCCCCCCATCATGCAAATAAGCTCCACCTCAACTACTTAACTACAACAGTGAAATACAGATTTAATATTAATGTGAAGTAATGGAGAAATAACTGAGTTTACTTACATACTTTTACTTAAGTTAGATTTTAAATGCATGAATTCTACTTGCCGCAGTGTGGTGTATCAGCAGTGTTGGGAATTCCACTACTTTTGGTGGCAACTAGAAAAGTAGCTAACAAATTCCTTTTTTAAATAACACACACAGTTACTAAAATTTTAAACAGACTTGTTACTTTTGTCTTACCTGAAAATTGTGGACAACTGCAGAGGACAGCAGACAAACACAGGAACATGGTAAAATGGACAAACACAGCAGCTCCTTCTTCTATCAAATCTAACACACATGCAATAAAAGTGTAGTTTACAGGTAAGAATGGTAATTGCTGCTGCCCTCTGCTGGTTGGGAGTATTAATAACTCCTATCAGTGATCATGGCTACAATGATTGATAAAATTTGAGTGATCATTTAAATAATATAGTTGTGTGTGCAGAGGCTATGACTTTTTTTCTCAGCCAAGGATTCCTTACAAGATAGCAAATATACTGCGGACCCTTGGAAGAACCTGACATAGCTTTTTGTTTGTTTGTTTGTTTACAAAAAATCTTACACATGCATTCAAAATATTTGCACCAGAATACCCAACCCATACAAACGCACACCAAGAGAAAATATAAAATATGTATAAAATACAAATAACAGAACATCTAAAATAGGCCCAAAAAAATATATAAAATAGCATAAAACAATAAAAGGCCTTGGCAGGGTCTTGAATTTTTCTGTAAAGGAAATAGTTTGTGTCAATGAATGAATCTGAAAACTTTTCACGGACCTCCTGGCAGACTGCCACAGACCCCTATTTGAGAACCACTGAATAAAATAATTGAAGCAGACATTTAAAAGTATTGTATGCAAGTTACTTTCCCTGGTAACTATGTACTTTTGAAGGCAGGATTTTCCCTTAAAAACCTGTATAGACTCATAAAAGTAATCCCTGTCAATCATAACTTGACCCCCTAGAACTGTGTGGTGGTGTCTGTATCTGCAGAGATGCAGGAATAGTCTTATTTTATCATTAATTTGCTTGTTTTAAAAACCCACAAGACTCCACAATTACCGTTATTTCTGCTGCGTTTACAAACAACAACTGACGAATCTTGCATATTCTGCCTTCAAGCAAAAGAATTAAATATTTCCTCCACTGCTGTGCTCAACTAGACTAACCAAGACCTGACTGCAGCTCCATACTTCAGTCTAGCAATCCTCTCTTCTTATTGGAAAGACAGAATTGTGCAAAAGGTGTATCTCTATCTTTGCTTTTGGTTCTGTATTTACAAAGGAGCAAGACAAGACTTCATTCAGGACCTACTGTATGGTAAAAATGTTTGCAGACACACAAAATGATATGTTTAATGAGATGCTAAAGAAATGAAAACACAACAAGAGAGATCAACATGAGCGACAACCTGCCACAAAAAGACTCATCTACACCTTGTTCGGCTCAATCTACCGCCAAGACTTTGTGTCTCGACTCGCTTCCTCTGTAATGACAATCATGCGTGTGTGACGACGGAGGTGCGCGCGTACACACGCCCTGCATATCTAATGATAGCCGTTATGACCTCTATGGCACGAGAGGCAGAACAGACAAAAGGCAGTCAGGCTTGAAGTGGTGCAGCAGTTACCATTAGCACATCACAGCCAGCCAGGTGGCGAGCGTGAAGCCAGACAGCCGAATGCGCTTCAACGGTGAACATTTGTGGAAGCACACAGCAAGCTGTCGAGAGTCAGTGGAGGCATTTAGTCTGGTGCTATTGCTACGAAAGAATAATTCAGATGAGTGTGCGCACATAACGGTTTTGCTTTTTCCATCAGTTCATGTTTTAAGCATGTTTTGCTCCTTAAAGCACAATGCCACCCACATTACCACAACCAGAACCCACACACAGTAGAACCAAACTAGATCAGAAGCATAAGTGCTGCACATGTTCCATTTTATGGACGTACTGTATAATTTCAGCACAATTATGACTTAAGCAGAAAAACACACATAAGAAGCTATTTTTAAATCCTGTCTTCAATGTAGACATGATCTTATCTCTAAGCAAAGTCTAGACTTGACTCAAGAGATTTTCCTGCTGGTCACGTTGGGGTGTTGCAGCCTGTGGTGAACTTTGCATCGGCTACATGAACAATGTGGTAGGCGATCCAATTAAAGGAGTGAGGAATTAATAGTGACACACTCAACCACCGCAATGATCTTGTCTTTCAGATAGTTTGGTCTGAGGCTGTTCCTGACAAAACCCTCATTGGTGCTGCATTAAATAAGAAGATTGTAGGGCAGGTGCCGCCAATCTTAAGTTAATTTGAGATTTTCAGTTTAAATCACGGGTGCTTAACTTGAATAAGCAAAGTTTTGTAATGCTCAGTATCTTTTATGAGTCAAAATGATCATATTTATAAATGAGGCTTAAGAGGCATATATCGTTTGTTAGCGAGTTGTGTAATGTTATGTTATGTTACTGTCGTGCCTTTCTTTTCGCTAGATATGAAACTGACAAAATGATCCTGTTTTACCCCGTTTCACAGCTGAAAAAAATTAAGGAAGTTAGAAATTAGATTAAAAAAAAAACCTTACCTCTCCTTACCTCACTTATAAAACTGTTCTTGGATTAATATTTGAACTTCTTCAGATAATTTCCCACAGTGTGTTTGACTGATAAAAGACACAGAGCTTATGCAAGTTCCAAAAAGCTGATTTGTAACTCTGGCACCTGTGAGCTATAAATCTCAGATTAACTCAAAATTGACGACACCTGTCTTACAATCAGTGGTTTCCCCTTATATAATACAGCACAAATGAGGGCTTTGTCCGGAAACAGCCTCAGACCATGAGAGAAAAGCAGACGTTTTGGAAGATGGGATCCCAGTGACAGTCGAGGAAATTGAAGCCAGGCAGCATGAATTATTATGAAAAATGCTAAATTCACTGCATATGTGTCCCACACTGTAATACTCAACATAACCAACAGGAAGATCACTTTAGTCAAGTCCAGACTTTGATTAGAGATAAGTTGATTTCTACATAAGGTTTTATTAAAAAGAACTACTCATGCATGGTTTTCTGCAGAAGTCATACATGCATCAAAAATGATTGTAAGTCAGTTTTATAGACGAGGTCACGTGTGTTTATGAAAACAGATAATTTAGTCTGTACAGAAACTGTGCACTGTCTTCAGTGGTACTTCTTTTTTTTTTTTTGTCTGTCAGATCAGGAGAACCGACCTTTTAAAATGATCTCCCTTGTTGTTCATGTTGTCTGCAGACTTGCTAGCTGAGGTGTCTCACTGCACCTCCCGGACCTCACCTGTTCGTCTGGCCCGGCTGGCACAGCTCATATTGTACAGCAGCAGGGGCAGAAGAGGTTACAGCGAACTGCCTGCAGGTATCGTGTTGAATTCCCACCAGCAGGGCAGAAGCTGTAGGAAGCGTTGAGCATGAGTTCAGAGAAATCAGATACAGTAGGGCAATGTATTTAATGTAGCACATCACTGTGTGTCAGCTTTGGGCAACCTGTAAGCACTAAAAACTGAGTTTCAGTTTGTCTAAAGATCTGCTTTTACCAGTCTGTGTTATTGACATGCTTGTTAACTGACGTGCTACAACCCGTCTATCTGCCATGTTTAGTTGTTGTGGAAACTATGCTTTTCAGAGCAAACTGGAAATGAAAAATGAGCCAAAAAGGCTTTTCTCTGTTTTTTCAGCTTTACCAGTAGTGCAGTGAAAGAGGTAAAAACCCATTAAAAACCTTTCCAGCTCAAGTAAAGTTTGTCCTGAATGGTGCTAGGAAACATTATGGGGTCATTACAATCAAATGCATCTTGGGAGCATGAGTAATTTCAGCGGAGCAGAGAAGAATCTGCATCTAGAAAAAAATAAAATATCTATTTCTATTTTTCTTGTGCTTTAATGTAAAAACGTTTTAGGTTAACACAGGAGCTGGGTGCTGGGGGATTTTAGGAAGGAAATGTATTTTCGGTCTGTTTTGCTTTTATATGGCTAAAGCATGAAAAATCTGGGATTTATTTAGCTCCCCCCCAAAGGATTACAAAATAAATCATGTTAAAGTAGTAAAGTTATTTGATGGCGCTGAAGCTGTTTGTATTTTGGTTTCACTGGACTACAGAGACTGTAAGTCATCACACAATAGGTTATAGTAGAAGAACAGATACTTGTGTGAAAAGAGTCAGGTAAAAGGAGAAGTTCTGATTCAACTTCTTTACTCAAGTAAAAGTGAAAAAGTTCAGGCTCTGAAATGTTTATAGTATAAAAGTAAAAAAAACATCTGTTTCTGTACTAAGCTAACTGAAGCTTATCTTTTCTCCACCCTCTGTCTGTTCATTTTTCATGTGTTTTTTTTATCTGCGTGTCTTGTCTTGTTACGTCTTTTATGTCATTTTTGTATTGTTACATCTTTCTCATCTTGTTACATTTTGTACGTAGTTTTTGTTTTGGTGCATCTTTTATACCGTTTTCAACTTATTAAGTCAATTTTTCGTCTTGTTGCATCATTCACGTCCTTTTGGTCTTGTTAAGTCTTTGATATAATCTTTGTCTTGTCATGTCTTTTCCCTCTTTTCCGTCTTTTCCGTCTTTTTTTGTCTTTTATATCATAACCTGATTTATTTTGTTTTTGTCTGATGCCTTCTAAGTCATTTTTGCATCTTGTTACCTCTTTTTCATCTTGTTACATAATTCACAGTTTTGTTTTGTAATGTATTTTATGTAATTTTAATCCAATTACATCATTTTTGTCTATTAAGTCTTAAATAATTTTTATCTTGTTAAGTCTTTTATGTCGTCTTTCATGTTATTGCGTAATTCTTGTCTTGTTGCGCATTTTATTGTCTTTGTCTTCTTATGTTTTATATGTAATTTTTTTTTCTTGGTGCGTCTTTTTCGTGTTGTTTGGCCTCTTTTCTCTTTCATGTCATTTATGTCATTTTTGTCTTGCTACATCTTTTAGGGGGTTTTTCTTCATTTTTCTTGTTACGTCTTTTACATTGTGTTTTTGTCTTCTTTTGTTTGTTGTGTCTGTTACATTATTTTTGTCTCATTGTGTCTGTCGTGCCTGATATACACAGTTCGGCAGAAATCGGTCTTTATATTGAGAAGGCAGCACGCAATCATGCAAAATAAAACAAATCAATAATTTCCCTCAAATGCATGAAAACTAAAGTAACAAGTCTGTTTTGAAGATAAGGAAATAAGGAGTAGGAAGTAGATATTTGTGTTAACATGTAGGGAGTAAAAGTAAAAAGATGTAAGAAAAATACTCAAGTAAAGCACAGACCTGAAAAATGTATTTCAGTAGAGTAACAAAGTATTTGTACTTAGTTACTTCCCACCTCTGGAAACAATTAACTACATAATAAAGTGGAGATCAAACACAGCTACGTAATGATTATTTTGTGTTAGATCCCACTGTCACTGTCTGTTCTTTAACAAAAGAAAAGAAAGAATTAGCAAGCCAGAAAGAGTGCTAAGACAGACAACGTGAAGTCCATTTTTTTTATTTTTTTCTAACCGCAGATTGAAAGTATACAACTGAACATCATGGTTCGATTTTTATTATGAGACTCATAAATAAAAATACAAAAAAATTCCACTACAAAAAACAATCTACTGTTAGTAGGATGTAGAAAAAAAGAAATATTCTTTATATTTTCACTATCAAAGGCACAACATTGACTTTAGTGACAACATGGAGAAGAGAACCTGCAGCATTAAATCTTTTATTTTTCCTTTTTATTTTTTTTTCACACTCCATCAGAGAACACTGAAATGTTACAAAGAGAGGTGTCTGATTCTACATGGAAAGAAACAAAAAAAGAACAACCTCTATATCAACAGACGGTGGCTATAGATTGGTGGCACAGCTCAACAGGAAACGTACTGCCACGGAAAAAAAAAAATAGCACGTTGTCGCTGGAAAAGACAAAGGACCTTTGCAAAGCTCTAATGCAAATTTTTCAAAAAATTATACAACTGACAACAGTAAGAGAACAAAATAAAGAAAATAAAAAATAATAATTGGGCACCTTCTAAGATTAGGCTAAGATTAGGTGCTGAGGTAGACAAAAACTATAACAATTCAAATCATAATAAAAACACTATTTTCTTAATACAGAGCAACTTGACTGGCACTTGTGCTGTCACAACAATGGAGGAGAGAAGTAGCACAGACAAGCCAGGGAAAGACAGAGAGAGAGAAAAGCTTTGTTACATAAAAAGCTTTGTTATGCTTGGTCCGACAGGGCAATTGGTCCTCAGTGCTAATATAAAAAAATACAATGTCTTGGTGCTTTGTTACTCAAACAGTTTTTAGTCTAGACCTCGATGGCACATGCATTGCAACACTGCATGAAATGGCTACTTTGTTCTAGAAACACCACACCAAAACACAGAGTGCCAGCTCCAGGGATGCCATGATTCCTCTCTGACGAATTTAACATCCCCTTCTAAAAATGTAGAAAAGAAAAAGAAAGTACTTTTTAAAAAAAAAAAAAAAACTGAAGCAAAGCAGAAGGGGAATACCCTAGTGCCAACCTACCCAAGTGGAGGTTTTCTTTATTTTATTTTTTCAAGAGCAATATAAAGTTCTCATCAGCAAACCCGTTGCTGACAAAAAAAAAAGAAGGAAAAAGAAACAGACTTGGGGCTTAATTTGCTTGTAGAAAAAAAAAAAACTTAATGGAGCAGATTTTTGTCCCAAAAGCAAGGTGTCGCCGCCGCGGCCTGTCTGGATTCCAGTAAATTTTTATGCTTTTGTTTTGTGTCGCTGGATAAATGCTTTTGGGTGCCAATCACAGAGTACGGCCGAAGAAAAAGGAGTGAATGCAGAATCCCGGATGCTATTTCAATAGCATTAAAGGGGTTTATTGCAGTCCTTGAAAAAAAAGGTAGAAACCCTGCTCTATTCAGGACTAAAAAGAAAAAAAAGAAAAAGAAAAATCAGGTCATTTTCGAGCGTCATGACATCCCTAGGGTGCTGGAGACACCATTTTTATTTTCTTCTGAAAATACAGAAAAACTAAGCAGATATAGATGGATATTTTTGTTGAACAAATTCCATTTTTAGGCACAAAGATAGTACAGAAACATTGGAGGAACACTGAGGGAGGAACTAGAACGATGCCAATGTATATATATATTTTTTTCCAACATAGAGAAAAAAAGTGGCATAGAATATCATTTTATTTTGTATCTGATCTGATTAGTGCATTTTTCCACACACACGCACGCACATAGTTACACACTCTTGTATACGCACTCGTTCACCCGCACGAAAAAAGTAGAAAACATTCAGAGGACGATGATTTTTTTTTTTCTTTAGGAATAATGTGACTGATCAGGTCTTGCATTGGTGGTGGTTCAGACTGAGCCGTGACTGGGTATATTATAAGTGGGTGGATATTATATGAGGGTGAAAAAGCCCCTCAGCTCACAGTGTTTGAGAATAAAATGGCAAGACACCACGGGACATGCCATCCCTTCTTCTTCTTCTTTTTTTTTTTTTTTCAAATACAAAAACAAAAACAAAAAATACGCTGACGGTCAAGTTTGATTGAAAAATTGTGAATGACAAGTACTAATTGGTCGGTTTGGCAGCGTCCCCCTGCCGTCCCGTATTTTATCATCTTTTTTTTTCTTATTTTTTTTTCTTGTTTTTTTTGTTTTGTTTTGTTTTAACTTTGTCACATACACACACTCGTAAAATTTGTGGCGGATAGATTTAGTCCTTCACCTACAATGCAATTGACATCCAGAAAGCGACACTTATTATTACAATATGTTCACACACGTGTTTTTTTGTCCAACAATATCAAAGAGGAGCAAGGCAAAAATGATTCACACCCAGAGAGAGAAACAAACAGATAAAAAAAAAAAAAAGAAATACAAATATTTGTGCCCTGCTGTAACCCTCCACAAATGGAAAAAGGACTGACACTGAATACAAAAATATCACAATTTTTATATATCAAATTGCCTCTGTTGGCTCTTGTTCAGGAATATGCTCATTTCTCAAGAGAGCTTGTCAGCCGAGAGAATCTCTATTTTTAACCTTCTGGTTTTTTCTTTTTTGATTACCACTTGCAGTTCCAATTGTCCAAACGCACTCTGCATCACTGCAAATATGACCTGTCCTGTGCGGTTCAGCATTTTTTTTGATGAACCTTTCTGTGTTTTTTTTTTTTTCACATTACAAAACTACACTTCTATTCACATATTTTCAAGTTTAAATTCTTGTTTTTAAACCCTCTTAAAAAGCAATAGAACTTCCTCTTATCTGCCGCATCCCTCTTACTCATCACTTAAGGCTTCAAAATTGCTTTTTTTTTTTCCTCTGCTCGTCTGTGGATGGAGGCGCAGGGGGAGACTATAAGAGAAGAATAAACATCCATTTGAATGACTTTTCAAATCCTATCAACCTCTACTTTTGTTATCTCTTACCCTTTTATATACATTTTGCTTAAAAACACAGACAATCATAAATCAACTTTTGAAAAAAAAAGCATGAGATGAAGTAGCAATGATGAAATAATGCAAAACACAAACACACAAAAATGTGCTTTTGCCAAAAAAAAAAAAAAAAAAAATGAACTTAGAGGTAGCTTTTATAACAAATGACCAAACCGTCCGGCTCATTAACAAGCGGGGTTAATAATACCAAGTTTGGTAACAAGTAATGCACAAAGAAATACACAACATTAGCAAAAAAACAACAAAAAAACCCCAAACAAATCTCTTCACCGTGGCACTTAATTTTTCTGCGTACACATTGCTTCATCATGTTGTGCAATGCATCTTTTCCACATACACTCATGAACAAAAAAAAAGTGTACAAATGAAACAAAAGGGAAAATTAAAATACACAAGCAACATGAGGTCACAAAACGAGGTAATTCAAGTACGATGTGTTGAGATCAAACTCAAGGTCAATAATAAAAACAACAACAACAACAACAACAACGACAGGAGACGAGAGAGACGAAGCACAGGGACAAAACCACAGAGAAAGAGTTGATTTATTCTGTCGTCTTACTGGTCGCCCCCTAAGCTGCTGGGCCGCCGTGTCTCGTCCCATCAGTGATTTCCCCCTTTTTTTTTTTTTTTTTTTTTTCTTCCCACCGGCTGTTTTGGATATGTGATCACCCCGGTAACGCTGTGACGTGCAGTGATGCTCAATAAAGCCGTGGGTTCGACCGTAATAATACCTGTGGCTGCGTAATAGATACATGCACGGGTCCAATGCTGCGTTTCAGAGGCATCGGAGAGTCGGAAATTCCTACCTCCCTCCCACTTGTCAAATTAAACCTTTGAGTTGCATTTCTCCTAAGATGCAGTTATGTCAACATTACAGCATATACTGCAAATGCTACACAATACTTTTAAACATTTTAATAAACAACCACATGGCAGCTACGTTAATAAATGGGCTGAGGGCCACTCAATGAAAACAGAGAAGTGTTGGACCAACTTAAAAAAAAAAATGAAATGGGTAGCACCAAAATGATGCATGCATTTCTTTTCAAATGAATTGTATTAATAAGTTGTTAACATGATTTGAAAAGAAAAATGTGAGTTACCAATTAAAGTATAAGTATTTTTTTTCAAATCCAGTGAAAAAGTTAGATTAACAGAACTTTTGGGCCAACTTAAAAAAAAAAAAAACATGAACACAATTGCTTTGAACTTTTGGACCAACTTAAAAAATAATTCAATAGGAATTAATGACCAAATGATGAATTAATTTTTTTTTTTCAAATCAATTGTGTTAACCTCACTTGTTAACTTGATTATCAACTGAAGTTGTAATTTTTGGTTAGTTGGTTAACTTTTTTAAAATTGTGGTTGCAAACAAAAAAACAGAAATAATTTCAAATCAATCCAGTTAAGTTAATAACACATAATTTATCTGTGTGTTACTGTGTGTAAGTATTTTATTGGTTGCTTTGTTTGCTTTTTCAACATGATTATAAACCAAAAAAAGAGAAAACTTTTTACACACAATGATTTTTTCCCCAAAATCTATTTAAAAAGTTAAAGACACAATTGATTTGGGGGAAAATAATTATTTACCCTGTTTTACTCATTGAATTATTTTTTTCAAGTTGGTCCAACAATTTAGAGCAATTGTGTTAATATAACTTCTTAAAAAAGCCTTTTAATTTGTGAACAATTGTCTTTCTTTTTGTTTTACAGCCACACAGAAAAAAAAGACAACCAACCAACCAAAAAATTAAATGAATTAATTCTCTTCAAATAAAGTTCACAAGTGAGGTGATTTGGAAAAACTGAATTCATCATTTGTCTGTTACACAATAAATGGTCCAACAATTCAGAGCAATCATGTTACTCTAACTTGTTAATTTGATTTGAAAAAAGAAATTTATTCATTTGTGTGTTACCAAGTGAAGTAATTATTTGGTTGGCTGGTCATTTTTTTTAAGTTGTGGTTGTTAACGAAAAAGAAAAGAAAACTGAGGTTGTGCGTCTTATGAATCATTTCTTTTCAAATCCAGTTAACAAGTTAGATTACAAAAACTGCTGTGAAATTTTTTTGAAAAATATTGATAAAGTTATTCACAAATAAAAAAACTTTTTCGAATCTAGTAAACAAGTTAGATTAACACAATTGCTCTGTAATGTGTTTGAAAAAAGCACATGAACATAATTTATTTTTGTGTTACCAACTGAAATATAACACAAACAGTTGCGTATACACAGCATCCTAATCATATTTTGATTAAAGCCCCAGTGGCAATTTAGATGAATGCAATGATTTTGGGGAATATGCACCATTTCAAGGGACGGTTCACCTCCAATTTAGCTTTTTCTCTTCCTTGTATTGCTACTTATACATCGGCCCACAAAAAGGTCTGTGGATCATCTTGAGTAACTGAGTCATGATTTCTGGAAAGAGACATTGCTTTTGAGTTCTTCACACAAGCCAAGTGCCATCTGCTTCCGTTACATTGGAGAGAAGGCAGACATCTCTGCAGCTGATATCTCCAAAACCGGACAACTCAAAATTATCTAGATGGATAAATAGCTCTACGGGTAACTGTGAAAATATATATAATTTTGATTTGGGGGTGAAATGTCCATTTAGGCTCCTCATTTCAGTTGATATTCTACTTAAGTGATGCATATTCGCCAACAAAAATCTACCAAAACATTTGGCAACAACAGCATTTGGTGTTGGAAGGAGAAAAATCTTCCGAACTGGTGGGAATTATAGACTCTCGACTTGAAATGAAAGGCAGCATCGTCCTGCTATGTATTCTGACACAGCCTGGCGTGAACCCGGCTCACAGTCTTTCACATTCATGTTTTGATGCCATATAACAGTCTTCAACCTGCCGCACCACCTTCGACGCAGGCGTGCGGCTAAGGCATTCCCAGCACATCTTAAACATTCACGATACGAGCAGTCGAAGTCACAGGACTCCCACGGAAAGCAGCGGTTAACCATTTTCCCGTTTTGTTTTCCATCCCTGTTGTGATTGGACAGATCTGTTGTGGTTTAAGTGTTACTGTTTGCGTGTCAGTTTGTGTAGTTTCATCATTAGTGTGAGAGTCATCTGGTTAATGTACATGGATAAAAGCAGTCCAGTTAGCTATTGCTGATACGGTGGATAGGCTGGGTTTATTGTGTGGTACTGTAGTAAAGAGTTATGATTTAATGAACAAAAGGATATAACTTGCAGACATCAAACAGAGACTGTTGTCGTAATTTGTTTAACCTGTGCAATCAAGCCATGATAAACTATGATGCGGAGCTAAAAAAATATATGATGAAAAAGTGACGCATGTCAGCCTTTGGCTCTCTGGGGGAGAACCGTGGGTGGCCAGTGGTGACTTGACTTTCTCCAGCCCTCATCTGACAGAGATGCAGAACCAGGAAGACTACTGAGAAAAAACTGGGGAGACGTCCAAAAAAAAAAAAAAAAAAAAAAAAGCAGCACTAGCATCATCGTCCCCCCACCCCCTGCCTCACAACCAAACAGGTGCTTGGTTTTTGCAGTATGTTTAGTGCTCCAATTCATCCAGTTCAACTGTTTCGTCTACTGCATACGCCGGTCGGCTCTGCTGCTGATTCTCAGGGGCTATCTCGCTGCCAGCGCTGGGATCGGAAGGATCTCGTGTAACTGGGAAGATCAGTGTGTCCACAAATGACGGGGACACATTTCCCATAACTGATGGAAGGAATTGGGGGGGGGGGGGGCAAAAGCAAACTCTGGACCGTACGTCTCTTTGATTGGGTTGGTTTGGCATGGTGAAACTTACGGAAAACATGTCCTCCTCCAAGGATTTTGGCTTCTGAGAG
The DNA here is from genome assembly GCF_056507025.1 of Lutjanus erythropterus. NCBI lineage: Eukaryota > Metazoa > Chordata > Actinopteri > Lutjaniformes > Lutjanidae > Lutjanus > Lutjanus erythropterus. Next base: position 34,180,905 of record NC_139327.1, on the reverse strand, counting down.
CCAGCAGTTCCTCAACCATGACCTGGTGAACTGAGGGCCTAAACTGATGCTCATATTCACATATTCTTCATGTGATCCGAACAGAACAAATGTAAACAAACCAATACCAAAGTCGAACAAAATAAAAAAAACCTTTCTCCTGTTTGTCAAACTCAAAATGGAGTGAAAGATTCGGTTCCTGATGGTGAGAATGCGTAGGTTCAGATAGCCCTTGAGAATCTGCTTTTGCACCACTGTGGCAGCAGAATCCGATAAGTCACTTCCGTGCAGCTCGCTTGCTCGCTTTATGGCGCTGCATGAAATGACCTGAAACAATAACACAGTTGCAGATGTAGTGAATGACCCGGTGAATCCGAACAAAGGTGGAGAATCTCTCTCCGTGTCCAAGTCTTCCTCTTCTTAGCACTTTTGTCCCATCATCACCACCCTTTTTACCCCGTCGGTCGTTGTCGCCGCCGTTTGCATGAAAAGAAAAAAGAGAAAACAAACCCTCTTGCTTTCGAGTCTCTTGCCGTTGACATTCCTCCATCGTCAACGCTCCACCGCAGCCTCCTGCCTCCTCTCCGCTCAATTACATTCCCCCTTACCTCTCAACCCCTGTCCCCACCCTCGCACGTACCCCCTCCCCGCTCTTCATTCGCTCTCCCGGCCTCAGACATAGCAGAGGTACAGGTAGGTCTTCTCTATGCGCCAGTCTGGGGGGATGTCTTCGGGCTTGTGGCCTTTCATGTGCTTCTGCATGGCTGACAGGCTGGGGCAATACTCCAGGCAGATGGTGCATTGGTAGGGCGAGGCGCCGTTGTGGGTGCGCAGGTGCTTGATCATGGCCGAGTAGTCCCTGGATCGCTGGTGGCACAGCTTGCACTCGAATGGCTTCTCACCTAAGGAGGAGAGGGTGGGGTTGAAGACAACAGTTGTGTTAGCCATAGTGCCATTCAAAGACAGCATTCTGTCCTTGTTGGAGAGTGATGTGCCTGTTAATCAGGAAAGAAATGCATTTTGATACAGAGAATCAACTGAAAGGGAAGAACAAGCTGCATTAATCTGTGAGGTGTTCTCAGCAGCTTTTGTCATTCACACCAGAAGGCCGTCACATTATTTAAATGCAATGTGAAAATTCACTTTTCTCCAACAACACCAAACCGAGCCCATGTTGTTCTAAATATAGTAAACTGGAAAAAGAAGTGTTGTAAATCAGAGAGTCATTAGCCCGCAATGCTGCTTTAAAGATGGCTTTTTATGCAGGCTTTTTTTTTTTTTTTACCTACTTTTTCCTTTTAACATACAGGATGATTCAGCATTGTACAAAATACAACAAAATCCAGGAAGTAAATATTACATCATGCAGACAACCATGGATAAAACTAAAGCACCCATCCACGCATATTGACTTTTGACAGACCCCGATGTAGACCAAGAGTCGACACACGTGCCCTGTTTGTTTCCCTGTGTTTGAAAAATCAATTTTTAGTATTATTTTACCAAGAGATGGAGTCTTGTCTTTATTTCTGTGAAGATTCTCAATCATCCAGGTCATGGACTGGACAAGCTTATGTTTTCTATGGTTATCTGCATGTTGTAATATTTAACAAGACTTCCTGGATTTTGTTGTTGTTTTATTCTTTCTCACTGAAGAGCACCTGTTGGATTAGCCATCAGAGCCATGCAGCTCTTGATAAACTGTAGATCTGGCTCTGTTACTAGTACATTTCATAAAGATTGTGAAATAATGGTGCCTTAAACAGGCTGTGTGAAAAGGGTGATCTGTACTAGCAGTGTATTTTTGCTGTTCACATAAAATGTCAGTATGAATCTTGTATGCCTTGACATTCATGCAGTATTATTGAACAATATATCTAATATTGCAATAAAAAAAAGTCTCTTTACGGTACCAAACTGTGACAATATTTACCGTGATATTACATATTTGATTATTTTATAAAAATACTGCGACTGACTGCTGTATTGTCTTTGTTTCACAATTGTACATTCAAGCATTACTTGCCAAAAACTATTCATGCCAATTTTTTGCACATGCTTAGGTCATGACTGGCTGTTTTTATTTTATTCTATTAAAGGAGGAAAACAGGCGCACTTTATTTATCCAAACAAAAAATGCTATTAAGTTGTCATTTTTCTTTGTTTTTTAATATCATATTGTAGACTTTTTATTGTAATACAGTGAGTTTTGGTACTGTTACATCCCTAGTGTGATAACAGCACAACCTGGCACTTATTTCTATAGTTTTGACCATCATTTTCAAACAGTTATGATACTTTGTAAGGTCACTGCAGAAATCTGGGAACACAGTGACATCTCTACAACAGAGTCTGAGGAGGCAAGAAACACGAGACAGGCTGGAAACAAACCAACAGTTTAGCCAGTTTTCCTGCATCACTTTAACTGGAGTTAAAACTGGGCGCAATCTTTAACTGCACAGGAAAACTGGGTCTGTACAAGTATGTTAAGTATGTCTTTATTTTCTCTGTCAAATCAGTTTAACTAACCTAGTGTTTTTTAAACCTGTCTGATTGTCTGAATGCTCATGTCAGGCACTTCTTTGTGATCTTAGCAATTAACTCAGTGACAGAGCTTTTATTACTGACATGAATGCTGTCCAAAACTACAGAAATAAGAGCCACAGTGAACCTGCTGTGTGATAAAAAAAAAAAAGTCTCCATGTCAGGACTTCAGGAGAGAAGAATATCCCATCAACACTAATTTAGAGACCGCAGATTTCACCCTGCTGGCCCACAAGAAATTTTGGTGTTGTTATGATAATTGGACAGTGCACACAGTAAGTGACAAGTCAAAACCCTGGAGTGAAACCCCAGCTGTATCCAGAACAGCAGTATGCAGCAGTAAAAGACCAACTGCCCCCAATAATTGGTTCAACTCAAAAGAGAAAGGACAAAAGGATAAATGTACAGCGGTGGAGTTTCTCTGAGAAGTCAGTCGATCAAACTATCCCTCTAGAAGTTAACAAAATGATCTAATTATTCTTGTGGTTGAGGGGATACACTGTAAACCCCTTGTGCTCAGTCTTCCTCAATTCTCATTACTTTATTAAAATGACACATTTGTTTTAGGATTTTGGAACCACGCAGGGCTTTTTTCACATCATGCTGGGCAGCAGATGAAAATGAAAGGAGACGTCCTGTTATTCAATCGAATGTGCAACTGTCGGACGTGGTAGCTGAGGTTTCTAAGACCACGCAGAGACGATGCAGGGACTTGCTTTAGGTCTCCTTTTGAAAACCACCGACACTCAGGAGTTGTGACATCTGAATGTGGCTGCCGACTTTGAGATTTCTGTTTCTTGCCCTGTCGTCCAGATCTCATCAGTCACTTTGGTGAGAAAAGCATTATCAGAAATGGTAGAAATGAAATTCAAAACTGTGAAAATAAGAACTGAGTCATGTTAACCAGAGTTATTCTTCAAGCGTGGCTCAGACAACAGGGGTTTCAAAATCATAAACCTGGCTGCATAAAGCACATAAAGAGAAACTTTATAGATGTTCCTCTATCGAATTTTAAATATGCACATACAAGATTTGAAAATAATGGTGCATCAAACTCTACAGGATATTATCAAGATTATTGTGTCGTGACTTCATGGGGAATGTGGAGACTGATGCAATGGCTGGATCTGCACCATTTCTACGTTTGCGTACACCTGTGGCGCGCCAAGTAGGTGCAGTCTCAGCTGGCAAATAAACCCTGGATGCCTTGCTTGTTTCATGCAGTGAAAGCAGCAACATGCACCTTCCTCACCCACATGGCTGATGCAAACGACAGAGGAGTGATGAATGTCATGCAGGCTTACATAAAATATTGTGAATATTGCTGTCCATGCTGGCAGTTATTTGTCTGCTAAGAAATGATGGCTTTTGCCCAGTAGGTCGACATTGTTGGTGTTTTGTTTGGCTGGGTTAGGTAGTTGCTGCGCTGGCTCGATTTAAACAGTTTTCCCAGCCTTCCCAGCACTGAAATAGAGCAGACCCACTTGCTGTAGTTATGGTGTTCGGTGAGAATTAACAAAAACAGAAAGCCTAAAAAGTCTGGACAAGAAAGTGTTTGGGGAGACGGTTAACACAGGTTGTCTATCGCTCAGTAAGATTTTAACTGTCAGCTTTAATACCTGTCAACAGTAGTTTGCTGGTTAACATGAGCCTCAAGGGCTAAAATGTTAACTGATGTTTGGCAACACCGTCAGCTGCTCAGCTGCTTCTTGTAGATTCTTCCTGTCTGTCTCACTGGCTATTGTGGTCCTGCTTGGAAAGTACTAACATAATCATCCAGATTTAAACTCCTTAACATCTTTTGACATCAGGCATGTTGATCCGAGAGATCCGAGATGAGCAAGCAGTTCAAGACGTTTAGGGCTGGATCTGTCAGTGATAACCAAAGTCCCAGACCAGATTTCTCCTCCGATTGATGGGAGGTGAAGCCTGGGAATCAGATGAATCTGCTTAGCTCATTTGGCAGATACCGGTTGGGCCAGTGCAAACCGTTTGAAAAGTCACATGCTCTGCTTTGCTGCTCTGATTGGTTGTATTGGATTGGATTATTTCTCACATCCAGTGTTTTCAGAAACATATTCTAGTGACTCTGCAAAAGATTATGACCAGACGGACGCCATTCTGTTGGGAGACGGACCAAGCACCGCTACATCACACATTTCATCGGCCTGTCCAGTTGTGTCCAGAGGCAATTTGCTGTTGATAACAACCCTTGGAAATTGAAAATTAACTGACAAGTTCACAAATGTGAATTAGTCCGGTGATGGCAGGATAGAATCTGGGATAAATGTCCCCAAACTTCTGCCTTCTGAGTCTGTCTTTCATCATTTGAATACTCAAGCACACTTGTAGTGACTGAGATCAGAACGCTCTAATAAAGTTTTAGATCTAAATGGACAAGAATTCCAGGAATGTGTTATGCTTAAATGTCTGGTATTTCTTTTGTAAACCACATCTAAATCAACTGATCTATGGTACATTACACAAAATACAGCTCCCCCTGCCATGGAGAACTCCTGGAGGTGTCATAAATCAAAGTGCAGCGCTGCTCTCTTGCTGTGGGGGGCTGCTATATTCAAGGGGCACATTTCAATTCAGCAACAGCAGCCATCCTAAATGTGCTAATGATTTGAGTGATGGCAGGGAATAATCCACCAGCGCTCGAGCCGGCAGACGCAAATTAGACATGTAAATGCTGACCTTTACCAATGGCATTTGAAATGAGCTGTCGGAAGTGATCTGGCCCGGCGCTCGCTGTCACCTTTCAGCTGGAGCCTCGCACATGTGCGCCGGCAAAACAGGCCTCATGCATCCGCCGCCGCTCGGTCGCCCTGTTCTGTTCTTTCAGAGCCCTGGTTAACCTTGACCTCCGAGGGGGGGAGGGGCTTAATTATGGTGCCATTTAGCCAATAAGCATAAATACAGTGTTGCAGGTTGTCATGTGTTGATGTGCAGCCGCGTGGACACCTGCATTCTGTTGATATTGATAACCAGACTGTAAACAGGGTCGCCTCAAATAACCAGCTAATAATGAATTGCAAATGGGGCCGAGGTATTGATCCGCCATTGGCATTTGGGATGTGTGGAGAGAAGGGGGCGGGGGGGTTAGGTTGCCAATGTCGATGATTCATCAAGCAGCTCCCTTTTGTGCGAGGTGGCCTTTGACTGTGAGCTTGTCACTTGCTCTTGTTATCTGCTGTTGCTCTCCGGCTTAACGCAAAGCCCCCTCCCCCACACAAAAGGGGAAAGGGTGGACGGAGGGGAGCCAATTATTGGACAGGCTGCCTTGATAGTGTGGCTTAACAGCTGGCTTATTGAATGGGAGATGGGAGGGCGCTGCCGTGTGCGTGCGTGCGTGTGTGTGCGTGCGGAGAAACAGAGATGGTGAGGAGGCATAAAGCCTTGGCTGCGTGCCATCCTGGTGAGCACTCGTGGTATCCTCACTCAGTCTGGAGCGTAGCGTGCACTCATTCTCCAGGGCACCCAGCTTATCACTGTGTCAACATCTTTATGGGGCTCTAAATATACTGGGATCAATACAAAGTCTTCTGAGACATCCATCTACTGTATCACAGCAACAAAGATATTCATCTGCTGCGGTCTGTGCCTCGCAACATGGATTTCCTACAACCGTCTTTTAAGAGGAACCAAAACTGCATCATGTTTCAACACTGTTATTATAAGATATACTGTTGCACTCATATCAACTGAGGAGAAGTGGAGGAATGAGCTGACATCTCTAATCTAATTTCACAATATCGATGAGTGTGAAAAGTCAACATATAATTTCTGAAGAAATGGGTGGATATGTTTTTTTTTTAATGCAGAATAATTTCCCTGGAATAGTTCAACAATTTTGGAAATGCGCTTATCGACTTTTTTTTGAGAACGAGATGAAATCAATAGCAGTCTCGTGTCTGTGTGCAAAGCACAGAGCAAGAGTCAGGATGTTGTTAGCTTAGCGTTAAGACTGAGGGGCAAGAGGGAAACAGCTAGCCTGTTCAAAAAAATGCAACTTTCAACCCCTCTGAAGCTCACTATATAAAAAGAGAAATGTAAAAACATGATGAAATTGTGTGGTTTTGTCACAGTAGGGTTACCAGGTTTGATAGCTATAGATTGAGATGCTGCACGAGAGATGTTTCTTTTAAAGGGACAGTTCATCCCAAATTTTAAAATACAATTTTTTTCCCTCCTACCTCTAGTGCTATCTATCTATCTAGACTTTTTCTGGGGTGAGTTTTGGGAGATATTAACCACAGAGATGTCTGCTCAGAGCAACAGAAAAATACATTGGAAAAATTCAAAACCAGCGTCTCTTTCCAAAAATCATAACCTGGTTACTCGAGATAATCCACAGATCTTGCTATGAGCAGTTTCACGAAGGAACTATTTTCTGTCTGCTGTAGAATCTCCTGCAACTACTTTCCTTCCCTCTACAAAGAAATTAGTTCCTACATCTCTTACAACTCACACCAAAAAATCTAGATAGATAAATAGCGCTACAGGACAGGATTTTGGGGTGCACTGTCCCTTTAAATCACAAGTGAAAACTTTAAGATGAGCTTTTCATGGTTTTTAAATGTGTTGCTAATGAATGTATTCTTTTACCTCCTCTATACTTTATTACTGTTGTTTTGCTCTTTTCTACTAACATTACAGTATAATTTTCCTTGTTATCCTTTATTATATATTGACTGTCTTATCTGTTTTGTAAAGCGTCCTTGAGGTACTTATAAATAAATAATGTATTGTTATTATTTGAATTATTATTGAGGACAATCTGTTGAAAATAAAGAAATACTTCCAGCAAACAACAGTTCCCAATCTCTTGATTATCAACATCAATAAATGCAATTCAAATCTTTTTCTCTCAGTCTCAGGACCAATCAGCTATCGATGATTAGCATTTTGAGACACGAGAATTTATGTTATAAAAGCTAATAAGAAGCTAAATCGTCATCAGACCTTAGTCGATGGGATCTGAGATTGCATTTCTGTCTTTTTGTTTTGCCCGTTTTGCTCTTGAATCACGATGGCAGTACCTGTGTGCACACGGTAGTGGGTTTCCAGCTGGTGCTTGAGGCTGAACTTCTTCCCACAGCCGTTACATTCATAGGGCTTCTCCCCGGTGTGGATGCGTTTGTGGCCCTTCAGCGTGCTCTCATCTCGAAAGCAGCTCCCGCAGAACTCACACTCATATGGGTGGTCCCCTGCTGAAAAGTGGAGAACAAAGAAGCCAAAGTTTACTTCGTCTGCAGATGAAACTTTGCTGTGAAAAGGCTTGAAGTAAAACATTTCACTGAAATGCACAAATTCAACTGAATGTTTTTAAAACTTTAACTAAAGACAAGTTATAGTGATGATCTTTCTGCTTGGTCGGCTCTCACCAGCAGGGTTGGATGTAAACATACAGTCGTGATACCTTACGGGAGCTGCATTACTGGATGTTTTGTTGGATTATTTTGGTGGGTTTATACACAATGCCAGAACAACAGGCTTTTACGCTCTAATGGATACCCACGCCATAAGGCTTTAATTCCAGCAGACAAATGTAACCCATCTTTGTCTTTTGTCTTTCTCTACAAATCACCTGCTCTGTTGTTTTGCTTTGTGTAAAGCTTTAAATAATTGCAGCCTGTCATGGCTGTTCACTGGCCACGAGACGTATTATTGACCATGCGGTCCCGGTCTCACAATGCTTGGATAACCTCGATAACCTTACTGATGCATATATGGGTGCATTTTTAATTTACTATTTAATTTGTCTCATTCTGATTTAGATAGAGTGGCTCAGAAAGCGTAGTTAATTTCAGCTTTGTAGGGATTTAAAACATTTAGGGAAATGTTTTTTCGTGGTTAAATGAAAAGAACCAGCTTGTTCTCGCTATCAACGTGTCAAATATGGCAGCTTGGTCGGCGCCCCAATGTTTCAAACCCCTGTAGTGTTATGTTTTTACGTGCTGTTGAAGTCAGGTGAGGTTAGATATGTAAATTGAGTTACGTATGTTGATCTTCTTCTAAACTTAACCAAGTAGTTTTCATGCCTTTATTTTGAAAGTCTACCTGTATGTTGCATACTTATTATTGCAAACTTGACCGTGGAGTCCTGCACATGAAAAACTAATGTTTGATGGATACCTACCATAGATATTGAAACATAGAAACCACATTTGCGATGTGACGTGCATCTGCCATACTGGTAAGGTCAACACCTGGTGGTAAACAATACAATGTGTACTGAGAAAGACAGATTTCCTTAAAAAAAACATGACTGAAACTCAGTTTTTTCTGAGCTTACTGTCATGAAATTTGTTTTGTTATAAACCTGAAAAATTGATCATGATAGTAGTTACTTGATAGAATAAATTCAGTTACTGTCAGTGATTTAATCAGGTCTGTGCCAGAACATTAACCTTCTGAATAGCCACAACTTTCACTGGGACATGCAGGCTCCAACCAAAGAACAGGCAGTGTAAATTATTCAATATTTCAGCTTTTGTGAGTCTCTCTAAAAATTGCATTGTACGTCTAAAGTGAATAAATTAAGATGAAAATGAAAGGTTTGAGATTTATAATATTTGTGACATTGTTTGTGTGATGGCAGCTGTCCACCCTGCAGCAGTGGAGCTGTCATATGTTTCTGGGAGTGTATGGATGAAATTTATAGATCTTCTAGTCTGGGGAACAAAAACAATCCTTCCAGAGAAAATAAAACTGCACTTTGCTCTGATTTTCTTTAAGTAACCTTCCAGGAAGCCTCAGGATTACAAAAAGTTTAGTAAAATATGCTTTATTTGCACCTGGGGAGTATTATACAGGGAAACAAAATCTTGTTGGAGCTCGAACTCAGTCAAAACAGCACAAAACTAGTTTAAAAAAGTGCACAGACCATTGATGGTAAAGTTCTTTTCAGTAAGTGTGACAAAATAATAATAAAAATAAAACACTGTGTCAGTGCTTTGAGCGGTACACGCACAGAACTTGCAGGAAGTTAGGCTGATTGGTAAAATTTGCTGAAAAGTTGCGGTGAGTGAACAGAATTTCAACACTGCAGGATTCACAGGGATTGGTTGGATCATTAATTGCTACCTACAGACTGAAGCGTAGGATCACTGACCAAGCGGCTGTATTTGACGAACTGAGAGCAAGACTGTGTTGGAAAGAACAAAACTGAATGTGGACAAACGTATATCTTTATCTGCCTCTCCATACCTTCACTGTCAATGCAATACCTCACTCTCACCCTCCTTTGTGTTTCTATTCCCGGCTCCTCTGTCTAATCCTTTCACACTGTGTAAATGCATTCTCACTTCTTGTATTGACGGAGCAGCATACTTCCATTCTGAGACATTAGACTCATTTTAGACTCTGCCAGGCTGGTGGTGGATGTACAGTTCGTGCGTCCGCAGATATGAAAATGACAACAGGCGCCACATTCTGCTCCTCAGGCTGCCAGAGCACAGGTCCCCACAGGGCAGCAGTAATGGATATTCAGATGTCAATGATCATGGATATTATGATTTGCAGGAGGCTCTCACCAGCAGTCCAAAGACTAATTGTATTCCGGTGTTTGATGAGGAGTTGCTCCTTGCGTCATTTGCCCCCCCCTGGGGTTACACACTCTCCAGCCAAGTAATGTTGTGGATATTTATTAATGTATTTCACTCCACCGCTGCAGGTTTAAGTCACCATCAATGACCTATGCCTTTCATTATCTGCCTGTCCGAGCAGCAACGTGCCAGGGAATAAATTGCATTTCTCGTTATGTGCTGCTGCCGCTACCCCGCTGTTAAGAGACAATTTCACCTCCATCCTGCATATTTTATGTCTGTACATACAGTATGTACATGTTTATTTGGTTTATTTAGGAGGAGAGACAGAAAGAGGGATGAAAGAGGAACACCCTTTAAATGCTGATCACATTTTGCTATACTTTCATGAAAAAAAAAAAACGATGGCTTGTGATGTTGGACGCCTTCCCATTAAAGGGAAGCTTTGATGGGGATGGAGGGGTGGCGGGAGGAGGGATAAAACTGAGACAGGGATGGAGCAGGGGAGGTGGGTGTATATGGCAGCGGTGGTGGTGGTGGGGGCTGGGTAAAAATCAATAAAAGTGACAGTCTTTATTTGTCTGCGTGAAGTTATCAGTGGCTCCCGCTGTAAGACATTGTGCTCTTTCTAGCGTTTCAACCACAGCAGAGATCACAATCCATCACGGCGCTCGGTGGGCTCGCACGACGCTACAAGAATAATAATTGAGCTCAGATTCACCTGCCTTTAATTAGGGCCTCCGATCAGACCAGCGAGTGGGATGCTAATACTCAGAGGAGGCCTATGGAGGGTTATTTACGCTTAATGTCCTGTTGCTCCGCTAACGCCTGCTGTTAGTGAACATCATCAAAAATCTAGTAGGAAAGAGCTCCATGTTTTTCTTATTTTAATACAAAAATGTTGTTTTTACTTAAAAGAATACACCGGTGTTTAAGCATTAAACATTTATTACAAAATATGTACACTTCACATCGCACTTGGCCATTTTCTTTCATTTCAGGCTGCTACTAAAATGAGACAGCGGATGAGGAGCTGAAATACAACGGGGGGAAATATACAGTAGATAACATTATAAGGCCGAATGCTCAATAAAAAATATCCAATATGAGGTTAAGTCATATCTCTTCGGGCCCTAACCCTGGACTGTCATGGGTGAAAAGCTGCAACCACCATGTGAGCATTTTGAAAATACCAAGCTTGACTCGTCTTAGTGTGGTGATGAAGGCTTTAAACCCCTGTGGCTTGATGTTGAAATTTAAGTCGGTAAACACTGGAGACTTAAACACTATACATATATATATGCATATATATTTTGCTTTGTATTTTTTTTTTTTTTAAAAGCTTCTAAGGAAGTTTGGTGTGTTGATTTTGGAGACCCCTGTGGACAAAAGCAGTACCGTTTCAACTGTAAAAACCACAAAATATAACAGCAAAAATAAAACTGCCTAATGTAACTTTGTAATGTAAACACAGGCTTGTTCTGATTTCACAGAGAAACAGACATTAAGAATAATGTTATAACAGAATGTAATAATGCAGGTACACTTCACTGCTTAGTTCAACAGTTTGATCTGGGTTTTAGGAGTCTCCATTAGAAACAGTTGTGTCTAGAAGGAAACCCTTCATTTGTTAAACTCTCACGAGATTTGCACATGTTGTTTCTTCACTGCGCACACTGCACAGACTAAGTTTGTTTTATAATGTGCCAGTGCTTTGTTTAAGATCTGGGTGGGTTCGGGGACAGAAAACACCTGGTTAAGTTTAGGGAAAGATCATGGTTTGGGTTACAATTATCTCTGTTTGAGATCTTTAGCGTGTCTGGGGTTCTATTCTAGATTCGAGAGTCAGGATGGTGCCCGCCTGGTTACAATCTCTCTTCTTTTTACGAGTCAAAAAACCCCCTAAAATATGTTTATGACAACATTTTAAACATGAAATAGGTCTAGTTTGACATTTCATCTGAGCAGCTTTGATCTGAGTAACCTTACTGAGAAAACAAAGGTTGCATTTACTGTGGTCTGAAATGCTGGTGGCCTACTGCAAGCTACTGGTTAAATGTTGCATACAGCAACACCTTTAAACATCCAAAAACATCATCAATGCAAATGAAATACATTTTTGCACGAGGTTCGTTTTTTTGTGGTGCAGTCGTCTGTAGAAACTGTTTGTCAAATGCATTTTTCATGAGTTAATACAGCATTGGCTTTCAAGAAAAAAGTTTCATAATTTTAAAATGACCATAGGAATCCTTGACAATGTAACTTTTCTATTTTTTTGTAATTTGATTACTTAATTCTGATTACATGTAATTTGTTACTACCCAACCCTGATGAAGATACACAGAATGTCCACATTTTCAGTTTCTGATAAGGAATAGATGCAGTGCTGCACATCCACACGTGAAACTGAGTGCAGATGGAGGCATGTCTGGTGTCAGCAGCTGAGTGGTATAAAATGCAAAGTGGGTGCCGTCCAGCTACAGCATCCTGTTTGTGCCTGGGATGCATATCATGCATGCTATCTTCTGTTAGCCACTCGGGGACGCCAAAGTGCAAAGATGCGCCGCAGAGCTTTAAATAAATCAGACACAATTCTATAATCACATTGTGAGGATGTAAAGGGCCAGACAGGACTTCATTTTGTCGAGGGTATTCTCACGGGGGCTGAAAAAATAATGGGGACATGTCCTCTGTCCATCCCAAATCTGCCACTGTTGCTTCCTCCCTGCCTCTGTCCTCCTTTTATACCTTTCCTTTCCTTTTTTCTTTTCTTTTCCTTTCATTATTTCCTTTCCTTTCTTTTGCCTTTTCTCTCCTCTCCTTATTCCTTTCCTTATTTCTTTTCCTTTGCCTTTCTTTTGCCTGTCTTTGGCCTTTCCTTTCCTTATTTCCTTTCCTTTCCCCTTTGCCCCTCTTTGCCTGTCTTTTTCCTCTCCTTTCCTTCCCTTCTCCTCCTATCTCTTTTCTTCGTCTCTGCTGTGACCACATGGAGGGGAGGCCACAGATGAGGACCCAGCACAGTGAGGTGGAACCACAGCATGGTGAGTGGACCCTTGGGTGCCCCCGAGCATCACCACCTGCGTCTCCTGACCCCCCCTACCTCTACATTTACACCCCTCTCCTCCTCCTCCTCTCTCTATCACCTCCTTTGACACCCCAAAGGGCCTGCTGAGGGTGCCTGTGCCCATGGGCACCCGGGGCGTGTTCATTATATACGGTAAGAGGCTGTAAATCACCGGCTCCATCACTGCCAGGACCAGAACTGGCTCATTCGCTCTCTCTGGCTGTAGCACTATCAAATACAGCTGCGAACACAAAACACCCCGCCATAGCAGACAGCAAATTGGCTCCGGGTTTAAAAAAAACACACACAGACACTTACACACAGACAGTGCACAACAACGGAATATTAATGAAGGCCTGGTCTGTAAAGAGAGAGTGTGTGTGGTGTTAGGGAGAGGGGAATAGCACAGCTGCCATGACTGCCACTGTTATAAGCCCTCATTGTGTACTTGTGCTTGAATCTATACTGTAGAGCACATATATGCAATAAAGATCGATAAACAAAATAAAGAGGCGACACGGAGCCGAGTGTGTGTAATATCCTGGCATGTTAAGAGAAGGTGACGAAATTGCAGGTAGACGAGGAGGGAAAAATGCGAAGAAAAGCACAGTGGGGGAGAGGAGGAGGAGGAGAGATGACATGATTAAGATGCTGAAATAAACACCATTAAATCAGTTTTTTCTCCCTCGTCCTAAATGGTGATCCAGTGTCACAGCCCGCACCGGCGAGGCTGCTCTCAAAAGATAAGCCCGCAGACAGGTAAAATGAAGCACGCGTAATGAATGTCCATAAAAGTGCTTTTCGCAGCTTTCTGTTGTCAGTTGATACAACAGAACGGTGACTCAACCAATAACCGAGCTGTATCTAGAAAAGCTTCCTGCGGTGGATGAGCTGCCACAGTCTGTCCATTAAAATTAGGGGTGAATACCAGGAATTGAGATCTTTGGTATTTACAGGGAATGTGTCCAAAGGCATAGGTTTCATTTCACCAGTCTGGGGGTGGAAGGGGTGTAAAAAAATATCTAAAATATCAAGTATCGCGATAATATATTTCATGATGCTATATCAATTCCCAAAACACTGTATTGTGAATGTGTGCTACACACAAAGATTTGTGGCAGTGGTTCATGTTGTGTTGTATTTAAACTGTTTTTTTAACTCAAATGTTATACATATTGTGGTTTGCTTTAATACAATGACAGTTTTTCTGAAACTAGATTAAAACATAGCAACATATCATCTTTCTTACTGTATCACAACATATTGCAGTATATATTGAATTGTAACCCCTGTATTGTGATACGTATCGCCTGATTCTTGCCAATAAACAGCCCTAATAATCAGGAGAGGCACACAGAGACATTATCTGTCTCTGTATCTGTATTTGGATTGAAGACCAGAAGTGGGCGCAGTTTATACCAGAAGTCATGTTAAATCATCATGTTAAATGTTCTATTTTCAGATCTAATAATATTGTTGTGCCTAGAAAGCATCAAACCATTTAATATTGCCATATAAGTATGAAATATTTCCACATCCTAATACTCTTTTTATTTTTTTAAGCTATACTAACTTTTATAAACTGTAGGAAGAAAAGTTCAATAAAATGAAAGGTTCTGTTTTGTCTTTTGTTTGGAGGAGTAATCTCTTTAAATGTTCAACACAAGGCACCTATTCACTTCACTGATAACTCAATCTGTTTAAATTAATTTATAACCCCCCCGGACTTTAATCGCCAACACGTGTTTTTAGCAAGATTTCAGCTCATGTTCAAAACTTCCTGCACATTCAAGCATATTGCACAGATATATGTTTTGGAACGACATTTAGAGATCATTTACACCTCAAGTGTGTTATTGAAGCTGACTGGAAACGAGAACACATCTACGTAATAACCAGGGGGCAAATGCATGTGTTCTAAATACCCCCCAAAACCTACGCTCATGTGTGTGTCTACGCCTTCCCGTGCTTCTGTTACTATATAAAATAGACGCCTCATTACGCCGCTAAACCTCATTAATGATGCCATAAAACTGTTGGACCTAAATACTCTGACCTTGAAATGCCATTACTACGGTAATGTAGCTGGATCAACTTTTCAGCACCGCTGGTTTTTTCCCATTTATTTTTAATGCTACAATGGCTGCCTGAAGTCCAGCTGAGTGCCATTTCTTTTTCTCCTCCGCCCCCCCTTTTTTTTAAACAATGAATCAAAATCTGGAAATGAAAACTTTGCAGATGGTTCAACAGGTGGCTGAATCAGACACACAGACCTCCAGAACCACATAAGAATGCAGAACAGCTGTCAACAGGTGCAGCATTGACTGGATGCATAAAATCACATTAATGTTACAGTTACATTCATTTACTGCACTAAAACTGGCCAGAGAATATTCTGCTCACTTTTAACTCTCTTTCAAGAGAAACTGTTGTCCTATTAAAAAGACTAAGAAGTATAAAAATCTCAGATAAAATGTCAGAAAATGTGAATAAATCTATTCAAATCCTGGAAAAGAATGATATAGTTTAGAGAAGCAATCATTCACTTCAGTATCACAAAGGCTGTGCTTGACTCACATCTTCCAAAATCGAAAAAAAAAAAAAAAAATCTGGAAAAGTGTATGTGATGAGTCACTCTGAATATCGAGAAAATAAGAGCACAGATGAGAACATGTGAGTCACCCACCTCTTGTATCAGAAAATTTACTTAGCAATTAATAGACAAAATGAGGTTGAGTGAATTAAATGTTCAATATCGATATCTATATATCATAAGATGCACTTTCAGACATGTATGGGCAGTTTGGGAAGAAGAGGGGTTGTGTAGATGCACGTCATGCATGTTATTATTATTTATATGATATATAAGTATCCACCGCCGTACCACCAGACCACAGAGCAGCTTCTTCCCTCAGGCTGTGAGACTGCGCAACTCATCCTCAGCACCCCACCATGTGAAACAGCTTGTTTTACTTTTATTTATTCAACCGATATACTGTTTACATATTTAACATAGTGTTTTTGTGAGTAACAAACAACAGCTTTGACTAAAACTTGATACATAACCCTGTGTTGTATAATGATGGATAAATCTGCCATTTACTTTATTTGTCCTTCATTAGATGTAGTGTGATCTTGCAACACACAACACAGTCCAGAATTCAAACTGTAAAGGGCAAAACTGCCGGTTTCCATTCGATCTTTATCTTCACTTTTGCATGACAACAACCAACAGATCCTTGATAAAATGAAATGTGAGAAAAATGACGAAATGTATTTGGAAAAAAAAAACTTTTCAAAAAAGTTTTGAGAGATTTGTTCACTGAAATCTCTAAAAGCTTTTACTGTCCACAGGTGTCAGATGAGAGAAGCTCATAATTGATAATCAACCGTTCGATCGCAGTAGGAAGCTTTAAGAACAGATTGAGACTTATGTTGCCCTGAGTTTTGTCTCACAGGATTATTCAGGCAGCCTGCACCTCTTTGTTGTGGAGCTCGTTGGGATTGTATGCAGCTTAATGGTAGAATCTAAGTAACTTTACTCAAGTACTGTACAGGAGTACAATTTTCAGGTACTTCACTTGTGTACTTTCATTTTCTGCTACTTTATATGTCCATGCCACTACATTTTTAAGGAAAATATTGTACTTTTAATTTGATAACTTCAGTTAGTTTGCTAATTCTTATGAATAGAAAATAAACTTAATTAATAAATGATGATGTACTATTATGGATTAAGCAGCAGCATACACAGTAATCAAAATGATCCCCACCAGCTGCAACATTAAAGATGAACACACGCATCAATAATTAGGCCTATAATACAGTAAAATATGTCATTTTGCTAGTACTTTTACTTATGTAAGGTTTTGAATTCAGGTATGAGTAATTTTACACTGTTACTTTCTGTACTATTGCATGATTGTACTTTTTGCCCTCTTGGCATTCTTGCTGTTCTTGATTGTGTTACCCATCTGCCTCGACTGGAAAGCACACAGGCTAAACACCTGTTGATTGTAAACATGCTATATAAATAAAATGACTTAAATAAAAGATCTGAGTACTTCTTCCACTACTGCTGAGGGGAAGATCAGGAGTAAAAAAGTAGGAGTATATATTCTCCTAAAAAGACATTGTGATTAAAAATCAATCAAAGACGAGACAGTAAAGGACAGTATTAATATCTTTCATATCTGAGTTACTAAAGAAATGAATTTAATGAAATAATTTTTAGATATTATTTAAAGTTTTTAGAATTTAGACAGAGCAACAACTGCACTGTCTTGCACTGCCTCTGTTTTTGCCCCTGGTGTCTTCCCGATATCTGAAACAAAACCATGTATAACAGGATTTTCTATTTTGCATAGGTGTTGGTTTAATTGGAAGTAAAAAACTAAACTTAAAACAAAAAAGAGTGAAAGTGCATGGAGGACAGTAACAAAAAACCTGTTAGACGGATATGAACAGATGGACTTTTTGGACGAGGGCAGTGCGCACCGTATAAACTAACAAGGCTTCATGCAGGTAAACTTACAAGGCTTATTCTCTGAGGTAGATTCCCTGTCTATCTCTGCCTGTTTTTAAACACTATTTTTGCCTTGTTACCCAGCAAAGTGTGAATAAGATTATTAACATCAAAGTGTAGATGTAAAAAAATGAGGAACACCATGCCTCCGCTTCTTTTTTTTTTTTTATTTTCGAGGGTAAATTAGGACCTATTTCTGGCACCCATGATGGCTGTGCGAGTTGCTGACTTTATAATCCCCTGACAAAAGGCACCACATCATATTTAAACGATTGCTTTCACGGCTGGCTCATTGTGATTTAACACACGCCCACAGCAGGATGAGGTTCAAAGTGGCATGAGGCTGCAGAGTCTCATCTGCAGCTCCGGAGACGAGCCGAGGTGACATTTGCGTCGCCCGGGTGGGCAGGTGGATCAGAGACGAGGCTCGTGTCCTCTCCAATGTCTGCTAGACGGAGCAGATGTGTGCATCGCTACTGTACAGGCGGCTCAAGCAGCTCCGTCCACCCCCTACCCCAGTCCCCACCCCCACCCCCCACCCCCTTCCTGCAGCCGCTACCACCATCACACACTAATGGTGTATTCGCCTGACTTGTAAATAGGGCCGACTGCTCTCATCTCACTGCCTTTCGTTTCAAATATTTATCCGTGAGCTGGTGAGCTAAATCGGCTCTGACAGTGAGACTGTTATTTAAGGTCGCAGACAGGCGGCTGGGTGAGAAGGAGAGGAGAGAAGGGGGGGGAAAAAAAAGCATCCATCCCTTGCCGGTGAAATGGGATTCATTTCCATGTGTTCATATTCTGTCATGGTTACGTGCTTTTTTTTTTTTTTTTCAAACCCTGAATAGCCGCATCCGTCAGGCTACCTCGGCTCCCTCACAACAATGTATTAGTATCCTGGCCTCGCCTCAGTGGAGAGCCAACACTGAGAGAATTACTAGTGGACTGAAGAAAAAACAACAATAACAAAAAAAATAGTCACTGTAAATAAGCGTCTGGCTGCTGCAGAATTCATTTTGCGTTGACCTGAATTAATGCTGTTTATTCAGCTGAGCTAAAGTCGCAATGTAACAGGGTGGGGAAAACATAATTCACTCGCATTTCCTAAAATAAAACACAGCTTTTTACTTTGTATTATACTGTAAGCCAGGGGTTTTCAAAGACTAACACTGTGGGTCTCTCCTCAGACAAAGCTCGGAAAATAGCTTTGTTCAATTCCTGGATATCATCTTGTTACTTATAGGACTGCAATTAATGAGTAATCTATCAATGATTTTCTCAATTAATCAATTAGTTTGGTCTATAAAATGTCAGAAAATGGTGAAAAATGTTGTTTTCCAAAGCTCATCAAATTTTATTAGTATTTATTAGTATTCAGGTGCTTTGATGCCTGCCTGGACTGTGATACTATTTATGATAGCTGCCACAGATTATTTTAGACCATTGTGGTTTTTGTCTGATGTGCTTTTAGTGTGTCTATATGTTTCTCTGCTGTACCACAAAATGCATCTCAAAGTTTTTCCAACTCTGGAAGACTAAAGAAACGAGAATATATTCACATTTAAGAGCTGAAATCTTTAAATATGACTCAAATTTCATAGTTCACAACTAAAATAGATTAAATGTTGTTTGACATAACTTCAGACTACATGGATTTACATTAAAAAAGTGTATCCTAAGGAATTTACTTTCTAATGCTAGGTTGATCTCTTAAATATCTCTTTAGGTAAATCACACACACACAGGCTATTCTTTATGATTCTCTTGTCCATGATAATCCTTGTCAAGTCCAGAGCAGAAGGTCTTTGCAGGTTTTCTTCTACAACAGATGTAGGTATCTCACTTTTTTCATGGTCAGGTATTCTATCACCCTAATACACCAGGGTCAGACGAGGTGGTAAAATGCTGTATGGCAATCTAAGAAAAAAAAACATGTCATATTACTCCAGTGCAGCTACTTGCACAACCATTTTTGGGCACACTTAGATACAGTCCGATTCACCTGCGAGTCAAAAATGAGCTTAAGGGTGCGCATTAAACCTTTTTAACCTTTGCAATAAAAATGGTCAGCCAGCACTGACATTGCTACTTTTGCTTGTTGTGATTTAACTTCCCAGAATGACTTCAACTGCTTCACATCCTCTAAAATCCATAAAACATAAGCTAAAAAAGTATTGAAATTGTGTCAAAATTGAATAAAAAAAAAATCTGATAATATCTCACAATTGTTTCTTAACACCACCAAGTTACTTGAACGATGTGCATTTTTTTTGGTTTTTGAGATATTCTTGTTCTTCCTCTTCTCTCTTTTTTTTTTTTAAAAAGTAAAATATATCTTTTATATATATATATATATATACACTAACAGAAATATTTCCCCAGTGCCTACAATGGTATTTTTGCTTATTGTGATGCCATTTCCTAGATAATTTAACATCACATCCTGATGTAAAACTTAAGCTCAAAAGCTTAATCTTCTCTCTCTCATTCTCCGTCTGACATAAACTACTGACCCGCCGCTCTGCTCCTCTTCTGATGCGCCACTTCTCCGCTCTACCACGTGTTGTCACCACGATTTGTGCCACACGCAATATAATGTGATGACGCAAAACAGACAAAGGCCTTTGTCTTCTGCTGCAAAAAAACACTGAATGCTCCAACTATTATGGTTTTCTTTTTAGATCAATTTAAACAGGATCAGTCACGCAGCTATGTCCCGCAGCCATTTTGGGGCAATCCTCTGCATTGTATGACGCGATCACAGGCGTAGGTGAATGAAGGAATATGCATCACGGAGCCAAAATGTCAGCAAAGAAGATTTTAAAACTAGATTTTGACACAGGGAACCTCTTTAACACAGGTCCTCATTACCAGGTGATAAAGCAAGTGAACCCTTAAGGTTGATGTTCATTACGTGGCAGACATATCAAAGTTTTATTGTTGACTTTCCCCTGAAATGTTACCAAAAACTTTCTGACTCATCTATGAAATTAACGCTCCACTCTCACATTAGTACCTGAACTATTTTGAAATTGTTTCGCTGACTAAAAATGTCTAAAATAAAGTCTTTAAAATGACATTGATCCCTGTGACTGAACACTCAAATTGTCTTTTCTTTCTTTTTTTTTTAATGACAAGTCCTTGATGTCAATATGAATCTTGTGCACTGTCTGCTCCGCTCTATTAGTAGTTTGGTAGAAGCAGAATGAATTCGAGCGTGCTCTCTTGAGAAAAAAGGGGGCAGACACGAATGGTGATGCAAGTCCTCTGCAAATTCTTATTTGGGCACGACCAACAGAGTTGAGTAATTTCCTGGTCAGAGACGCCGCTGCAGCGTTGCACTGCTGCACCTGAGGCACTGATGTAGAATGGGTTTGGACCGGGAGGGATGAATAATTAGTAGGCGTGGCAGGAGCTAGAAAGTGTGGCGAGCCAAGGAAATTTTGTATTTTTATAACTTGGGTCTGATTTTATTGGACATTCATTTGGTCCTACTAATTATTCTACTAGTTTCTGAAAATGCTGTCAATATTTTAAAGGGACAGTTCAACCACAACAATGAAAAATGCATACTTTTCTTTTACCTGTAGCGCTATTTAGCCATCTAGTTTGTTTTAGTGTGATGGAAACTTGACTTGTGATGTTCAAATGCAAAAAAACACACGTGAAACTTAACAGCAATGTCTCTTTCCAGAAATCCGTCACGAGCTAGATATTTAAGACTACGTATTAAACTTGCATCAAGAAAAAGTATCAAATATACCTAAAGTCATGCCTATATGATATAACTTTTACAGAATTATAAAAGCAGTCTTCAGTATATTCTGTAAAAAAAAAGTTATACTGGACAAAATATACACAATACTGACTAATACTACACTTTGAAAATACGCCACTTTCATTGTATGTGCAAATAAAGAACAAAGGAAAACTGTCATGAGCACATTTGATTTTGGGTTGAACTATCTCTTTAACAGACATATTAAACAATAACCAATCATTGTATCTGATTATCATGGGTTTGAGTGAGCCGAGCTTCAAGGTCAAGCTATTGGTGTGTCAGTCGGTCCATCCTCCATGCATCACATCTGCTGTCATCCAAAGAAAAACTGCAGTAACTAAACATTTGGTTGAAATTGAGCTAAAATGAACTTCTTGATGTTTCTTTTATCCTGTGACAAAGTTTCAGAGTTCAGATTTGCTTTGTTTTCAAGAAAAAGCGGTTTAAAAAACTGCAGTAAATACAAAATCTGGCAAAGGAAAAACTTAAAAGACATTTTTCTCAGTTTTACCCTTTGGGCAGTTAGGCTTTGTAGGACAGCATGATCCGAACTCCGGATAGTGACTCCCACTCGATTGTGGATATGAGTGGCTGGCATACTTCACAAGAAGTGCAAAATAAGAACTTCTTCACTGTCATTTCAAAAGGATTCTGATTCTGAGGGCTTACATGTACAGATGCTTTGGGTTAAATGGGAGCAGACCCTAGGGCTGACTCACAATACACCGGAAGGGCGACATTCCCATCTTGTCTGGGAAGGTCAAGGGATTCTCCAGAATGACCTGCAGAATGTGGCTGTGGAGGTGAAGATCAGGGCCACACTACCTAGTTTTCAACCATAACCCAGAGCTGGAGAAGGGGCTGGAAATAAATAGATGGATAATACACTGTGGAGCACACTGACGGTTCTATTTGTATCATCGGTGACCTTTGGACCTCACCACCGCAGTGAAGATGCTGAGCGAGTGCTTCCACTGACCTGTGTGTGAGCGTAGGTGACGTTTGAGTGCAGTATGGCTGGGGAAGGTCCGGTTGCATTCACTGCAAATGTAGCTGCGAACGCCGGCGTGGACCTCCATGTGCTGCTGCAGTGCCGTCTGGGTCTGGAAGCGCTTCCCGCAAAGCAGGCAGAAGATGGCCATGTCCGACCCTGCAGAGCAAAAGACACAACAGGACAGTCAGTGTTGAGAGCAGCGAGGCATGATTTCATTTCGTTTACCACCGGCCACATGCTTTCATGTTTCTTGGTCCGTCACATGTCTTTTCAGACATGTCTCCATGTTTCAAGATCTCAGCAATTAACATGTTGAGAAATATCGTAGTGCAACTGATGTTATCTCATCTAATTATATTTTTTTTCCTTGTAAATAGTTTTAATTCTCATGTCTTACTATTTTACTTTAAGTCAGGTTTTGCTTGCTTGTTGCTGGGAATTATGGTTACAATACCAAAAAAATTGACGTAAAGAGAAATTTCAGATTATTTGAAATGGGGTTGTATGAGGTACTTATCCATAGTCAGTGTATCAGCTACAGTAGATGCCAGTCGGCACGTCCCCAGTTTGGAGAAGAATTAGGACTACTGCTGTAGGAAGTAAGCGATTAAAGGTACTGTAACTTAAAAACATCTACTTGAAAAAAAAAAAAGAAAAAATCAGCATTAGTTTAAGGGTATGCTATATTTTAAATATTTTAACTGCTTTAATTTGCCACCAGACAGCTTTTTCTGACAGGAAACCAAAGCCAAATATCGCTCTTTCCAGACCAACCAAACTCCATTGGCAAAATCGGTAATTTTACCTTGCAGAACACAGGAGTTGTTGGTTTGCTGCTGCCTCCAGCTGTTAGTTTGTTTGTGTTATCGTGTATCTTTGTTGAATCCGAACTATCCTTTTAAAACACCAAAGTCACACAATAACTCAAACTAACTAACATATCAAGGCAGCGGCTGACAAGCAACTCCTGAGTTCTACCAGGTAAAATTACTGATTTTGCCAATGGCTTTTGGTTTGTTTGGAGAGAGCTATATTTGACTTTTATAATAGCAGTTTCTCACTGGAAAAAGCTGCCTGATGGCAAAATAAAGCGGAAAAAATACCACTACTACTACTGTAGGTAATAAACTAACTATTGATAAGTACCTCATATAACCCCACATTAAAGAATCCAAACTATCCCTTTAAGTTCTATTATGAAATTTGAGTAATGTAATGTAAAAAGCCCTGTCACTGTCACCTCTCCCCACAGCACTTCATGTTACACAACCAGTGCCAGCTTTGCTCAAACAAGCAGAGTGATTAACACACAGGATATACAACAACTTAGGTGTGATGTTCAGACATATTACAGTTTACGAACTGTGCTTTCATTTGCTTACATGAAGCACAGTGTATTTATGGGATTAAAGGTGCGCACAACTCTCATGTTTCAGGGTGGCTCAGTAGAGAGATAAAGATCTCCTATGCAATACTTCAATCGAATCTTGACTCCAGCGAGCACTGTGCATTTTTCTCCAGCAGAGATAAAGAGCGCACAGTTGCAAGCGCACAAACACATAAAATCACAAACACAGGAACAGACACATACAGCTGCACGCTCCCTTGAACACACTCCCTTCACACTTTTTCAATTACCAGGCTGGGGAAAACTCTGGGGAAGGACTGAGTGTTTGGAGCTCAGTTTCTATTTCATCAGTCAATAACACATCTTTGGGGCAAAGCTGACACTAATTTAAAAATCTATGAAGAGCAGCCCGCCTCATGTTCATAACCACTGAAGGAGGAGGAGGGCCCGCGACAGCCTCCACGCCAGATCAATCACTGTCTCGGCTGCTCTACGCGCCGAGGAACGGGGATGGAGGGAGGATACGCTGCTGGAGGATGATGATAGGAGGAAGGATAGAGAGGAGCTGCTGGATAGCAGGTAAAGATAGGAGATTCAGCTTATAGCAGAGGAAAGCCAAACCAAGGGGGGAAAAAAGTTTAATTCTGGTGCATGTAGGGGAGAGAAATAAATATTGACAAACCTTCTCTTTCTGAGTTTAGCTCTGTCTCTATGTTTCATTTTCTGTTGTGCAGGAGAGAGATCTGTCTGCACGAGTGTAGAATTTTCATTAGATGCTTGTTGAACACCCAGGAATGAAAGTCTGGCGTACTAATAGTCAGCCCTGCAGGTGAGGATGATTCCTAATATGTTTGCGACCCATTAACCTTTTCTCCAGGCTCACCATCAGGGCAGATTTTTCACTTTTACACCAGAAATATAAAACTACATGGGGCAGATTAGTGTAGCTGACTACAACAGTGAGCGAATTAAACTATTGTGATAAATGATCAATGGTTAAGGTAATTTTTCATGCAGAAATTGCTGTTTTCAGCATCTTATATATGGAGATTTCCTGCCATTCTCTGTTTATTACCAAATTAAACCGAATATCTTTTGGTTTTTGACTGACAAACAAGACATTAAAAGACATCATCTTGGACTTTGAGAAACTAGGATGAACAATTTTCACTATTTTCTGACATTTTATAGAGCTGCATCCCTAGATTAAATAATTAACTTTAGACTTTTATTGGTATTTGATAACTGCTAATAAATTGTTGGTATTTTATAACTGCTCATTAATAAAACCATTTTATGGGGGGAAGTAAGATTTCTTACTCACTTGCCTGACTGTGCAAGGTCTCTTAAGTTGTGTTCACTGGTGGGCTGCAAAGCCTGGTTCTGTTTCCCCGCTAACAGCAGCTAACAGTCAGGGTTAGCCACTTTAGCAACAAGTAAGCTAAAGCTATCTGTCCCTCGGGAAACTCTGTAATTAAATCACAGAGAGTTGCAGTGGAGCAGCCGGAGGAAATCAGAAGCCATTTCCCACACAAGATATGATTCAGTTCCACCCAAATCAGTGACTGAAGTTATAAAGTTGTGCTTTTGTACCGTGAAGCCCCAGAAACACTCCAGTCCAGTGCATAGATGGATTCTTTACATCCATGTGCCAACAGCAGCATAAGCAAGAAAACACAAATTTAGAAATGCTTCAGAGTGCAGGATGACTCATCAACATTTTTTCTGTGTTTTCCAGGAAATGACAAACAAAAAATACCATTAAGAATACCAGAGAGTACCTACAAAACTACCTGTTTTGTCATTGTTAGGCCAAACTACTGTTGGTGACATATAGTGAAAAAAACACATTGATTTTGATTTATGGGAACTTCAATGCCACCGTCCCCTGACAAAATTCATTCAGTCTGCTTGCTCATTTTATACTGTTGGATAACATTTCAATTTCATGTTGAAGTGGCTCTGTGGTACAAATTTGACTCTAATGTGTCTTTTTAAAAAAAAAAAAAAAATAGAAATGTACCTCTTTCAGCACCAGGATGAAGGTTCAATTTCTGATTTGTTTTATAAGTTGGATTATAAGACAAAGGAAAATATTTCAGATCATTCCTTCAATGTGACTACGACCTGATGATTACTCTGCTGTCAGAAGTCAAATTGCATTAGTTAGTGTAAATGCATGACTGGTTAAAAGCATGTAACTAGCGTTAAGCTAATTTTCTCCTGTTTTGTATTTCTCTTACTCTTCTCCTCCTCCTCTCTGCTTTTATCAATGAAGAGGCTATTGACCGGAGTCGATTGCTTCTGGAATCCCTCTAGGACTCCAGGTACTTAAGTGGCTTTGATTGACAGGCCTGCCTCCTATTCACTTCCCTCCCTTAGTTTATCGTGCATCTTCGGTTTGGCTCTGTCGGTGGACAGGCATAAGCAGAACACTTCTTCCTCCGGGCCACTTCAGACCGAACAGTTCTTGGTCACATTAAAGACGTAAACACGCCATTATTGTTGTTGTTTGGAGAGGTAGAAAATGAAAATGGCCTAAGTGGTCTTAGAGGCAGAATAAACGGAAAAAGACAGTGTTAGAGGAGGGGAAGGAGGGGGGGTTTAGAGAGACTTTTTAGTCAAAAATTAGAGGAAGAAAAAGGTTTTGGAATGTAAAAGGTTATCAGACCTCTGACCTGTGGTTTAGGCTAAGGCGTGGGCATGGTTGAAATATGAAACCCAGATACACACGGAGAGAAAGAAAGCACTGGCGAACAAAAAAGCAGAAGCACCACATGAAAAAAAAAAATACTTTGAAGCCAGGGCAGTTACAGTGGCGAGTCACATTGAGTTAGGCCTATGTGTCAACTTTAAAAGAAGTCCGACAGTCACTGCTTCTGTCTGTGTGTTTTCAAAGCAACATGAGACAGCTAAGAGAGTAAAACAGAGAGCAAAGAGTCAATCTGACAGGCGCGGACAAAACTGTACAGGGAAAGAACAAAGTTTATATGTAGAAACAAACCACAAGGAGCTGATGGACATTTAAACATGCCACGTACTAAATAATGCAAGGCTTAATACTCAAAAATGACGAAATTCATGGCAGCACTACCATTAAGACTGTCCTCGTATTCAATGACAGAACATAATTAAACATAATTACCTTCATCTAATTAGGACAGAGGACCTAAAAGATGGACAACAGCTATATCCTTAAAAAAGTCCAACCTCCATAGCATATTATATCAGCCAATAGAGACATCACTTAAAGACTGGACAGCTACAAGGACTTGAAGAAAAAGAAAGTGCATGGAAACATATTCACCAGGTAATCAAACATGTTGTGCACCCATATAGTAGCAACATAAGAAAATAATTGTCCACAGATCATCAACATAGAACCAAGAGTAACCCTTCATCTGTTGTAAAAGTCAATAAAACCAAAGTCAAATTTATTAAAATTGCCCTCATGACAGCCAACAAATGTATAGCTAAGCAATGGAAAAACCAGCGACCTACATTTTACTTGATGCACTAATAAATAAGCACCATGTATAAGGCTCTAACTGATTATTATTTGCATTATTTAATCTGCAGATTATTGTCACTATTAACTGATTAATTAAGTCTATGAAGTGTCAGAAAATTGCTTTTTTAGTCCAGCCAACAATCCAAAACCCAAACACTTACTAACACAAATGACAAAAAAGAGCAGCAAATCCTCACATTTAATTTGATTAATTTTCTTTCAATCGATTAACTGATTAATCGACTAATTGCTGCAGCTCTAATCATGCATTAGAGGGTTGGGGCGGCGTAGAGCTACTGCAGGAGGCACATGGATGGCCAGGAGAAATACGGAGCAAGATAAAGTTAAAATAATTGATTTATGTAAGGAAAATAAACAAACGAGAGTTTCCTGATGCTGTCATGATGACCTTTATTTCTTAAATTCACCTTGGATCCTTTTTATTAATTGCTGCCTCGATTATAGCTGATGATAGATGATAAATGTAGGGTGGGGTGGGAAACTTTTTCTCAGCTTCTGAAGGTGGAGAAATGTATAACCTGATGGAAAAGCCTGGAGGATTTAAATAGATTTTGGGTGGTTTTCTAACATCTCCGGAGCGAGACTCCCCATCATAGTTCTCATTCTAATAAATACTGAATCAACTGTCAGGTGTGAGTCATACATGTTTGTGGGAGGGAGGAAGAGGTCTGGCATCTATGTGATTACATTTTTGAGCATTGTTGCATTATGCAGCCGTGGGCCGTTTTGTTACAAAACCAATAAAGATAATGTTGAATAATAAAAAAAAAAGTTTGCTTAACATAAACATGCCTGCAAGCTTTAGACTTGTTAAAGAATTAGTATTTTCTGTCTCCAGCAAACACCAAAGATGGCGGTAGGTACAGTAGTAAATGCAATGCCAGGCTATAAAACATCACTTCTTAAAACTACGGGCGACATCCCAGATGTTACATTTGTGCTTCTCAACAGTCCATCTGGGTAAAATACTCGCTCTTCACCATCATTCCTCCTTTTTTTTCCGCAAATCACAGTTTGTAGTACAGTGTAGTGCAAACCTGATTAGAGTTAGACAAAATTAAGTGGTACAAACTATACAGTCAGTACAGGGAATAACGTGTGTGTGTTGCAGGAAAGTGAGTAAAGGTGTTGTCGACCGCTGATAGATGAAGAGAGCAGTGGAGAGATAAAAAAGGAAGGAAAGGTGGGAGAAAAGTAGTTGACCCAGGAGGTCCATTACAGTGTAAAATTGAGTCAGCCCGAAGTGACACCTGAACGGAGGAGCTGGAGGAGCCGGAGTAGTGGGGGGTTCTTAGTCTCAGTCCTGTTTGGCTGTTTTGGAATAATTTACCTCCCCTAACCAGCCTCTCTCTCCTTCTCCCGCCATCTATTTATAAAGGCTCGGGCAGTTTGTGGCTGCTTGTGTGTGTGGCCGCAGCAGCGCCGGCAGTATCTTAATGGGCCTGGAGTGGCAGGGCTGCTGTTATTTAAGTGGGGGACGGACGGAGGCCGGTAATGGAGAGGAATACTCCCCGATGGGAGGTGACAGTGGCCGGATGGGCACAGAGAGAAATGGCCTGAGGGCAGAGGCTGGTAGGCACTTTTACTGATTCTGATGTGCAGCAGAGGGACCACGTGCCCACCCACCCACCAGCTCTGAAACAAGTCTGAGAAATATCTCAATTAATGGCCTCAAACTTTTTTTTTTTAACAAGAACTTAGTGTCTCAATAGGTAATTTTACTCCTTTTACTGGGTGTCTTGTGAGAATCATTGCTCCATTAAGAGGATACTGATGCTTAAAGAGAAGTCACTAAAGCTGAAATTTGGATTAAGTGATTCTGGCCAGCAAACGCAGAAGAAGGTGAGCAGTAAAACCAAACTGCAGGCTTCCAAACATCCAACTATCCACTTTCCACCAACATAAAGCACTAGCACCAGTTCTAATCTGGTTATCACACTGGTTCAAAGTCGGTTCAACTTGCAAACCCTCTAAGAGCTGTGCCACCACAGAATGTTGTTATGTCACTGTATACGTCTTTGCTTTCCCAGCAACACTAGGGGTATCTTCAGCAACAATGGTGGACTACATTGTCCCTTTGCAAGTGCTGCCCCTGGCTCTGCGACTCTACACAGGCAGCCAAAATGACTGGTCCAAGTTTGTTATGAACTTCTGTCGAGGTCAACAGTGCAAGAAAATTGTTGATATCTGGGTTCTCAGCCATTTTTAGCATAGAGAGTAGAGTTGTTCTGCTACGACACCAGCATCATAAGATGTTTCTGAAACTCGACCCTGCTACTTCATGTGCTTTTTTTGCCCCAGGATGGCAAATTCATGTTCTGTAGCATTGATTCTCTGTATGTAGTTGTTCAAGTTTTACAAGGCATTAAACCTGAGCCAGACCACACAAAGATGACAGCATTCATATCATGTCCATAAAAGGTTAGGAGTAGCGTGTTTTGTGTTTTGGAACTATCTTAGAAACTTAAAACAGACAAAAGATGACCAGTTCAAAAGAAACGTGGCAATATTTTTAGTTGCGGCTCCAAAACAGTCTCATGTAATACTTAACGCTGAAATTTCACAGTCTGTAGGAGGCCTGGCAGGAAAGCAGCAATGTTTGACTTTGACAACTTAAAGTCATGTTTCAAGACGAGGATCGCGATCCTTAAAATCCTGCTCCAAATTCATTCCCGGCTGCTCGTGTTTCCCGGACCGCGGTCGAGACAGTTGAATGCGTCCTGACTGTGGCCTGCAATGCAGCGTGCTGAACAGAGGACCTGCCAGAGTTAATGAGGCAGAGAGCAGCGGGACCTCAGCACAAGGTGTTCAATCACAGGCCATTACCACAGCCCTCAACCTCTGTTACGGCTTGCTCTTGTCAATAGCGATCTATAATAAGCCATAGTTTATCCATAGAGAGGGCAGAATAGAGACTAAATGTAGACTTATGTATCGTAAAAGACCTTCATTAATTGTAGGTGTCTCAGTTTGAGGCCTAATAACAGAGACATGATCTCAAAGTCACCTCAACATGGTCTATGATGGCTTTTGTGAGATGCTGCCTTCAAATACCCCTTGTAAACTCTGAATTCTGAGTTTTATCTCTCATAAATATGATTCATATTGAGTGTGTGTGCCCGTTCCTGGCCTGAAACAGTTTAGCAAAAAAGAAAACTTGTTGAAAACCAGTGAGTGGTTCAAATGATTTAAGATGTTTTTTGGGGAAAAGAGATGGATTACCTTATGTTTGTGCGGCCTCTCTTAAAAACAAGATGGTTTGTGTAACACATGGTTCTTATTTCTTCCCCCGGCATGAGAGTTTTCAATTAAATTTTAGGAACTGTAACAACTAATATGTTCAAAACAAAGTATGCGTCAGACTTTTACTTGTTCTTGAGAAAAGGTGCATCACAGGTAGCACAGAATGAAAATAGAAAACTTATTTCTCAAAGGGAATCCCACTATTCTCAGTGGCATTTGCTGCTTTGTTAAGAAACACTGTTCTTTCAAAAGATATTCTCTCATTTGTGTTTTGATGATGGTGGTGTTTAAAGGTATGATCTGCAACACTCTCCTAAAAAAAACAAAACAATCCCTTTCAATCATCACTTATGACCCACTAGAAGTGTGTGGTGGTTGCTGTATCTGCAGAGATCCTGCACGTCACAACCCAAAACAACGTCCTGATGCGTTTAGTGCATTGTGCATATATGCAGTTTTTTTTTCTTACATGTGCATAAACAAAATTTAAACTTTCCCGTTTCCAGTAGACGAGTTTTCCTTTCTGTTTTTCTCTGATATATCATGTTTGATGTCACAAATGCCCCGGAAAGCCGAGACTCAACTCATATCTAACAGCAGAGAGAAAGATGTTCTTAAAAGTGTCTGTATCCTCAGTTCTCAGTACCTTTGTAGCGTCTAACTGAATCTCTGTGGTGTGAAGTTTAGTTTCTGTCCTGCATCGCTATTTGTACTTTCATGTATCTGGTTTGTGTTATTGTTTCATGCTCGCTTTCAGCTGGGAAGGAGTCGTGCTGAGTTACTGTTTGGCTGCTTCATAATAAAAGCTTTTACATAATAAAATATCAGGGAAGGGAACATTTATTGTGGAGAATTTACTGGAAATTAAGTGTGTTGGCAAAAAAGTCATAGAAATTACCGACAAAGGTGATAAATCATTTCTTCTGCAGAAAAAAGGGCAACATTTTTTTATTTTTCTTTTATATTATATTCTATTTTGATCCTTGTGCTTCTGTAACAGGGGCTATACTTATCATTTTCCTAATAAGGTCAGTTTAATGGAAACAGAGCAAGAGGCCTGACAAAGGTCTGAAAATGAGACAAATGGGCACCACAGCTGTAAAACTTTAGCTCATTAATCTGTACATGCTCACAAATGTTGGTGGTGCTTTTTAAAACAGTCAGATCAATTTGTCTCCTGCCTGCCTTGGACTATTCTTGCTTTACACAATCCGTCACAACAACACCTTTCCAAACAGGTGCTCTGTTGAATACTCAGCTCTGCTAGCTGCCACCGTCTAACTGCCAGTCACCACAAACACCAGTCACAACAGTCCTGCCTGTGTTGGCAGAGCAAGGTGAGAGAAACGAAAGCAGAGGTGACGTTCCTGCTGCTCTTTAGCTTCGTCTAGACTGGAAGTGTTTGTTGTTGCTCTCATCTGCAATCAGGCTTCATCACACATCAGGTCACATCAGGCGTTCTGAAAAGGTCGCCAAGCACCTTTTTACCTCCGCCTCGGTGGGGCGTCACCGGAGAAATGCATCTTGTCGTGAGCAAACAAATAAATGCCTTCTGTAATTTACTCTTGTATGGATCTGAAAAGGTCCCCCATGAAATGTTATGATACATCCCCAACACTCAGGACTTCACACCGTAGGCATCATGTCCGGCATATCTGCTGGCTCGCAGGAACCCCCGCGGGCAACTATTGCTGTCTGTAACACTGCAGGGAATCCAGCAGTCCAGTTACCTCAAGGAACCCCACAACCACCTCCATCTTACACACACACATGCGCATTTATCCTCAACTTTAGAGCAAGCTAAGGGCAAATTAAAGAGGATAATCACAGTGCAAGAGCTTAGGAATGTTTAATGGCAGGATCACAGGACAAGAAATCTTTCTAGATGATAGTTACTATTAAAATAAACTATTTTGATGATCAAATGAAAGAAGAAAAAAAGTCAAAATTGTCAGATTCCAGCTTCTTAAATCTGAATTTTGTCTGCTGTCTTTACTCCTCTGTGACAGTGATTGAATATCTTTAGTTTGTGGACAAAATAAGAGATTTGAGGACATCACCTCGGGTTTTGGGAAACACCAATCAACATTTTATAGCCATTTTAGAGACCAAACAACTAATCAAACAATTAACGCAGCCCTAGTCACGATCCTCTGGTGGCATATCTGAATACACATTGAAATGCTGCATTAGAAAAATGAGAGCAAGGACACTTTTTTGAATTTTGCTTTCTTTCAGAATAAACTCAACATGTTGAGGATAAAGTTGGAATTCCATTCTGACTTAATTCTTGAAATGGAAACTTTATTCAGCATCTCAGCATCTCAGAACAAACAAAGTCTATGGATAGGCTACCACTAAAAATACCTTCTGCTGTCATGGGAACTAATTTCTCTGGTTAGTTGCTGGTGAAATTACAAAGCTCTACTTGTTGTAAGACTAATTTCTTGCTTTCCACAGCATTGGTGATTGCCTCATTATACCATGGTCAAAACAACTCAAGATTTCCCAACTCTTAGCCCCACTGCATTCTCTGCCATCGAAACATACTGTCAGACATATGTTCCGACGTTCGCTTCAGCAGATGAGCTAGGAAATCAATTTGTTTTTAACAGTGGAAAGAAAAGTGGCCAGCTTTTTAACTATGTTGAGGGCATCAAAAGTACAATTTTACAGCTTTTATTTAATTCTGCACAACTCGTGTACATTTGCAGTGAAGCTACCACATGGTGCTAACAGAGGGATGAGGACTGCCAACAGAGATTCAGAAATGAGGAAATAAGCATGCTGTTAAAGTAGTTTACATAACATGCATTGCAGCCAAATTACATCACTCCACACAACCTGGGCAAATCGTCTCCTGTGTGTCACATTCAAACCGTAGCTAATGGTTGAATTTAGGCAAGTAAACAATCGTGGTTTAAGTTGGGCATCGAGTTTGGATTACTTTAATGACTCTTTTAGTCCCTAAAGTCTGTTAAAATTCCACATATTTTGCGTTGAGAACACAGAGCTCCACTTTGCATTTTAAGGAATTAATGTTTAAGGAGAACAGTAGAGGACACAGAGTTTCAGAACCATGTCTATCACCTGTGGGCTATGTTCAGCAATGCATAGCCTTTCATTCAGAGTATCCTGTTATCCAACTGTGCACAGCTCACACTAACATCCTCTTTTCTCAGCTCGCATTTCCAGCCTGGTTCCTCTTCTGTGCTTCAAAACAGCCACTCATAACTCACAGAAACATGATCACAGTGGCCTGGCACACTCAGTATGTATGTTTGCGTATACCGTATGAGAAAGAAAATAAGATACGCTACTGCTAATTCATCTAAAACACCTCCACAGAACTATTTATTGATCAGACTGGAGGAGGCAGGAATGGCTGTTAAAGCGGCTTCAGTAACAGAGAGAGACATCTGCATGCAGTGGGAAACAACTTCACCTTGGCAATAAAGTATTAAATGTTTACTTCTAGTCATGCATATGTCTAATTCGTGGTTATTACAGTGCTTTTAAACAGACAAATTTAAGACTTTATGCTTGCGTGCGCAAATTTTATTGCACACCATTTTAAAAAATGAAGGGAGGAAAGCTTTTACCTACTTATGATTGAAAATAGCCAATAACAAACGCATCTATAAATTCAGTCTTAGTCAGGCTTTATTTTGACCTGCTCCTTTCCATATTTTGCTAAAGCATGCATACTTTTATTTTGGCAAAATAAATATCCTCCAACTTTCCAGTTAAATAAAAGAAAATTATATATATGTATATATATTCAAGACATTTGGTTACCATTATCCTCTTACTTTATTTTGTAGAGGTGATCAATAATGAACTTGGACAGTTTCTGGCACTACGCCTTTATGGAATCAGGAATGCCATGAATTCTGTACATAAAGCTATTGCTCATCATTGTTTTTGCTTATTGCTGAGGTAGATCTAAGGTAGATAAGTGTGCATTTTTTTATTCTTTTGTTTATTTGTTTTTTTTTTACTGGAGTCTATGGCTGCAACAGGGAGGGAAGTGCATTTCGAGAGCATCTTGTTTTTGTATCCTGATGTATATCCAAGTGAAACAGTGTAAAGTTGGGAGATATTTGCCAGCTACCTAATGAAATAATCTTATCTCTGTGCTGCTGAAAGTTGCAATGACTATGACTATTTTCATTGTCAATTAATATGTTGATTATTTTCTTGAGTAATTGAAAAAAAAAAACCTGACAAAAACAATCCTAAAACATCTTGTTTTACCCAAAGATATTCACTTTACTGTCATAAAAGAGTAAAGAAACAAGAAATATTCACATTTAAGGAGCTGGAATCAGAGAATTCTGACTTTGTCTTAAAAAAATACTCAAAACTGACTAATAAATGATCAAAATAGTTGGTGATTCATTTGGCAATCAATTAATTATTGCAGCTCTAACCATTTCTTCTTAGTATTTAATGGCACAGTAAATTTATTTCATAATGGAGTTCTGACACTCTATGTTTATGTAAATGCAATTAAACACAACAAATCTTGTCATTAACCACAACAGAACTTGTCATTGAATGTTTCATACAGAAAAATATCCTAACAAAACTACATTAGCACACTGATTACGATCAATCCAATAGCGACTTCAGAGCTTTACTGAATGAGAATCGGGCTAAAGGACCAATAACTCCTCACATTATTCATGCAGGGACAAAAACAAGAAATCAAAGAAAAGCCAATCTCGACTGTAAGAAAATGCAACAGCACACGGTCCACACACTCTGCCCGCCCTGCTGTGTTTTTGTTTTGTTTCGTCCCTGCCTCCCGCTTCCATCGGGCAGTGATAATTCACGTCGGGCCCGCAGCAGCGCTGACATTGTAAGATGAACTGCTCCCAGCTAGATTAATGCCACCAGATGCCAGGCGAGATGCCATATTAATTACCCAGAGATAATGTCAGCACAACCATATGGCAGCTCAACTGGCCATTTAGTTGACAGGGAGAGGTCTTTATAGCAGTGCAAATTTCCTCATCTGCACAGCATCGCAGCCTCGCCATATTCTCTCCCTACTGTAGCATCTAGAGCACTTCACTACTATTTGCATGTTGTCGCTTAAATTATTGTAGTGTTAACTTCTGTAGGCTGTAATGATAGACAATAATACATTATGAGGAAGACTTAATGGTCAAATGTTCTTCAGTTATCATGAAAAATGAAGTGTGATATACAGTAGCTTATTCCTGTGAGCCATAAAGCTCCATTGTTGTTCAAAAACTATTAAAAACACATAAATAAGCCACAGTGTTGCACTAGGTGACATGTTCCTCCATTACCACTGTAGTTTATTGGAGTAAACCCCACATTCGCCGTCCTGCTGCCATAAATACTCACTAGGGTACCAAATATGTATTAATCTGCAGATGGAAATAGTCTCCAGCAAATGCACTATTTACTCCTGTTTGAGTAATGTTTGCTAAAAACTACAGAGCCCATCTGTTTCAGGAAATCACGGAGGCTTTTTCAACAATGAAACTGTATATTTGTGACCCATTTCTAAAAAATTATGTCTAGCAACAAATACGCTTGGGGCTGAGAGCCTCAGACAGGGTAGGAAACAGAGTATCAAGAGACAGACAAATACACTGTTAGTTTGGGGTTTTCAATAGAGTAATGGAACAGTGCCTGTAAAAATACACCAAATAAAATGCGCTGATTTTTTTTTTTTCAGTGAAGTAGAGATATTCCTGGCAACTTCCTTCCCTGTATGTTACAGGAAATGTTTAATTTAAACTAGCTGACCTGTCTAAAAGTAAGAAAACAGTTGATCCCTTCTAAGCTTGCCTCTTTCTGCTCTGTGCTTCAAAGACAGTTGAGCAAGCTTGCCACCTTGGTTGAGGTTTCTCCTTTCCTTTTTCTGATAGGCCAACTTAAATATGCTTT
This sequence comes from Lutjanus erythropterus, assembly GCF_056507025.1. Lineage (NCBI taxonomy): Eukaryota > Metazoa > Chordata > Actinopteri > Lutjaniformes > Lutjanidae > Lutjanus > Lutjanus erythropterus. Next base: position 34,144,414 of record NC_139327.1, on the reverse strand, counting down.
GTGCTCGACTCGTCTATGTTGAGAAGAAAACCAAATTTTGAAGGTGGTTAGAAGATGTTGCTGAGGAACCTCTAAAAGCGGTATATATTCATATGTTAAGTTAGCTAATGTTAGCAAAACGGCATGCTCAACTGTTACTGGAGCACAGAGCAAAAAAGGACAGGAGTGAAGAGAGTCAATTGAACAAAATTTATTAATGAATAAGCTTAATCATTGTCCAGAAAATCACATTTTAAATGTAGCTGAAATGTGTGGCACTTATGAACATTGGAGATTATCCTACAAAACAATTCAATAAATGCGTTATCTTTCTCAGACGGAGCAGCATCACAGTGTTTGTGGGAAATTATGTCATATTGGCTAACATTAGCAGTGCTAGCAGCAGGTTAATGGCCATGCGTCTGTGCTGAATGTGATTACATATTGCTCCGGCTGAGGGCTTATTTAATTCTAACTACATATAACCATATTTTTATTTTGTAGTTTTAAAAAAAGACAGCCAAACCATGCTGGTTTTGCGAGCTGTTATCTCGTCCACTTTTTTTTTTACCTTGCTGGATTACAAGATCTGGCTGTTAGCACGGAGAGACAGAGGCTGCCGTCTGCTGAGGCTGCAGCCATCTTAGAAGCAACAGTTAACTGCCATTGTATATTTCTAAAATATAACTAGTGGGGTGTAACAATATATTGAATATCGTGATATTGCAGTACAAAACTGTCTTAACAACTCATCATTCTGTGATGATATCTGCTATGATATTACATGGTTTTATTTTATAAGTACAGCTACTGATTGGTGCATTGTGTTTGTTTGCAACTATACATGCATAACTCAAACATTCATTGCCAATGCCAATTTTTTGCACAGGCTTGGGTCATGGCTGGTTACTTTTATAGAGTTTTAATAAAGATGGAAAGCAGAAGCACTTTACTTTAAAAGGAAAAATTATATTTGTATTGTGGACTATTATTGTACCATGAGATTTTGGTATTGCTACATCCCTAACAGTTAGTTAGGTAGCAATGTTAAATCATTTAATCTACTAATTGTGCACATTCCTCCAGTGAACCATACAGAATACATATGTAAACTGGGGAAGGAACCTGTATTCCTGCAGCATGGCTCCTCAAAGGTTTTCCCATATTAAATTAATCTCCTACCGACCATCAAGAACCTTAAAAAGGATCTCAAACCTTCCCCCCGCACAACTGCAGTGGATATAAATTCTGAAATGTCATTAGAATTTATTTACCAGCATGTGTTTGTTTTTTTCCTCACCGCCATGCTGACTGTAAAGATCATAAACGATGCAAGCTGGGAATTAATGTCAACGTGAGAAGCAGTGGCAAAGCCCTTTACCATGATTTACAGTTGCACCACCGGCCCCTTCTTGTTGTGGACTTGCGGATCATTTACAAAGACGGACCATGCTTGCCATCCAATCCGCCCGCCCTCCCACCATCGCCACCACCACCACCACCACCACCGGAGCACCCACCTACCCCACCCTCCAATCCCCACAAATCCGATTTAATCAGACAACTTGTGCAGTGTGGCTCGGAGTAAGAAAAAGGATAATTAGTAAACAGAGGAGCTACTCGCCAGGCTTCATTGGCATTCGCACCGGGTTACTGTGTCGCATTTAAAATGCAGTCTGATGAAGTCTACAGAATCAAACCATTTGTTACTCCTATTGAGGAGGCTTCGGGCTACTGGCAATTAAATTGGAATTAGCGCTGGGGAATGAGATACGGCAGATTCATACCAAGGAGAGGAGGGAGGGAGGGAAAAGGAAACAGAGAGAGTGCTCTGTCTGGACCTGGCTCGGCTCGACAGTGGGTCAAATCTGGAAGTGATTTGGTTTCCTTTACTTCTGTTTATTTCCTGCATGACTTCAGTTATCATTTTTATAACTAAAACCCTCCACCCAGACCCTGATTATCTTATAAATCTCTTCTTACTGAAGCAATAAACTGATTTATATGCTTCTAAAAAATACACGCTAAGCAAAACAGCAAAAGTGACAAACAAATGTGGTGATTTATCCAAAATAAAAGCATAGATTTGTGGCTTTGAGTAATATCAGGGAGCTGTAACTTAATAATAAGTCTATATTCCAGATAAAAACAAACATATGACCGCACTTAAACTCTCTGAGTCTTCGAGGAGGAGAGTGAAGAAACAAAGAGATGCCATTTGCTCTGCCACAGCTGACTGGGCACAGTGGAGCTCAGCATGGAGAGAGTGCTGGTCCACTGGCAGAGGGAGGAAGAGAAAGGAAGAAGGGATAGATGGATGAAGAGAGGGAGAGAGGAAGGGGGGGGGGCAGATAAATGAAGTGGAAATGAGAGGGAACAGCTCCTGTGCTACAGCTGGCCTCCCTAACTCTCAGCCAGCCTGGCCATGACAACTGGCTCGCTCTTCCTCTGCTGGTCAGGGAGGGGCCCCCTGTTTCAACAGGAGGCGCCGGGGCCCAGGATGTACAACTGGTAAAGGGCCAGGAGGGACCAGTGAGGTGGATCTGACTTCAAATTTGCATTTAGTACATTATATGTTGCGATAATGCAGGCTATAAACATGGGTGGATCTTCATTGCAAGAAGCAATTCAGTTGTTAAGAGACTGTTCTAGTCCATGAATTACAGTCTGATCAGCTGGTGAACCTTTAAAGGCTCATATCAACATCACACTTTTGACTGATGAAGATGCAGATCATGTCAACTTAAAAGTATCGAGACAATAGTTAATCTAAGACACGGCCACCCAAAGTGGGGTGCATTATTATTATGGTAAAAGCTGTGCATGTAGATGCAGCAGCTGGCAGCTCATTCAGATTTAGTTTTTTCTTTTAATCTGTTATTTTTTTCTGCTTTAATGCTGAAACAAGCATAGTTTATGACAGAAATGCACTTGTAGGCACTGGAAAAGGAAGATGTGGGGTTTGGATTAAAAAGCAGCGGGCCCTGAGACGATCGACAAATGCGGTCGGCATCTTACGAACATGGAGTCAGATCAGCTGGACGCACCGCCGCGGAGCACGCCAGGAGGAGGGGAGGAGTGCAGTGACATGGGCCGTGCTGCAGCTGCGATCTAAGGCTGCTCAGGAAAATGGCGGCCAAGAAAAAAAGGAAACCAGAGACCGCACGGAGAGAGACCTCCTCCACGGCATCCTGGATCGATGGCGATGATTTTAAAGGCGGGGGACTGGAGATGCATCCACCTGGTCGGGTTGTAGAAGAGGGTGCACGGCCTGGAAAGTTTTGGGAAACTGCTGCTGTAAGAGGCTTCACCAAGTCTTAGGATGATGCTGTCACAAAATTAGACGGCTGACATTTGAAGCTTCATTCCAAATTCTCAATGGAGACTTCAAGTGTAAAAGAAATGACATTAGGTGCATCCCCAGAAAGATAGAAACTAGGCATGGAGGGTCTTATAAAACATGCTGTCGAGCTGCATCATGGGAAATGTAGGATGGAAGGATTTTGGACTAGACTGAGGGTGTGAGGGTGTGCTAGTGCAATGCAAAATCACTCAATTGTTCTTTTATGTATATGAAAGAATATGAAGTTGCGTGTACCTTGTATTATTTACTGCTTTTTAATAGAGTGATACAGAGCTTATATTCTGAGGTCTATATTGTGATATGTGCTGTGTGCCTCAATGTCACCAAGACAAATACCTGTACATTTAATAACGGTGGCTAATAGAGCATTAATGTCAGGGCTAAATTAAAATGTTGGCTTCATTTTCATTCCGACCTTTGCGAAATTACAAAAAGCAGCACAAAATGTGCTTTTAGAGAGAAAAAATAGTAAGTGAGACAATCATTATCGTAGTTAAGTGTGTGTCTGCGTGTGTGTTTGTGACTACATAAATGCACATATGCACTCATATGCTTCATTCTCAAGGTTAAATACAAAGATGTTGTTCAAGCGAAGTCCATTACTGCAGGAAACCAATGAAAATAAATGACAGCATTCAGTGGGAGGTTCGAGTATCCCACGGAGAAATTTGCACAGCTCAGTCATTTGTATACCCAGTTTTCTCCACATAAAATGCTCAATTGTGTGTTTACAGATGAAGCACCACATTCGAGTGCAGTCCTATTTTTCTCTTTAACAGGAAATGGAGACATTTTCACTCTAAATATATCAGTGAATCTGTCGGCTGATGTAAATCCCTGTCACCAAGATTAATGATCTTCAACGTGAAAAAAAAAAAAAAAAAATCCTCTCAGATCTTTTTCTGAGACGCTGATTCACTGCATACAACAAAGGGGGCTTCACACAACCTGCGAGGAGCTTCATACAAATGTAAACTGTGTAATTAACAGAGGGACTTCAGCTTTGACAGAGAACACTGAAAGGAGGAAATTACTTAAACAAACCCTTTTTAAAAGACCCAAGGGCTAACACTGGGTTTCTTTAGAATTAAAGACAAGATGAAAAGGAAGACAAAGCAGGAAGAGTGTCGGCCGATTCAAAAAGTGCCAAATATGTCACCTCAAATTGGCCGTCTATGTCACGTCAAGTCAACTTCCTGTGTTCTAATGTGCTGATTGGAGAATCTAACCATTTTTTAAGTATAATTTATCCTCCTGTAGAATTTTTTTTTCTATTTTGTGTCCTTTTATCTGTATTTCCTCCTGGCTTTACGTGTATAATTTCAAAGCAAGAAGAAATTGTATCTCATTTTCTTCAAACATTATGTTTAGCCAGTTATCCAAACATAGAATTTAAGATAATATCAACCCACACTCACCAAATAAACCACAGATGGGAAAAGATTTTTGTTCAAAAAAGCATATGGTAAATATATAAGTAGGAAAGGGTTTTTAAAAATCAAGAATAGGTAGAAAAATGCTGCTTCCTATAATGTAAGACATATAGAATTCCCCTGGTCTGTTGAGTTTATGTGCAAGAAAATATTGACTTTTTACAAAATAAAAAATGTCTATTCAGTTACACAAGTCAAATAAAAGGTGTGTATTAAAGTATGTACATGTCTCAGGGTTTAATTGCCCAATTTCAAAATATTTGCTTCAAGTGTAAAATCTTTGCGTTTTATGCGTTAAAACCAGAAAAATGGTTTTATATTGTGTAGCGTGAGCTGTGCTCAAGGATGGATTTGGTCCATAACAACCTTTCGACATATTGTAATTCAAATAGTCTGAGAGAAAACAGGAACTATTCTGTTGGTTCTGTTTTCAGGCTTTAGAAAATTTGGCCCGTAAGAAGAGAATCTGGCCAATCGCAGGTCATTTCAGAAAGAGGTTTGAGTTTCTATTGGCTGTTCAAACTTATTGGGAGGGACTTAGAGCAGTAAGGAGCAGAGACAGAAGATTTTAAGCTTTAAGTAGATATTAACTCAGACAATAAAAATTACTTGCATAAGTTTTATCCAATTAGAAACATTTAAATTAACAGAAAGCTTATCTTTTTTACCTTAGGCCAGCTTCTGTTACATGTTCGGCATTCAAAAACGGTTTCACTGAAGAACTAATATGTACTCTAAAAGCTTTTTGACTCTATGTTTACCGGTCTTAATTCACACATTTTTCATACAATTCTACCTTGTACTTTTGCCATTAAACAGGAAAAGGTAGGCTTCCTGTAGTCGTAGTTGTAGTGTGATGGAGTACAGGATGAGGCAGACAATCACATTCTGGGCCCCCAAAAAGGGCTCGTGTTGGCACTGTCTACAAGTTTCCAAACAATCTTGATGTAGAGTTTTTGAGATTTTGTCAGTTTCATTCCTGCACCACCACTAACGTGCGCCATTATTGCAGTGTCGAGCCGCGACTAACGATTATTTTCATTGTCGATAAATCTGTCCGTTATTTCCTTCCTTCCTTGCTCCACCAAATGTCAGAAAATGTCAGAGTTGCTGAAAGCCCAAGATGACCTCCTAAAATGTCTTGTTTTATCCACAACCAAAAGTCATTCACTTTACTGTCACAGAGGAGGAAAGAAACCAGAAAATGTCACCAGAGAATTTTTTTGACTTTTGATTATTTAATTATCAAAATAGTTGGTGATTAATTTAATAATTGGCAGCTTTTTGATTAATTGCTGCAGCGGCTAGTGTCTTCTTCACTTGTATGTAAAATTACAGCTTAATCTCAATTAATGCTACATAAATGAAGTAAAAAAAAAAGGTGGCTTGGAACAGTGAAAACCCGCTGGAAGCTTCTTCACTCTCTATCCATTCAAGTGACTTCTAATACACCAGGATATTGTGTACCCGAAATTATAGACAGCATGAGTACATGGGGCAAAGAAAGCAACAATAGAGATGTGGCAGTTGCTTTCTGCAAACCATAAAAACCTTTTGGCATGATCAGCAGTCGGGCGTGGTGGCCTGGATCCTGGAGGACGGGGAGGGGGTTTCATTTCTTTTCGTTTTTATCCTCTCCTTTCCCACCTTGCTTTCTGTTACCATCTCTTTTTTCCCTATTTGATACTTATTGAGCACACTGTTGTACAGCTGCAATGATTAGTTGATTTATCACGCAACTATTGTGATAACTGATTAATCATGACACATCATTTTTTAAGAAAACATGCAAAAATTACTTGATTTTCGCCTCTCAAATATGAATAATGACAGATTCCCGATAAAAGGAAACATTTGATCACTAAAAAGTGACATTTCTCACTCCCAGAACACTTTCTACTCCCTTAAAATAAAAACCGCGGGCCACACGGTCTGGGAGTGACTTACCCAACTCCACTCAAGCCCTGTCAACCTCCCATCACCCCCCACCTTTACCCCCTGTCCTGCAAAGGAATCCCAAATCTCTCCTCGCCTTCCCAGGATTTATTCTTCTCACTGGCCATCTGGACAGTGGGGGCAGACAATGTAAAAGGAAAAGGGGGCTGGGGTGGGGGACGGGGTTGCAAACCCACATTAGTCACAGGCTCTTAGGTCCGTCGACCCATACACACTCACACACACACATACACACACAAAAAGGCTGAAGCCAAATGACCCCAGCTCCCCCTAACTTTTTTCCCCTCACTGTGGCTGCTGACATCGTCTTTCCTGCTGGACAAAAGGCTTTTAGCACCTCAGTGTACTGTCCACACACACACACACTCAGCTCCCTCCGTCCCCTTGTAACACAGACACGCTGGACAGGATAGGGTGTTTGTTTTGTTTTCTCAGACGGCTTGGGAAGAAGGGAAGGGAGGGGTGGGAGAAAAAGAACCAGGGGAGGAAGGAGGGGTGTTGGGGTCGGGGAGAAGGAGGCTATCTGATGTGCGTAACTTTAAAAAGTAGAGCAAATCATACGTGAATGCTCAGGGAGAAGCATAGCCAAATCGCTACTGAATGATAAAGGTATTAGGTACAATGGGGATGGCATGCTTCTCGGCCGGCTTAATGTAGTTAACGTGGGGCTTTTGTTGGGAGTAGCAGAGGATGAGTACAGGGGCGGAGGTCTGAGAGTAAAGTCACAGTGCACTACAAGCATCCATTGTTGGGGGGAGGTTTGCATTTAACACACATATACAGGAGGAATTTGCTCCAGTGAAAATAACACGGCGAGCAGGTGAAGGCTGCGCCCCTCTTCCGCTGAGAAACAGTCGTCAGCGTGCTACAGGGAAGTGGCGGGGGCCGTGACATCGCAGCGGTTCTCTGCCAACGCTACAACATAAAAATAATCACCTGACTCCTTAGTTCACCTCGATGAGATCAAGATGCTGCGTGAAGATGCTACAGTATCACAAAAATACTCCCGACATAATTGTGAACCGAACAACTAGCGGTAAATAAACAACGGATGCAGCCACAAAACCCACAGCGGTGCATTATAAGCTGCTATTCACAGGCTGAATGCAACAGTGAAAGTGGACAACAAATTGCACTGACAGTCTTTGTGTGTGTATAACAAGTGAGATGGTGAAGAGCAGGACGAAGAGCAGCGGATAAATTAGTAAGCAGTAAGCAGCAGTAAATAAAATAGTGATATGAGCGGTGCAGTGTGGTGGTGAGGATGCAGAGGAATATGAATACTTTTTTTTTTTTTCGAAAGAAATACTGTGCAGTATTTTAGGATTTTCTGACAGTGTAGGGTTACACAGCAGAATTTTAAACTTTGATACAGTACTAGTGCGGCAGAAAGAAAAAAGGCCTAGGCATGCAAAACATGAGAAATGTAGGGCTGCTGCTAAGGGTTATTTTCATCGTCGATTAAGCTATCAGTCATTAAATGGATTCATTAATTGTTTGGTCTGTAACATGTCAGAAAGTGGCAAAAAAATGTCGATCAGTGTTTGCAAAAGCCCAAGATGACGTCCTCAAATGTCTTGTTTTGTCCAAAACTCAACGATATTCAGTTTATTGTCATTAGTGAGCAAAGAAACCAGAAAATATTCACATTTAAAAAGCTTTAACAAGCTATAATTCAGAGGTTTTTTTTTTTACTTTTCTTCTTAAAAAAACAGACTTAAAACAGTTTAATCCATCATCCAAATAATGAGCGATTGATTTAATAATTATTTGATAATCAATTAATCAGTGCAGCTCTGGGTAATTGTTGAAACAATTATATAATTTTAACTTTACAACCTGCACACAAGGCTGGTGCTGAACATTGTTTGGTTTTGGAAGGCTACAGCCAAACTTCAGGCAGGACAATAAACTGAACTCTTAAATGAGAACTTAGATCATTTCTTTTAAAAGCTTCATGACTAAGGCTGCACAATATGGTAAAAAAAAAAAAGAAAAAAAAAATCATATTGCAATTATTTGGTATTGTGATATGATTCACAGTGTGTGAGGATGATCAGTTTTGCATTTTGATGATGATGTGACATTTGCTGGGGTCTGTACCAAACAAACATGTTTTCTCACATCTGGAGAATGGGATTTGTAGGTCAGGGCATCTGTGCAGCACTACAGTACATCATTTTAATGTGGTTTTGTCACACACTTTACCTTTACCAAAGAACTGCAGCTTCTGCGATTTGGATATTGCACTAAGCCATACTGCAATTTCAATAATAATATTGCAATTAATTGTACAGCTCTAGCCAGTACTTCAGATCCTGTAATTAATAGATATTTTATTGTTTTAAACATGTGGTATTGAAAAAGTATTAATACTTCAATACTTTTGACAACTTTACTCTTGAACTAGTCAAGAAAATAGCAAGAATTCTAAGTTATAATCTGTATTATTACTAAGATATGTCTTTTTTCCGCTCAAAATGATTATGTTACAATTCTAAATTTAAGCTCAGACCTCTGGGTATTTTGTATTCATCTAAAGTTGCACTGCATGCAGAAACAAGCTTGGAAACTTCAGTGTTTACAGATTTCATTAGGCTTTGCTTCATAGTATTCTCTGTGACCAGATTTCGTAAACATGGCCTAAAATTATCTGCCACACTGTAAGAAAATTCATACAAGGATTTAGTAGAATCAACTAATCTTTTCTCATTAGTTAAAGTCACAACCTCTAAGTTTTATTTTTTGGACATTCAGAACTTATAAAGACGAGTTCTTCTGACCTGAAGTCTTAAATCTACTGTAGAGTTCAATCAACTCATTAAATTAAGGTTCTACAGAAACATGGCTGACTTCCCAGTTCCTTCTTTTTTATAGTTGGAAGAAAACGTGTGATAATGTTCATCATTACTGAAATATTATCAAGTTTATTTGACCAGGAAAGTTTATTTTTTTTCTTTCAAAATTCATTCTACTTAAAATTTTGAGGCAGTCTGGACACTAACTTTTGAAGTTAAAACAAATATATATACATTTTCACAGTGCAACTGCTGGTAAAAGTGTAAAAATGGACTGAATCAAACAGTGAACATTGCGGTTTTTGCCTGAAATCAGCTGCAGCAACAATTTTCTGCATTATATCCACTAATGGTTGCAGAGATTCCTCTTCTGGTTTATTTCAATACAGCCATTTTGGTCATTCTGGAATATTTAAAAGTGCACATATTTTGTAATTTTGGCTGGCGATTTGAAAAAGAGATCAAACTCAATTAGTTTTAATAAAACAGGCCTCGGCAAGCTAATTACAAACTACACCATGGTGTGCTTTAAACACAAAAAAAAGAGTCTAAAGCAAAACAAAGACCTAATGATTCATATCATTTTAAGGCCCCATTTGTGTGAAACATCTGGCTGATAACACTCACTTACTGTGATACATGTGTGAGAAGTTAAATTGGTGATTACAGGCATTCAGGTGCTGCATCCCACCAGAGGCCGCGCTGAAAAATCAGAGCACTCTGAAACATGCGTTCATTTGTTCATTTTATGCGTCCATTTCCATCGAACAAAACAGATTTACATTTGCTTAAAGTGCTTTTAAAAGCATCTCCCCAAACAAGTGGTGAACGACTGCAATAAAGGGGCGAGTTCGGGCAGCTGTGACCTTGGAGCCAAACTGCGAGCGGCCGACATGACTTTGTGGGCTGGAAGAAAAGCCTTTATTTATAGATCAGCTGTGTGTCGATCAAACTCCATCGAGGGGAAAACGGCAGCCGTCGGAGAAGACGAGGAGGAGGAGGAGGAGGAGGAGGAGGAGGAGGAGGGAAACTGTGTGTGTGTGTGTGTGTGTGTGTGTGTGTGTGTGTAAGAGTTGCTGGGAGGGTTGCTTTTTGAAGAACTAATACAGTGGTGTGCCTCAATCTCACTTAATTCCATTTAAAGGAAATTGATTTGGAGGTTGGGGGGATGTGAGGGGAGCACACAGGGTTGCCTCTCTCTCTTTCTCTCCATTACAACTGTGATGAAGTCTTGGCCTCGTTTCGTTCATTTGTGTGCTTTCCTGGTGCTACATACAGTAGTGCGTCGTTGTGCTACTATATACAGTAATGAGGGAAAAAAGGGATGAAACTTTAATGATCATTATGGCGGGAAGTGGTTCACTGCAGCAACAAGTAGCAGGAAAAAATGGGACATAAATATTAAAACGGAATATAAACAAGGACGCCAGTCGGCTGAGGTTACGCAGCATAAATATAGTCCGTGCAACTGCTAACATTAACACTAGAACATGCAGGAGAACTATGGTTCCATGCAAGATGCTAAAAGACTTATATATATTTTTAAAGAATATCTTCAAATATTTGAGCTCAACGCTCTTTTTAGCATATTTCAATTATTTATAACTTGATATTTAAACCTTAAAAAGTCATTTTACAGCACCCTGAGTGAAATAAAAACAATATATGCTCTACCTTACTTTTTAAGTATTACATACTGAAAATTTGATTCAAAATCAATAAAAAGACTATAAAACCTTGACCTTAACTGTATCTATTCACGGATAATACTGTCACCAGTGGTTTCAGTTCCAAAATAGTTTCAGGATCCAAAATAGTGCACATATGTTAGAGCCTGACTGATATATTGATTAACCGATATTATTGCCACAATATTGGCCTACAGCAGCCATAAGGGTCTATATCATATTGGCATATATGTTGTATGACATGCACTTATATGAAAACTTTTCTTGACAGAACATGTTTGGATTGTTTTCGTATTTGACCATTTTTCTCAATTTAGGTTCAACATATACGTACATTTTGCTCTATTTGTATTTTTCATTTATAGTTATTTAAAATCATTAATAATACCAGTGGACAGTAGCACAGTTGTGTTTCGATGCATGTGTTATTTTGGACAATAAAGTTTATTGTTAATCTGTAAAATAGCCTCCATTATATATCTTTGTCACAAGTGTTAACTTTGCAAACATTGTTTCTATATATTATATTCTGTATAATCAAAATCAGAATTTCCTTACTCCCTTATATCAGTATCAGCCAAAAAAATCCGGTATTGGTTGGCCCTATTTGTTAATTTTTTGTGGGTTTTTTTGTTGTTTTCCTGCTGTACATTATTCTCTTATTCTCATATTCATATAATGACACAGTATCTCCAGGTGCACATACATCTGGAAACTTATTTTATTGTAAGTATGAATACATTTCTTTTAAATGATTTAGGAAACTATTGTATCATAGCCTGTGCTTTATTTACATTTCACTGATTTCACTAAGAAAAGCATGAACACCACCTAAAATAGTGCATCTCCTTTTTTAAAAAAAATCTTTTTTTCTACAGTTCTTTATTGCAGCAGAGGCCCAGTATCCCAGTATATCATATTCAACCTTAATCCTACTGACCCACAGACCCCACAAGCTTTACTTTATTCTATCATTCAGTTTTTTCAGTTTTCTGTTTTAATTATTGTTTAAAAATACCAATGTATTCTGGGTCCTGGAACCATTATCACCCTCTCCTTATTTCCTCCCGTGTCACAATTTTCCTGTATTTCTCCTGACTTATGACAAATTTTCGCACCTTTTTTTATTTTCTATGGCAAGTTTTTAAAAAAGGGCTTTTTTCTAAGAGCAGCCTAATTAGTTACACACTAATTATACACTTAGATTCTGTGTCATTGTGTTTTCCAGTTAATTATTGTCATTTATAAGTCATCTGCAGTCGTCTGTTTCCAAAAAAAACTGTCCGCTATTTATTATTTTGGTTATTTACCTCGGATCCCCCGCTTTTAGTTTCAAAATCCTCCCAATTTTTCAGGACTCAAGGTTGGCAAGCGTGTGAGGAACCGCAGTCAAAAGCACCCAATTTGGCCTCTGCAGTTTTAATAGATGGAAATGTTTATTGAGTGACTTCATGTTTGCCATGGTTCCTAATTTAAAGTATCACACAGAGTCAGCAGGGTAGGGGCACGCTGTCAGTCATTTTGAGGGAAACAGACGCTGATTTCTTCATGTGCTCTGCTTATTTTTTGTTTTACATAATATGCAAGTTAACTGTGTATCTAATAATTAAAAAAATACATAAGTGCGTTATGTTATGCGAATGTTATAATAATAAAATAACTTATTTTGCTGTGATGGTTCTTACAGTAGTTTGTTCTTATATTGTATCACTTAGCTACTTGTATCTTAGATGATCATAGAGGATGGTTAGTGTTAGTAATATAAGTTAAATATATTTCCAAAGATTAGAAAGTTATTGCCTAAGCTCATTGTATAATTACTCCAGTATGAAAACACGATTCCAATCAAACTACTGAGAGAAGAACACAGTGAGGTACATGCACAATACTACAGTACTAAAACATGCTCATCCACTCCTCACACAGCCAATATTTCATTTTTGCATGACAAAGAAAGGAGAAAAAATAAAAGAGAAGAAAATTGTACCACACATCTAATTTGTGGCTTTGATTTAATTCCTATCCTCATCTTTTTTTCACCAGGGGAACTCCACTTATCACCATATCACTGGGCAGCTTGTAGATTTAGTCATTTCGCTGCGTGCATGCTCAGGCAGATGAGAGCCAAGGAGGTTCATGTTTTCCACATTTGAACGGGAAAATCAAAGGCAGCTGAGAAACTCAGCGAGGCTCAAAAGCTTCTCAGACAGAAAGCGAGGAGGAGAGAAAACAAGTGTATTCAGTGCCAGGACTGTTAACAACCACCTGTATCTGCCCACCTGTGGTTTCTGAAATAGCTCACACAAAGAAGCGGCACCCAGGAGGAATTAAAACTAATCCAAAAATTATCTTTGAAAATGAAGACTTTGGAAACTATTCACTCAAAGAACAAGCATACAGATTTATCACTGTCATATAGATTGCCGTCACCGTGAGCGTATATACTCCTACAAATTTATACTGCTGCCAAATTCTGTCGAGCTAAGCTGAATATTCCCTCTCATGATGATCAAATTGGGATTCACTGAAGGCAGAAATGAAATCATTACTAAAAGACCATCATCTTAAGCCTCCATCTCTGGAGAGAAGTGAGAAGCCTGCTGCCCCAGATTGCCTAAAAATGCAGATAAGAAACAATCCTGCACCAGAAATTGGTCCTGCAGGACTATTACATTGGAGAGATTAGTGGAAGATAATCATATAATGGCGATGATAGCACCGATCGCAACAAAACGACCCCATAAAGTCACCTCTGAATAAAGAACAGGCGATACAGATGAGTGGGGATGAAGCAGTAAAGTGCTTGTGCTGGGTAGCATGTGCGAGACAGCTGTGGGGAGAGGAGGGCTCGGCCGTGCTGCCTCTGGCCAGCAGGGGGCGCTCCTCGGTTTCCACACCGGTTCCCACTGGAAAGGCAGAGCAACATGGAAGGGGAGAAGTCCTCACATGACCTTCCAGTTCACAGGAGTTTGCCTCCAGAAAAAAAAAGCCTCTTATATGGTATATGGTGAGACTTAACAGCCTCAGTGTCCGCAGTGGAGAATGGAGATTAGAAAGTAGTTTAGAGGGTCAGGTGTTTGTTGTGGAGCTCTGGGGTCACCGAGGGTAAAAAAAAAAAAAAGGTGGTTCACTAACATGCAGAGATGGGAAATAACTAAGTTCAAATACTTGTCACTGCACTAAAGTAGTTTTTCAGGTATCTGTGCTTGAGTGTTTTATTTTTGCCAACTTTTTACTTTTACTACCTACATTTTAACTATACTTTTTAATGCATTTATTGATTATTTTTGTTGTGCATTACTGTGCGCCGTTTTCCAAAAGTGAGGACAGATTTCAGCCTAAATGGATGGGGCATACATGAATATTCCTTTGTGCATCCATCAGCGCATATCATCCACGAGCACAACGTAAAAGAAGACAGAGAGCGGGACTCGCCGCGGAGAAAAGGCGTCTGGTGAATCTGTCAGCTGCCTATGAGAGGCTTTCTAGTGCTGCGGGGCCTTGATTCAAAGAACTTTGAGAACCAGCTTCTGCCGAGGCTGAACCAAATATTTTGATAGTCCCTTAGAAACGAGGGGATTTCTTACAAAATTAAAAAAAAAGGCTTAATTAGACCTGAAGTGTGGTCTCATGTTTATCAGAATGTTTCAAGTTCTGTTGCCAACACTGAAAACTGATTTGCACATTGGAGCGACTTATTTTATTGAATTTATTTTAAGATAGAAAGGTTTAATAGTCTTTAAATTATCTTAAGGTGAGGTGAGGATAGCTTTATACAGGAACAGCCTGGAGAAATGTTCTCCAGAGAGCTACTTTTATGGTCTGAGTATATTTCATAGCCTGTATGTTTTCACTTTTACTGCAGTACAAAAGTTGAATCAGTATTTTGAGTAAAGAATGTGAGGACTGTTGCCACCTCTTCTTGTTTTTATACATGCAATGCTTTAGTATCTTATATGCTATTTTATGTTTTGTCATGTACGATGTATCTTGAAGGACACTGAGTTTACGCTTGTCGTGTGAAATGTGCTGTATAAATAAAGTTGGCTTGATTTGACTTGACTTGTTAAATTCAGAAGATATATTACAGTAATCTTAACAAGAGAAGTGATCTAATATCAGCCTTGATGACTTTTTTTTTATTCTGCTGATGCTGTGAGATAACTCCTGGTGCATTTTGTCTTGTTTTTTTCCTGGAAATTAATACCCTGAAGTAAAACAGCATGAGGCATATGTCTGCAAACGCATTGCAGTTTTATTAAAAATTGGATTTTAGGAGTTAATATTAGACTAGAATTGCTGGTTAATGTTGAGATTTTGTGAAAGTAAACTGTCATAAAATGCTAAATGAAACTGGGGCACAGCACCAGCAAATATTAATTGGGTTTATCAAAGAAGAACAAGACAAATTAAATGAAATATGCAAAAACAACAAGCAAACTAAGTGAGCGGAGAAGAATGAATGAAAATGTGCAAAAAAGCATAGCACTGCTTTTCAATAAAGATATATTGGTTTATAAACTGCACAGTAATATTAATATGTCCATTAATATTGTAGCAATAGTTGGCAGGCTTTGCTTTATTCTGTTTGTTGTATTTTTCCTCCATAAATGTGGAATCATTTTTGGAAAACTTAAGGTCCACAAAGATCTCCCATAACATTTTAGGGTTCACTGAACGACCTTCATTAACTCTGTGTGGGGTCTTCTAAATGACAGCGTTCCTTTAGGAAATGTAAGCCGAGTTAAAGTAACAATCATAAAATCATAGGGGACCATAAGAGGATAAGATTGGCAGTACTCTAATTTTTTCTCAATATCAACAACTCTCATAAAAATACCAAAACCAACACTGCATGTGTCCCTCTCTCAACACAGACAGCTTCCCAATCTGTGGTTCTCAAGCCCATTTGTTTCTAATAAATACGGTACATAAAACTTAATAAAAAAAAAAAAAAGCTCTCAAATAAATAGTTTCATTGTTAGAAAAGGCAAAGCATTTTTTTTCCAGACAGTGGGTACAGCAGAAAAAGGGATCATTATCATGTTATAACATGAGAAGTTTATTGTTAAAACAAAGTTCACAGCATAACAAGATATTTACATTATGACATACAAACTTGTCATGTTCTAACAATAACCTTTTCTTGTTCTAACAATATAGCTCACTATTTATGTTGTTATAACAGGAAAAGTTGCATATTGTTGCAACAGTTTTTGTTATAACATGATTTAAGTTTATATGTCGTAACAATGAGAAAATATCTTGTCATACACTCATAAAATTAAAGGTGCTAACTAGAACCGTAAAGAGTTCTTTGGCTTGTCCTCATGGGAGAACCTGTTCTGGTTCCTGGTAGAACTTTTCCGCTTGGAACCCTTTCAGATAGGTCTTCCCAGAACCCCACATAAAAGGTTATAACTAGAACCAGATTTATGACCACTTTATCAGAGGTTCTTTAGGATGGCTCCACCCAGAACCCTCTCTGGGGGGTTCTGTCCAGAGTCTGCCTATGTTTTAAGGGTGATATAAAGAACCCACACAGGGGGTTCTACCAATATCCTTTTATTTATTATTTCAAGGGTATCATCTAGAACCCAATCAGAGCCAAGAACCCTTTTACTGTATATTCCAAGGGTTTCATTTAAGAGAACCGAGAACTCTTTCATAATCAAGGTTTTATCTAGATCCCAACCAAGAGGTTCTGTCAGGAACCTTTTGATATAATGGTGCAGACAAAAAAAAAGTTTTTTTTGGATGAAAGGGATTTCATAATCCTAGAAAGAACTCTTGACCAACCCTTTCTTCCAAACAAGGTTCTTCGGATGCAAATGGTTCTGGGTAGAACCTCAGCCCTTCAGAGAGAACCCTTTGGGAACCCTCATTTCTAACCTTTCAGATTATAACATGATACTGACCATTTTGTATTTTTCTGTCTTAGCAGCATCACACTGTCATAACTGGGTTCTGTGGTTTTTACTGAACATTACTCATACTACAGGAAGAAGTTTCTTAGGGACTATTTTTTGCTGGGGATTAACACATTTTCGGTTCTCTAGTGAGTATTTACAGCAGCAGGATAAGTGGGATTGACTCCAAACAAACTATAGTGTGCATGTTAATGGTAAAGGAAGTCTCTCAGTGCAACACTGCGGCTCATGGACACGTTTTAATAGTTTTTTTGGACATCAGTGGTACAGAGGAATAAACTACATAAGGACTACATAGGCATTGGTTGACAATAAGAAAAATACAGAACATTGTCAGCCTTTATCTTTTTACCTCTTGAAGTAGAAAGATTCCGTGATGAGCCTTTTATTTCTTCCTTGAGCGCCATTAAGAATCATTAAGGATCTTAATGAAAGACATTGTGAGATTTGTGCTTAATGGAAAACAATGTGTAACTTGTTGTCAACATCTTCCCACAGTGTCTTCCTCATCGCCTCGTGTTGCCACTTTGTGTCTGCTCCATCATCTCTATCTTTAGCTCTTCCTCTCTTCCTCTACCTCTCTGTCTCCAGGCCATATTTCTTTCTCTCCGTGGACAGAGCCCAGGAAATTATAGTGTGGTGTGGGAGGGAGACACCACCAGCTCTCTGACCCAGACTCGCTGCTATAAATCCACACTTTTTTTTTTCTGGGAGTGATGGGTTGGGGGTGGGGGTGGGTGGGGGGGTTCTCCCACTCCGACCACCACCGCTTCCCCAGTACATCTGGCCCGCGAACAGGCCGAGTGACACGCACTCGACAGCAGCACACACCAGACACAAACACACAACCTCCGCTCGCACACTTGGGTGGGCAGGAGCGAACACACAGAGACAGAGGCAGCATTTCTGACTTTATACATGTGACTGAGCAGTGCGCCGTCAAGCAGCCACAATGGGCTGATTTGTAACAGAGATTCTGTCTGTGGAGACAACACACTCTCTTCAGTTTTCTTTAAATCAGCACAAAACACTCATCATGTGCTGTGGACAGGTTGGTGTGAACATTATACGCCTTTATCACTAACTGGATAATCTAAGAATGAGATAAGTTTAACATCAAACACTCAACTAACAGTAAAACAGCTCAGACTGCCTCCTGTTTCAAATACTTCTTCCTTCATATATAAGTTTTGCAGTAAAGAATAAGTAAAGTAAAAGCAAACATTATTTTGTTTCAAGTAGAAAACACTCAACGTAATGACATCAAGGGCATATTTCATTCCACGGTTGGTGGGGTCAGTAAATATGTCCCAGTTGGATCTACGATGGGGGGTTTGATGAGTCGTTTCACTACATTATAGCTACACTGATATAGCTGAAATGAAAATAACAGAGGTACAATAAAACAAAAGAATAAAGCTACACTACAATAATATGTCTGTGTTTGCATTCATAAGAGAATAGAAGCAGATATTTAAAAGTAACCCAAAAGTTACTTTCCTTAGTAACCGGTTACTCTTCTATGCAGTAATTTCTAAAGCAATTCAGTTACTTTTGAGAGAAGAAACTAATTACTAGATTTCAGCAACTTGCCCAACAACGGTCATGCACAGTGCAAGAAAGACACTGTGCTGCTGCCTGAGGAGCGCTGACTAAGATTACAGCATGTATGGGAATAAATTAAAAAATAACAGATTTGTGATTATTTTTCTCTCTCCCACTGAGGGTCTCGTTAACTCACAAGATTCGCTGCTAGTCACTTAATTTATATATGAAATACTTTGGCAGTAAAAAGAGATGCGTGGCTATAGGCAGGCGGTGGACCAAACCAACGTGAGGCATACTGAGGGGGAGGATGCAATTTTTTATTGCAATTTTTTGTAACTGACAACAGTGGTTATCTTTGAACTTTTGACCTAAAGTATTTCTTGTGAAATCCCTACCATCCCTACCTAATTCTGTGTCCATGAGGGACATAATCTTGTAACTTTCTTTGTCAGTAACAGCGACAACATCTGTGCTCAAAGTAGACTCCAGATACAGCCTCCATTTTTTATGGATGAGAAATCCTTTGTTGAAGAAAAATCTCAATTATGTTAAACTTTCAGTCCTCAACAACACCTAGACATCTAATAGAGACAAGCTTGTCATCTGCCAGACAACGTATACCTACGTCTCAATACAGACATCTATACTGGATTAGCTTTCCTTTCTGTTAACTTAAATTTCAGGCTCTGTATTAGAAGCCTCCCAACTTGATTCTTAATGTTAGTTCAGATTGGTTTCTTTAATACTAATAATTGGAAAAATCGTATCATAGACTCTTCCTATCTTTATTCAAGACTTGACAGACAAGGTTTCTGTAATCACTTCCTTCTATCAATGGCAGCATGTTTTTCTGACAGTTACACATTGTGATGTCACACTCATGCATCTACACAAAAAAAAAATAGCAAGAAATACTCCTGGCGGAGAGGAAGAACCAGTCCAAAGCATGGCTTCATTCCATCATGATGCCCAACCGAGCAGCATGTCCATTGAAAAGAGTAAATATCCTGTTTGACTTTTTCTTTGGCTATTGATGATGACAGACAGCAACAGCCAGTTCAACTAAAACTGATCAGGAATTAACAAGGGAATTGATAAAGAATTGGAAGCAGAACAACTTCTTCATTAATTTATTGTATACGTCTGATGCAAAGTTGATTTGATTATACGTTTGCATTTGTCGCTGCTGATGGTCAGTGCCATTTCTGTCAGGGTTTGCTTCAAAGTGAGCTATTAAACTTCAAACAGTCCTTTTACATCTACTTGAATGGAGATGTGGATATGTATAATAAAGACCCTGCGTGCCCTTATGGGTGAGGAACAAAGCACCAGCTACGTTCTTCAGTGGTGGAATCCAAATGAAATCGAGTCAAAGCGCTGCATTTTGTGATGTTTAAAAGACGGACTTTCTCTTTTTTTTCTCCTTTCCCTCCTTTTCTGCCCTGTTTAAGATTCCTGGCCTTTCACCTGACCCCAGGCCTTAGCCAGGGCGGCAGGAGGGGTGGGGTGGTTGGGGGGGGCTGGTTGCTTGTGGTGGTAGTGGGGGTTAAAGTGTAATCCTGGTCCTGTGACCACAAAGGCTTGGCCCCTGAGGGCCAAGGACCAGCCACATTTTCTGAATTGCAATGTTATCCCTCGGCAAACCCTTCGGACCGACTACATATCAAAGGATTACATTGCAGGGCTCTTCTCTGCTCTGGTGTTTAAGGATCGCCGTAAAGCTCAAACTCTTCCCGCTTCCCTCAATCGGTTATGGTTTAAGATTTCTGTTTGTTTTTTGATCGGTTAGGGAGAGATTATACAACTTAAACTTTCCAGAGTTGAGTTTGAGAACTTGTAAACAGCACTGGAGAAAGCAGAAGACGTTTTTTTTTCCCCCTTATATCAATGTCTCAGTCCAACCACTTTTACATCAATCTATTAAGAAGAGTAATTGCCACACAGCTTCATTACAACTGACACATATTTTAAGCCATTCAGATGCTGATATCTGGCTGCTAGTGTACTGCTAATTGCTTGCTTAAGTAATCCATTAAGCAGTGTTTCTACAACAGCTTGCATGCTCCATTATCATTAGTTTTATTCTGAGGAAACCTTAACAAACCCTCTTTAACAGCGCCGCGGCTTGGCCCTGAGCGCCTCTTTGCATTTAAACCTAAAGAATTTTTTTTTTTTAAAGGAGCAACTTCAGAAGATAGAGAGAACTGAAGCGAAAGAGAGAAAAGGTTTAATTGACGCCTCCCCCATTTTCCCAGGGTGAAGACGAGAGGGAGGAGGGACAGAGAAAGAGGTGGGGGGGGGGGTGGTTGATGTGACGCGGCTCTGCCGGTGTTGCGACTGTACAAAAGGAAGCAGATTTGCAGAGGAGGTGACCCCTAACCTCTAAAGCCGCAGAAAGGGCCCTTGGTGGCCCCAGCACCACCCAATCAATCACCTCCCAGAGCCTGCTGGTCAGCCGGACTGTAAGGGGACACCGCGGTTTGGACGAGTGGACCAACCCCCAAACATTCCTCTGTTGGATACTTCTTTTTGGCCAAGGGTGTGGGGGGGGGGAATCAGACATAAAAGCTGAGTTGGTCAAGACTTTTTTTTTAAAAACTTTATTCTCTTCGCCTAAATTAAAGTTTAGTGTCAAGTGATGCACTGATATAAAATTGTCCACAGCAAAGAAGCGCTCCGTCTGCAGAAAAATAGCACCGACAACAGCTCAACCCCTTCAACGTGCAGTTAAAGCTCATACTTTCTCAGAAAAATGGCATAATTTTCATTGAATCAGTCAAACTGTTTGCACTGATCTTCACAAAAAGTTGTTGAATTTCCTGCTGTTTACAGTAAACACCTTTGTTGTTGATTAAAAGAAACTTCAGAATATGCGTCTGCTAATAAAACATGATGTCAAAAATGTAGAAAACGTCAAGGATACCAAACAGCTGCTAAAGAAACACAAACAATAAACGGTGCAGAAACAACCTATGTTTGCTGTGAATGTTTATTTTCACCTGCATTTTTTTTTATATTTTTAGTCTAAATTCCACCTATCTCATTGTTCAAAGTAAATACAGATAAATTCTTTGACACGTTTCTTTGGAGTGCAGCCAAATATTTTTCTTTGTGTGGACTGGTTGCAAGTTTTCTTCTACAGCTCACTGTTTACTGTAGTGACAAGGAAAAAGCAATTTAACTCAACTGAATCCACACTTTGAACACCGTATTTAAATCACACGTTTGATCATTTCTTTATTTATTTGAACATTAATCCTTTTCCTTTTTGATGGTATGTATTCTAAGTTTAGAATTCTTTTTCCTCCCTCTGTTCTTTGTTTTATTTGTTTTTTAGTCTGTTGTCTGTCTGATTGTTTGTGGTTGTTTGTTTGTTTGTTCTGTCACTGCTGTGTTATATATTGTGTCTGACACTTTGTGAGTGTTTGTTTGGGACCTCCTTGAAAACTAGATGATACATTTCAAGGGTTTTTTGTGAGATAATAAATATTATCATATTTACCTGTAGAAATAGAAAAAATCTTTATAATATGGGACCTAAACTATAAATATAAAGTAACTAATTACACATTAAGGTCTATATTGGATTTTTTTGGAACGTATACATAAAAAATGTTAATTTGTTATATTTTATTTAGTTTCTTTATTTATGATGACTTTTAAGAAGTCATATTGTTTATGCAATGTGACTATATGTTTTTCAACATCACAATAATATATCCGTGTAGCCTAATTTTGGATTTATTTATTTTTCTCATATTTTTGGATATGTGAAACGTAACGCCATCTTCCAAAAGCTATGTTTTGGTAACACTTTTTATATAAGTTACTTTGGCTATACAATGTATAATTATTTTACATTATTATGCACTCAGAAATATTAAGAATGATGTATAACAATATGTATATATGTCCACATTTATAATGCATTATATGAAGATTATAAAGTATTACAACTACAATACGATAATCAGAATGTACTATAATATACTGAAAATGTCAGGTATTATGATACTTAACCTTATAAATCATTATAAAAGGCTTTATGTGTTCTGATTATTGTTATACAGCATTATGTATATTTATGAGTGCTTTTAACTATAATTAAATATTGCTACTGCCTTATATGTAATGCAGTCATAGAAAGTGTTGCTATAAAGTTAAACAAGTTTTAATGAATCACTTTTTTTGGCATGCAACATGCCCCATTCTTCTTATTTTCATGCTTCCTATACATCTGACCAGCACCTGACTACATATTATTGCTGTGCAGATAACGTCTGATTTTTCCTGTATAATAAAACTGTTGCTCCATAGCCGCAGAAGTTAGTCAAGGTCAGCGTACAGCCAACAGCTGGCCGAGTGTGCCGCTGACACCACTGAGACTTTTGGCGTATTTGCTTGTGAATAAATACATAATTAAATGCTAAATTAATTTCCAAGAGAACATTTACATATGAGAGTCAGGAGAGCAGGAATGAAGGGCAGCAATGATAACAGGCAAAGGTGCACAGCAATCACTGACTTACTGACATCACTGGGGAAATATCATCAGTGTTTTTAATGCTCTTGAATGAGTCTGGGCTTTGACACAAACTCACAAGTTTGCATTTCATTCCAACCTTTAATATGCTGATACACAGACGCTTTTTCTCCTTTTTTTCATGATATGAAATCATTAATATTCAACAGTGGCTTATATTGCATTCAATAATGTACAACATTCAGCTCATCTGCCTCAGCCAAGATTCTCATAATGTTGTTTAGACGTAATGATGGCAAACCTGACACGCTCAGTACACTCTGTACTGATTTAACATCAAGACTGGCATCGGCTTATGTAATTTGAGGACAAAAAACTCTAAAGAGATTCAGGCTTTCTGGTCCTTCAGCAATCTTCGACCATAAATTATGTCAGCCTGTAAACAAAGGCCTGTCAGTTAGTTAAGTGTTACGGATCTCGTTGAACCAGTTTAGGACCGAAAGACTGTAATTATGAATGAGCTGTGAGATGTGGGTTATAACTTTGATCTGATACACAGATGACACACTGTAAAAGAAATCATGCAAGAATTTAGCGGCTCTTTTACCATTAACCTAAAGTAATTATCTAAGTTTTATTTGATTAAAGTTAATTAAACTTCTAGTATTTTTTTATTTTCAGAACCGACAAACTTGCAAATCTTTTGAAATGACATGTTCAGTGTGACTGAAGAGTTCATATCAAACCCAACTTCATATTTTAAGCTTATTGAACATGTTTTCTCAAGTACAAGTGGATTAACATGTTTATTTCATGAGAAAAGTTTATTTGTTTTGACTTATCACAAAATTACCTCAACTTGTCTTTCAAAATTCAGTCAACATGAAATTGCCTTGACAGCCTGGACGCTAACTTTTTAAAATGAACACAAATAGTTTATTTTTACAGTGTAGTGTTAACATATCATGCAGTGCTTTATTTTGGATCTTGCTAGTTAGATTCACTTTAATTTTTAGAACTTTCTTCTAACTTTAAATGTTTTGAAATGCTGTTTTGTATGTTTTTTTTATGTTAATCAGTGTAACTAAATAGTTCAACTTAATATCTTTAGCTTATTTAACATGTTATCTCAAGTACAACAGAATTAATATTATGTTTATTTCACTGCAAAGGATTTGTTGTTTTGAATCATTACAAAATAACTCAACTTGTCTTTTCAAATTAAGTAAACTTAAAATATTAGGTCAGCTTGGACAGGGCTCAACAATAAGGATTCCCCACTTGCCCAGGGCAAGTAAAATACCACGTCAGACTAATAAATGTGGCAACTCACTTGCTCGATAGGGAGAATGATTAAAAAAAGAATTCAAGTATTAGCTAGTCTGATAATCAATTAATCCTGAAAGTCATTTTCAATGCAAAAATGGCTGGAAAAGCTGTTTTTTATGGCCTCAAATATGGAGATTTTTCATTTTTTTCCCAGCTCATTATCAAATTAAATAGAACATCTCTGGCAAAATTGGGATGGACATTTTATGAACACTGCAGCCCAAGCATGAATATTAACTTTAGCCTTTGTGATTTGAAAACTGCTTATAAATACAGCAATTTATACAGGGGAAACTTTTTTTAAACTTAAAACAAACAGTTTATCTTTAGAAAGCAGCACTGCAACACAGTGCAGTTCTTTATTTTGACTCTTTCTCTCTGCTAGTTAGCCTCACTTTAATTAGAGAAATTTGAATAACCTATTCTTGTTTCTGTGTAGGCTTTTTGCTTGTCAACGGATGTTTAGCAGCCACTTGTGTCCCATTAGAGCTGTAAATTAGTTGGAAATTCTATTTTTTTAGCAGTTGAACTCGAATTTTCACTCGTTATCCGGCAAGCTTGGTCTGTCTGTCAACCTGATGCACATTAACTCGCTTTCCAGTCTGTCCGTGGCAGCCGTGAGCTGCTGAGATCGAGCAGAACGCTAAAAATTATGATTAAAAAAACCCAACTAATACAACTCAGGATGCTCGAGTCAACAGCGACCGAGATCAAAGCATTCCTGGTCACAGCAGTCTCTCCAAATAGCGCACATAATAAAATGTTTAATTTGTGGCAAGAATGCCGTCTAATCAGATGAAGTGCTGATTCACTGCTAACACCGCACCTGAGCAAACATGCACAGGACTGTTACTATCAGCAGGTAATGAAAGAAGTCCAGTGACTCTGGAAATCATCAGCCACATGTGTACTTTTACTCTATTTCCATGTACAAATTAACACTCGCAGGATGCTCGTTTTATTTCTGTTCCCCGCAGAGCTTATCTTACATACACTAGTGTTTCTTTCTTTTTTTTTTTCGTGGCTGGTTGCGAAGGCTTGACCAGGTGCCATCTATCAAAACAATCTGCTCTCAGGGGGAAACCTGCTATTAACTGATAAGAGTCTGCCCTCAGTGGGGTGTAATGGGTCCCACTTGAGTTTCTTTTCGGAGTATTGTCCTAGGCAGGCCACCTCCAAGACAAACCCAACGACTGCTCTCTGTTTCGCTCTTCCCCCCCGTCTTAAAAGTACAGCAGCTGCTTCAAGCCACCACATGGGCTTCGAGAGCCAAATTCAGCTGCACCAGTAGAGGAATGTCACGTACAGCGAAGTGAAAAATTATTCTGTACAGATCAGCTCTCTTCTCTTCTGAGAAATATGGGGTTATGTTAAAGAGTGAGTGCAAACAAGTTTCAATGAAGTCACACACCTGTGGCTTGTTGTTTTCTGCATCTTTTAGGCCATTTATTGTAAGTCGTATGCAATTTTTAAAAATATATTTTTGGAAGCAAACAATAGACATGTTATTTTTTATGTGTTTTCCTCCCTGCATGTGAAGGGGGTGGCGTAGATGGATGGGTCAAACAAAAACAGGACTTTCACCCACAGATTGTGCTCCATATAAAAACATGTCAGCCTAGACTTATTTTAACTTTAATATATATGAGTTAACTTATGGGACATAACTTGCGTAACTTGCGTGATGTACTTACACAAACCACACTCTTTTCCAAGCCTAAGCAAGTAGTTTTGGTGACTAAACATAACCGACTTGTGACCATTTCACAACGTTAACCATGACAAAAATCACCATAGGTCACCTGACTGTGATTACGATGATCACTTTACTACTGTTGCCGTTTTCAAAACTCATAAAATGCCCCTAAACATGCAAAAAAGTACACTTCAAGGTTGACTTTTCAGAGTTTAACATGAACTTACACATTACTGAAATTAATGAACACCAGTCTGCCTCGATAAAGTAAATTAAAACAATTCAGAACGCCAGAGAATGATTTGAAAATGTTAGTAGTGTAATGTTGTAATGATGTGATGTAAAGCCCATGAGATTTGTGGTTAATTCACTTGAAAGATGCACTACTCCTCAACTTTCAGATTTTAGCTCGAGTTCAACAAGAACACAAATATAGTGAATAGTAAATCTAGTAAAGTAAAAAAAAAAAGAAGACAGGAAAAGAAAAAGAAAACCTGGCAAGCATCCTTGATTCTGTCCTGGCTTTCCTGAAATAAACAATTGGAACAAACACAAACTACAATTAAGGTCCACTAGCCTGGAAATTGCCATTTAACTCTAAATGTAATGTAGCATTTTCCTTCTATTAGTTCATATGGGCTACTGTAAATGGTTTTAAAAGCACTGGATAACACATAACCTATAATTCTGACATTATATAAAAGCCTCTTTGTTTGTGTGTAAAGCGATCTAAGCTGTTTTCTTATAGTGAGGCTGGTAAGTGGCTCATTTCCTTTATAGAGAGATGGAGTCAGCTCATCAGCTGGGAGCTGAAATCACATTCAAATGGAGTGATAATTAATTAGGTCTAAATGTCATTTTCATAATTGGGATTGTCCAGGATCTGTGCTTGTTTTCTCTTAATGATTTTCTCCTGCCTCGAGGCAGACGGGGAGACAGTCGTGACAACACACACATACAGGAATCACTCTGCTGTCTCCCTCTGATGAGCATATATCTGTGGTTATGTTATGCTAGAAATTGACCAGCACTGGCTTAAGATGAGGGAAACCCTCTCGTCCTGTTTAGGCAGTTCTGCTCTCATCGAAGCCATCTACGGGAAGGCTGCCAAAATGAACCATCGGAGATTGACGGGGGTTAAGCTCCCATAATCAATATGACACTGCTAAGTGCCCTTTGATTGAGCTGCACGCAGTGTAAAAGGACATTTCTGTGTGCCCGGCTGCTCTTGCCACCAAGAAATGCAGCATTTGTCCAAAGCTAAACGGTCTTCTGAATGTCATTGTCACGGGTACATTAACTTTTATATGAGTCTGAGAGACAGACTTGGAGTGAGGATGAACGGCCATTTTCATTAGCGTGGCTGCTCGGTGCCATTAAGGGCGCTGTCAGACGGATGGGGACAGAAATGGTTTGCATAGGGGGTGCACAAGCAGCGAGGAGATTTCATTCCTTCTCTTTAAGATGTACCACGAGGAGCTGGAGTGGTGGCGAAGGCAGCAGCTAAATTTGCCGGTGTGAAACCCCCGTGTCACTAGGCAACTGGATCTGATGGCGCCTTTGTTTGGGGTGAAAGGTTGGAAGCACTCGTACTAATCTCCTTGCTTCACAATTAAGGAACACAGGAGAGCTGCTCGAACCTCTTCCCGCTCTCAAACAACAACAACAAAAAGAAAAGGATTGAAAGACTCCTCTATTGTCCCCCAGCCTCAGTCCCAGCTCCCCCTCCTCTCTCGCCACGCTAATCGAAAGGTATTTGCACTGTAAATTAAAAGGGCCCTCGCGCGTTGCTGTTTTAACACGGACGCACTCTCCTAAGATGTCCACAAACAGCTCCAATCTAATTACAGAGGGAGATTTACTTCAAATAACACTGTGGACAAAAGGACCCTGGCTATTGTTGACGTGGGGCCAGTGTTCCACATCTCTTTCTCTCTTTCGCTCTCTTGGGCGAATCCTTTTATATTCAAAGTCCTCGCCTTGCCAAGGTTAAAATGCGATGGGATATCTGAAAAGTAGGGAACCTCCTGACAAAAGCGGCCTTTTAATTCCCCGGATGGCAAAGGCCTTCGCAGATTTCCACTGTCTCTTTCCCTTATCTGTCCTCCTATTTATTTATTTATTTTTTTTAACCAAGCGGATCTCGAACAAAGCCGCAGCGGCTGACATGCAAATGTAACGGGGGGAGAGAAAAGCGGCATCCAGGGGAGTCGAGATTGTCCGACAACGGGACGTGCTCTCTGGGGTTGCATTGTGACGTGCGGCTGAGACACATCCTCGGGGTCGAAGGAGGGAGGAAGGAAAGGGGATGCTGGATATTGGCTGGCCAGATTTGCAGTGTGTCCTGCTGACTTCCATTTTATGGCCCGTGAATCGCAGAGCCCTCTGGGAGTCTATAATCCGCCCTCCCTCCCCTCCTCTCCCGCCTCACCCACACTCCCACTGCCCATACCACATCATTTTATTGGTCTCTCTGGATGTGTGGCTGCTGTCCCTGGTTTACAATGATCCATCCATGTGGGGATTCTCCCGCAGCCAGACTGTTGCACCACTACCGACATCCCAATTTGCTACTGGATCCCACCCACCTATTTCCCCCTTATAAGAATACTACCTCCCTCCCTGACATGCTGTTGTCCCATAGTTTCCTGTGGCGATGCCTCAAAGCGGCTGTGCCCACCATGACACTAAGCCTCGGCACTGAGGCTCCGCAGTGCAGGGGCCCAGTTGGGTATTTCTCAATGAATGAAGCTGGGTGCGGGGGGACGTAGCTGTGCCAACTCTCATTCACACATTTTATCTCATTTACACACAAACCGCACATTCACATAGGCCGCTGTGCATAGCACTTATGGCCGTGGCGGATGATTACTACCGGGTGTTGGTCACACCGCAGCCGCGCACAGTATCCATCAGCCGAACGGAGGATCTTCCTCCGCCTGGAAAAACTCATTTAGATCTTATCTGGGGAAAAATTTGTTTGCTGAGGGAGAAGGAGGAGGGTAGTCACAGGAGAAGTGACTGTAGTCTAGCTAGTGCCGCTTGATTTAATTTAGCCACCGATAGCGTCTGTGACCACTTGTACTCTTCCTATTTTGGAAGGTGAGTGAGTGTGAGAGCCAAGGAGGAGGGGGGAGATGGAGGGAGGCACAGAGAAAGAGGTATTTCTTTACAGAGACAGAGGTAAAGGGAACTGCGGGGTTTTTAATGGTCATCTTGCAAACATTTACACAGTATAGCAACCTGTGTGAATATATCCACACAAACCACTTTCTATCACTGAGAATTTAAGGATACAAACTTTGATTTTAAACTTATGATTCCATTTGGTATTCACTTTAAACATATACTTTTTAGGACTAACAGTTATGCCATCGTTAGATTATTGAGTCTTGATTTGAAACTATCAACAGGTCTTTAGTTTTAAACACTGAAAACTCTGAAAACCATTATTTACATTTCAAGATTCTTCTTTAAAAGGATCTGTAGATGTCTATATTGTATCAAGTGTGATATAACAGCATGTGAGCTATGCTAACTTTTCTTAAGATGCTCATGGGATGCTGCACATAGGCGGGGTGGATTTGATTATTGAAACTTCTATACTATACTATACTATGAGTACTGATTATATAATAATAATAATAATATAGTAAATAGTATACAGTAATAAAGTTGCTGGAAATAACTGAGCCTTTTTCACTGCCTTGGTTGATGTTGGCTTAGCATTATCTGAGAATCCTTACCAACATGATATTTAGTACAGTAAAACAGCAGGTATTTCTTATCATGTTTGAAACCAGTAGTATGGGAATTGCACACTTATTTAAGGGGACATATTACAGTACGCAAACACTGCGGTAATGACAACAACATAACTGGAGGGAAATCACACGTGCTTCCTCTCAGACACACGACTGGCGCCTTACGGTATGCCCTGGGGATGGACTGACAGGCTGTAGGTTGTAGGGACAGGTTTGGGAGGGGAAAGGGAGGTAGAGTTTGAAGAAGTTCAGAAGTTTGGACTTTTTTTTTACAACTGGAATTACATTTTTATTATTACAAAGAGAGTAAATTACCAAAAAAAGGTACTGCTGGGTAGCAATACCAAATTCTATGTACCTGTACCATATCAACTCAAATATTAATACTACCCAACCCTATATTATAATGCTCCAAATTGCTGACATTGAGTCTTTAGACTATATCCCATAGATGGTGCAGGCAGAGGTCATTAATCAATTAATCGATAACAATGTCTCTTAGTTGAAATCAGTTTTCCAGCAAAAGGCTGCTTATCACAACTTCCACGGTTTGCTACTTTACTTTTTCTGTGCCATTTGTCACTTCTGTCTGATATTTCATGTTTTATTATAAAAAAAACAAAAAACAAGGGCTGAGTAAAATAGACAAAAGAATATTCATGCCCTCAAGAAGGGCTGAACATGAACATGAAGTCATAAATATGTCCTCTGCGGTATTTGTTTAATGGAAGCAGAAAGAGACTTTTATCTCTGTGTCTCAGTCTTGGACCCCACAAGGTGAATGTGGCACCTGATACCGTCTGTGACCCAAAACACCCTGTGCGAGTTCTCTGGCCGGCTCAGCACAGACAGACAGAGAGACAGACAGAAAGACAGACAGACAGAAAGACAGACAGACGGATAATCTGCCTTCGACCACACCACGGACAGCTTGCTCCATCATGAGTGGGCTGCTGAAACGATGAGCACTCGCTGGTGCTAATCACCATTTTGACTCACCAGATGACACCGACATGAAGCTGCGAACATTTTATGATCAAAAAGTCAGAATGCTAATGCACATCTGCCCTTTAGCGACGAGCTGCATTGAGCTAAAATGCCTCATAAACATGTTTATCTAATCTTTATTGTGATAATTTAACAGTTAACCAGAGTTCAGAGCAGTAGGTTGAGTGGAATCGATCACACTTGCATGGTCCAGGCAATTGTATGCTCCTATATATGAGAGCGTGTGTGTGTGTGTGTGTGTGTGTGTGTGTGTGTGTATCAGCAACACGTGTGTAACACTGCCTGCCCGCGCTGGAAGAATATTTGCTTTGCTTATCGCCGCCCTAATGCTCACTGACAACTTAATAACATCACAATTAACTAAATGCTAAACAGATGCCAGTGCTGGACTAATGTGATTGAGACAATCGGCACTTTTGACGTGACCCCTGTGTAGCGCTGCCATTGGCCTAATTTGCTTGAGTGACATGACTGCGTGTGTGTTAGCGTGTGTGTTTGTATTTGAGGTAACTGATTGCGAGGCCACTGGTGTGAACAATTTACCAGCATGAAAAAGATGAAATAATGTGACTCAAAATAGCTGCTTTTTTTTCTGACCATCATAACCTTGTTGTACTCCCTTTCCCCCCTGTCTCCTCTTTCCCTTTTTTGCTTTTTCTGTCTCTCCTCCTGTCCTCCCTCCCTCTCTGCCGCTCTGTCTCTCTAGCCAAACTATTTCTGGCTTGAGAAAAGAAAGTGTTTACTCTGCGGCAGAGGCCTGCTGGAATCACGCTGTGTTCCCACTGGCTAAACCCACTATTGCCACTCCATGGTTTGCATATTTTCCCTGTATTACAAGACTTTAAAAAAGGACGGAGGGAGATAAAGAGAGAGAGAAAGAAAGAAAGAGAAAAGAGTAAGAGAGAGCAACCTCCCCCCTCCTATTATATGTGGATTTTCTCTGGCACTGCTGTGTGTGTGTGTGTGCGTAAGTAGAGAGGATTCATGTATAAACAGGAACACCAACAGTCGGACAACAAATTCTTCCGAGGCCTGTGGACTCCGAACTCATTTCTACACAGGTCACATGGGAGATGCAGTCCCTGTCGCTTCTGCTGCTGCTCACAGCTCGTGTTGAATAACAGGCAACCGCTCTTACTGAATGTGGCCTCAGTTTGGTGGATGAATGTGCAGATTGCAATGCAAATTACAAAGCGTGCACTTGTGGATATACAGCTCAGATTGGCGGCTATATAGAGCTTGCAGAGCCTGTAAAATGCATGAATCCCTTCATTTTTTTAAATCAGCTGGCAGGCTAAAAAACAAGGCCCCCCCCAAAAAAGTACTTTAACTTCAATTTATTGCTTACTTTTGTTGTTTGCGAGCCACTTTCTCCGTGCACAAATTCTGACCTTTTGCTTCTCTGCACCGAGCTACAGTTTAATCAAGTGGAATGCGAGTGTGGTGGGTTTTACCAATAAAATACAAGAGCTATAAATTATGGCGGGGACCAAAACAATCTAATGAAAAAAAGAAATGAAGATAGCTGGCAGAAGTATAGAGATAAAGACAGAATGAGAAAAAAAAGTGTCTTGTACAGCCAGATAGGGAGAGGCTTTACTGGAAATGCAAAGTGAAAATGACACGTTGGAGGTGGCCATGGTTAAATGAGCTTCACAATAGGACATTATGGTGTGGGACAAAATCCACAGTATAACAACTCGGGAAACAGTTTAGATGTTGATATCGTAAAGAGGAAATGACACAGCAGAAACATCGACTTCTGAGGGCTGTTTGAGTAACTTGACCCTCACTAACTAAATCTCCAAAGATTTATTAAACAGAGTGCATTCACGGCTGTCCGTATTAAACAATAACCAGCTCCTTAAATTTTACTGCTCTTTTCAGCGACAGAGCTCACATTATGTGTTGAATCACTTTATTGTGCTTGGTTTAAAAAAGAAAGAAAAAATCCAGGTCTCATCAGGAGATAAAATCCTCTTTTTCTGGCCCATAAATTGTAAGTCAATGTTACAAATAAAACAGCTATATTTGGCCCATGTCGACAGTGAAAAAAACTGCGTTAGATGAAAAAGCTTGACCTGTGTGCCTGCGTGTTCCCAGAGGATAAGCATACTTGCCAGATTTTCCCAGGAGACGTTTTTCATTGCCCTCTCCCTATTTCCTCACTGGATCACAAATTCTGCTGTATTTCTCATGATTGCTGACAAGCTTCCACACCCTTTTTTTTTATTTTTATTATAACAACCTGTTTCTGACACTGTAAATTGTGTAGAAGTCTACTGTTTCCTCCCAGTCAACAGTACAGCCAAACTGGACTTCCCAAGTAGCATTCCTGTTCCTTAAGTGAAGTTTTAAAGAAAAGGGGCATGATTTTATTGAAAAATCTGCTTAAATCTCTTCGTATTTTTTTTCTTTTAGGGGCAGGGGCAAAAACTAAATGAAGAAAGAAAGAAAGAGAAAAAAGAATGAAAGAAAACTGATGAATATTAGCTTTCATGCTGGAGGGACAAATTATTCTGTACTTTTCTTGAGAATTTAAAGTAATTCTAAAATTATTCAACCTTAAAATGCTGTTGCTGTGTACTTGTTATTTTGTTATTTTAATTTATAAAAAAGTCACCAAAATGCAGGAAGCAAAGTCCCTGAAACTCATTTTTTGGTATCAAAATCACCCTTATTTTTGAGGTTTCAAATTTGGCTAGTATGTGGAGGAGGCTACTTGTACAGCAGGTCATGCATGTCATTTTGCACTTTGAACAAAAACCACTGAGCTCTCTATCATCGTGACATCACGGTTTAAAAGCCCTCTATATCTGAGGGTGTGTGTCCCCTCAGTTGCTGGGGACACAGAAGGTATTGCTGTTCATTGCACAATGACGCTTTATCTCTTAACCCTCTGTCAATATTACAACACTATAGTCCAACATCACCCCAGCCTGTGGCAGTAGCCACATTAGCAGTAAAACAACACAAAAAATCGCAAAACTTACAGCTTATTAGTTTGAAATTGAAATTGAAAGTGTATCACAGGAGGGACATAGCCTCATGGAGAAAAGACTCCAGTCTAACATCAAAAAATTTTTTTTCTACGTTCAAAGGAGGATTGAGAAGAAAACCTCAAGTCTGTATTTTTAAAATCCTTTGATGCATGACGGTAAAAATCATACTTCACTTCACCAGATCTGAATGAGTGATTAATATATTTGCAGTATCAGTCAGAGTAACTCCAGATATTAGTGTTTTTTTCCTTCTCCATTCAGAGAAAGTTATTGACTGTCATTTACACTTGACAGAATTTTAAAATAAAAAAATTCAGTTTGGAGTAGTTTCATATCAGTATGCACATTACATTACACTCTGCTCTCAGACAATCACCTGACAGCCACATGATGAAATGGAAGCCTCCACCAGGAAATCCTCCTCCTCCTCCTCCTCCTGTAAGCATGTAGCCCAACATGTTGTGTTTGTCTAGGAGGCTGCTATGCAAAGCGCAGGACAGTACATACACCGCATAACAATCGGAGGACATGAGACAAAGACAGTAGTAAACCGGCTGCAACTGTAAATGACAGCAGCGTTTTTCTTTAAGGACAAGAGCTCCGTGGAAGCCAGACAGACTGTGTTCTTTGCTTACAAAAGCCCCGAGGCAAGTTCCAGTTTCGAGTGAGAGACAGAGACTCTGATGCGATGCCATCCAATTTGGGAAAATATGTGACAAAAAATTAGCCGTCAGTAGATGTAATGCAACTCACAAGTGACTTCGGCTCCTGAACACAGACATTCCTGGATTTATTTGTGTGTGTTTGTGTGTTGCACAACGCTGCCAAAGAAGGGGTTAGTTTGCAGTGTGTGTGTTTGTGCATGTGTATTT
This sequence comes from Lutjanus erythropterus, assembly GCF_056507025.1. Taxonomy (NCBI): domain Eukaryota; kingdom Metazoa; phylum Chordata; class Actinopteri; order Lutjaniformes; family Lutjanidae; genus Lutjanus; species Lutjanus erythropterus. The sequence continues at coordinate 34,109,564 of NC_139327.1, read as the reverse complement.
GCACGAGTTCAGTGGGTAAAAACAGCCACATGATGTTTTGCTGCAAGTTGCCTTGGCATCTCGACCAGTCCCCCCCCCCCCCCCCCCCCCTTCACCCCTCACCCCCACCCCGCTCCACATCCCCATGCAAAAGAGCTTGTCCGTTAGGAATGACGACAACTTCAGGAATGCCTCAACGACCTCCAAACTATCCCATGGTTTTGGATAACCGCCCCGCTATACGTCCCACATACGTGCAGTGCAGTTTGAGGGCTGTAGAGAGGTGTGCGCTTTACCGAGGGCAGTTCTTTTTAACGGCAAGAAAAGACCGACAAAGTGAGAAAGAGACAGAGGTTGAGTCAGACTGCAGCTGATCCGGCCAACAGAGGAGATGCCACAATAGTTCCCATTCAAAGCGGCAAGAAACAGCCACAGTTTCGGAGGCCAAATATTGTCATCAGAGAACATTAGCCAAGGGCTGAAGCGCTGCCAAGAGGCAGGCAGAGATCAAATCTGGCTTTGATGGCCAACAGTAACCCCATGCTCCCACCACATGCCCTCTCTGATGTTTTGCGTCTTGGGTACTGTACACACAGACATTTCTGTATAAATAAATCCATGTTTGTTAAGCTTTCTAGCTCCAACAGATTTAACACACTATTGTCCACTGGAGTTGCTTTTGTATCTGATCAAGAGTCTTTTATTTTGTCTTTCCCTGAATATTCTGCTGAGATATCATTATTTAGGTTTTCTAGACAAGATAAGGAAAAGTGTGTCTAAAAAAACAGAATAAGTCTAGAACTGCAAGCAGTCCCTACAGGATGTTCATCACACCCCAGGACACAAAAGTGTTGGAGCGGATGAACAAACGAATTAGCTATTCTTAGAGCTTAAAGGGACAGTTCACGCCAAAATGAAAAACACATATTTTTCCTCTGGCCTGTACTCTGATGAAAATTTTGTTTTTTTGTAATCATCTTTTTTTTTTGTCTTGTGAGAAATAAATTAGATTCTTATTTTGAGCTTACTGAAGTCTCATCTGTTTCTACTAAACACCAATTTAGGAGGCAAGAGGAGCAAAACAAAAGAAAAGCAGGCGATCTTGTGCTGAGCTCATAGGTGTCTCAGAGGTTCCTCCTTGACCGTTGCAGCAACCAGACTTTAATTTGACCAGTGAGGCAAATTTAAGATCCCATTTAAGACAGCCAAGTTTTAGATCTTCAATTAAGCTAAAATTAGTCTCAGGCTGAGGTGAGACGAAGGCTATTTCTTACGAGCCGAATTTAAGAAGTATGAGAAAATGGTCAAAGTCTCAAATTGGTCTTAAATTGAGCTCATTTATGTCTAGGAGACACGGGCTAGACAAAGACGAGATCTTATTTTGAACTTTTCCTTTCCTCTTGGTGGAGATTAAGTCTAATCTTCTCTGGTAGACAGAAAGTAGCTCATATATAAAACTGCTCACAGCAAAGTCTGTGGTTTATCTTGAGTAAACAGGTTATGATTTCTGCTGTTCAGTTTTTCAAATGTATTTTTTGGGGCACTTTAGACCTGTAGTTGTACCTGCAGCTCCCACTGGACAATAAAACCAACAACAACAGACAAGTTCCTATTAAGTCTCTGAATGGTAGGCTTCAGAGACATACATTCACTCTCATCTTGTTGGTTACTCCCTTACTGGAGACAGACCAACGGACTAAATGCTGTCAGCCTTTGGCTCACTGAGCACTGTGCATGAATAATACTTACGAGTGTCACTATATGTAAAGGCACACACACAAAAACACCCAGAAATAAGTCAACAATAAACACATTGTGAACTAATTCAAGACGAAATTGGATTTTAGATTAGTTTTTGTGTTGAGCAATTCATTTAAAGTTTGATACCATCGAGTTTGTCTCAAAAACTACAAAAAGCAACTAAATGTTGGACAATGTAATCACACAAGCTGCAGTAGGTAATAACATAGACAATGAAAAATGCTCTCTGCTGCCTCTTATTACTCCACTAAGCCCCTCCCACCAAATGATGCACCAAACATTAGTTATGCTATTTAGGCTGGTTATGTCTGACTCAGAGGTAAAAAAAAAAAAAAAAAAAAAAAAAAAGACATAAAGACACAAAGGGAATGTTCAATCTGAAAACTATCAGCCTGTTTAGCTACGGTGTCAGGGTTGAACGAGAATTTTCCTCTAACAGTGTGCAATGGTCTTTCAAGTATACTTTCTGTCATTTGCTGGAGATGATGTTCACAGACACATTTCCCCCTTCAATTAAATATCGTAAGGGACATGCAACGGTCAATGCTATTTATTTCAACCAAATTTATAATGAAATATGCGGCCTTAAGTCTATGGGGTACTTGAAAAGTGCATGCATACAGTACAATAGTAAATAGGTTACAAGTCATCACAACATTGGTATTTGCCTTGAAAAATGGATCTGCAGCACAAAGAAAACCTCTGCACTATTCAGAGCCATAAAGCTCTGTGGATCTGTGTAGATGGAAGTGGAGAAGGGTATATAAATTGTGAATGATACTAAAATACCAACATGTTAACTTTCAGTTGCCATAATGATGACAAATGGACAGCATATTGATTTTGAGTCAAGATAGTGACAGCAATCAGCGAATCTAATTGAAAACGAGAGCCATGCTTTCGCAATGGGGAGAGCTAAATGTCAAGTGCTGAAATCCACAGTCAGATATGTCATAATGTAGATGTACAGTAGCTTAAAGAAAAAGAGACTCAAGCCTAGAATCATGCAGACCAAGAAACTGCCTTGTCATATTTTGCCAGAGCCCATTTTTCAGGCTCTGATCCCTCAGAGGGGCTCAACACATGGATGATTACTATACTATTACTGCTGCTGCTGCGCCAGTTGTCTGGCAGGAAGACACGTCTGGCCCTGGCTGCCGTTGCGCGCCCACCCCCACCCCCCCACCCAACCCCTTCCATTCGTTCCAGACTGGAATGCCTATATTTAGAGTGCTCCTTTCCGCTGTTATGGCTGCTGGATCATTAGCCTCGTTTAACCCTTCTTTACCTCCAGCGAGCTGATTGGCCGAGGGCATGCCCCTTAGGAGTAACCCCCCCCCCCTCCCCAAATCCTGAGTACACCACCCCACCTTCCCTTCTCAAATGTTGAGGAGCAGTGTGTGGTGGTGGTGGTGGTGGGGGGCATGAGTGGCTGCAAAGAAAAAGTGTAACCACCCAATGGGAGCTGCTACCGGGGGCCTGAGGGTCACAGCTTCAGATGAAGGACAAAACACAAGATGATGATAATGATGATGTGTGGCTATTTTGAGGATCGGTTTCTGGCTTGAATGTGCAGCAGTCTTTTCTCTCATCTCACTTTGTCTGACAGGCTCGGGTAGGGCTAAAATATGGTGATGTGGATCGGTTAGTGACTGACCCCAGTGACCATTCCTCTTATGCCGCTAATGGGCCAAAGATTAAACTTACAATATATCAAAGTCTGCAAGGTAAACCGACATGAAATTGTCCTTTGCAGAGGATGAATATTTTCCATTTTGGACCCTCTACGGGCTTTCCTTCACAATACAAATGATATTTACGCCATCTCCCAGTTCCATACTACAGTATATACTTAAACAGTGCTATACAAGACTAAGTCTATACATCACAAATTTGATGACTTTAAACTTGACTCAACGAAATCAAAAAAGACTCGCAACTCGACCAACACTGTTGTTCATTTCTTAAATTTAGTTTTAAATAGAACCTCTTTCTACCAAGACACCAAACCTGAACATCAACATACTGTCAGAATGTCCGACTGGCAACACAGAAATTCCAACTTTCCAGTTCAAATTGAATGCACCATAATGCATGAGAACCGCAACGAGATGAAGGAGGAGATGAGGAAGAGGACACGAGCATATTTATCTGTCAGTTTCTCAATGTCTGCAGTGCGGCCAAGCTCATACACTTCATGCTGCATGATTGAAAAAGTATTTATATCAAGTCGGTCACTTCGGTCCATATACACACTCTCTCTCTCTCTGCTACAAGTCTGCATCACACTTTTTTAAAAATCAGCCGATGACGTGAGTGACGTTAACTTTCTCAGGAGTGAATGATCGTCACAGTCATGTTCATTTGTTGCAAACACGAGCACATTCATGAACATCCGCTCTTTTAGCATGATCATTCAGACTCACACCGAACACCAGTGACTGGTGACTTTAACTGGACTTGAGCCTTTTAAGTTTCCCTTCATTTCCTAACTAATGCTAATGTTATTCATTCTCAGCAAGCAGCACATCCCCAGTTCCACTTTGTTTGAACCAATACAAAAGCATTCAATCAAGTTGCAGGAGAAATTCATGCAGTATGCAAAACATGTGGGTTGAAATTTACAGAAAGAGACACGTGAACTTCCAGTTTTGTTTGACTTTTGAAGTCGCACAAACAATGGGAAGTCGAGGCTCCGTTGTTAAAATTGCATTAAATTTGGTTTAGGACTTGAAACTCAAAGTTTAGAACTTCGATCTGAGTGCTGACTTGTGACTTCATCCCATCTTTTTCAGCTGCAAATAGCTGCTCCATATCTGTACTGTGTTACATTATGGGGCAATATTATCCATCAACAGTAGCATGGAAGCGTGTGGTACACAGCTCATGTCAGGGTCTAATTATTTTGAGTCTGGTGTGATAGTCCAACATGTTGGCTGTAGAGCGAAAATTTGGATAGAGGACGATCAACAGACAAGTTTAAACACATCCAAGAGAAACCAAAAGACTCAGAAACACACATGCATACAAATGCAAGACAAAACTAGAATAATCCAGCAATCCAGCAACATGTTCATAAGGAAGTGGTGGAAATTTGAGACGATCCTTTCCCCCAAATTAAAGAGTTCATCAGCAGCAGTGAAACCGTTCTGGGCCATCACACATCTGCTGAAGGGGGATTTACTTCTTCCTATTTACATCTTGGCACCTAGATCGTCCTCGCCTTCCCATCTTCATAGCTGAGCACTGATAAACAACATCGGCCTGCCAAGTTTTCCCGGTTTGTTGATTACTGTTGGGTCTGTCTTGATTTAGGGCGAGTGGGACTAATCCAAGATGATGTGATCTATCTATGTGTCAATCCATGGCTCCAGTTATCCAGAGAGGGCTGAATGAGCCGGCACACATCACCACAACACACGCCACACCACAACATGCATGCTGATTCGCGAAAAATACCCAAAACAGATTGGGACTGTGAACCAAGAGAGACTTGATGATTCAATGTGATCTGAATGTTTCTCTGTTTGGACTTGATCTGATTACAGTACATACTTCAAAGTTTTTACAAGACATCTGCTAATTTGACCTTTTCATCACTATTTTGAAAGAACTGCTCTTGCCAAAATGTGCATATTATTTTAAGTGCAGCATCTGCAGCGTATTCTACGAATTAATACACCGAGAATAAAATCAAGTGGAACTTTTTGTGCAAATTCAACCAATGCACCGTGGAGATGTAGCAGAGAAGCTCGTATCCTTTTGTTTATGTCTATGGTGTCATGATGTGATGATATGTCTGGCCATGCATGTGTTCATACCGGTGTGGATCTGCCGGTGAGCCTCCAGGGATTCCTCTGTCTGGAACTGGGCACCACACTGGTCACAAACTATGGCCTTCTCACCAGCTGGATAAAGAAAAGCGACAAGAGTGTGGACAGTTATTACACATTCACACACACGTACCACATTTGGAGAAGCAAACATGGAGAGAAAAAAGGCATGTTAAAGCGGAGACAAAATGCATTTTATTTAAAGAAAGAAATCACTTAAAACTGTCAACACTGAACAATTTTTAATTATTTACTTGGGCTTTTGCCTTTATTACATAGTGCATTTGATTTGACTCAGCGGGGTATCCACCTCCATTTTCCATTTCTTGCAGTGAACACAACTTTTAAAGACAAAAAGTGAGCAGCGGCGTTGAGCTCATCACCACAAATTTTATTTTGAAGGTTTAAAATGAAGTTTTTCTCATGCTTTTGTGGGATCAATGAGGGACAATGCACAACAAGTCAGGAACACAGTCAGGAACACAGCCACATAACCCAAGGCATCATGGGATTGCCAGTGAATGGCTATCAATATAATAACAACAAAAACTGTTTTCAAGATGGAGAAAAGATAAACAACCACAGAGGACATTCAGTGGACAATGCAGTTTAAGACTGGATTACACAGCTTCATAAGGGGACCAGTGTTGCAAACGTACAATGCTTGGGTTAGCATGAGCTTAATGCTAGCTTTTTTGCTTAACTTACTGCAGCTAATCCTGTCACTTTTCCAGCAGTTGGGAAACAACAGATTAGACTTTTCTTGGTCTCGAGAAGCTGCATCGTTAACTGACACACTGTAATCTGTACTGTACATTTCCTGCTAGACTGAAAACTTATTGCTAAGTTTTGCTAAGTTATGTGCAGCACTGTCACTCGTCTGCTACTGTCTCTCCTGCACTTGAATGCTGCACAGACATTACACACAGTCCAACAAAATGTAATTATTTGGGCAGTTGCATCTTGCAGGAATATGTTGCTTTTGCACTGCAGTAAGAAAAAATCCATACCAACACAGGCCTCATACAGACAGCACTGAGAAGCTTTCTTGTAAACCAACACATCTTAGTCTGAACTGTTAAAAACATATAATATATAAGCCAATATATAGCTGTTTAAACTGTCAAATACTAATACTGGCTCTAATGATCATGTTATAGAACATAAAAGCAATTGTGGCACATGCACAAGATTTTTTTATCTCGGAAATAATAAATATTGAGTTAAGATCAGTTTAATTATGCTTCATTTTTGCAGAAATGTCTTGCAAATGACCACATCTTTCTAAATATATGTGCAATCTGTGTGATAATAAGCATTGTAATTTGCAATGAAATAATCCCTCATTTCCTAAGTTGCACATACGAGAAAAGTGATTGACAACAATGAAAAACAATGTTTTTCAGCCTGACACTATTATCTGAAGGCTTAGGCTTTCATTATTTGATCCTCTTTAGATGAATATTTTTCAGTATTTGACTGATTAATGGGTGTATTGTAGTATATAATCTAGCCTACATTTAGCTTTCTAATTTGATGAAACAAGCTATCCGCCTTCAGATTGGTCAGATTCAGCTCTTAATTTAATGAATATGCATTTAGCAGCAGGAGGTACCGTCTTCTTCTACATCCAAGTTTGATGTAGGCCAGATAGAGTCTATTATTTGTGATCGTTCTTCTCAAGTCAAGTCAAAAAGCACATTTAAACACAAACCACACTGACCACAGTGCTGTGGAGACCATGTGACACATTATTTTCTCCTCTGCAAGTCTAGTTTCTCTAACTTCCAGATGGATATTTAGACACACTTTTTATGTCAGTATATACTCTAGGAATATATCTGATGTGTGCACAACATGTATCACTTTAATGCATATGTAGAAGGCTGATGCATTCTTGCTCTTGACTCAAAGCCATGCAGTTCTTGTGGAGAACTTTTCCACCATTGTTGCACCACATTCTGCTTCCGTATGTACAAGTAGATCAAGTATGTAGCCCTTGAGGTATGGTCTGAATTGCAATGTTCGTCTATACTTCTATGAACAACCTTGTACAACAATAAAAAGCAGAGACAGGAGACTGGCAAGCACGCATACACACAGTGCTGTTGGAGGGCACACACGATCAGGCCCAGGCAAACGACTTTTTATGGCTTGGCAACGAGCACTGTACATGCCATACACATCACACATCAAACAGACGCAGAAACACACACACACATTTAACATCTGGATATTGTGTGTGCACAAAATAGACGTGTGTGTGTGTGTGTGTGTGTGTGTGTGTGTGTCTGTGTCTGTTTCCAGTGTAAGCACAGAGCGATCTCTCCCGACCAGGCCTTGGTTTGTTCTTGGCACGGCCTCGTGGGTTACGACACCTCCAGAGAGAGAAAGAGAACACAATGAAAACAGGAAGCCAATTCTTAGATGACAGAAAAAAAAAGTCAGGGAGAGATGGCTTGTGTGGTTTTGCAACCGCAGTGACATTAGGGAACGGCCTGTACTGTAATAAGCCCTACCAAAAGCAGAAATGACACGGACCGTACATGACAGAGTGTGCCTGCCAGTGGAGTGCTTATGCAACAAGTTATGCAAAAGACGGCACAAGTGAGCGTGACTAGATCATAAGCCGCTGCAGTGCAACCTTTTAAACCATCACATCCTAGATTTGTCTGTGATATCACAAGATTTATTCCCACTTAACAACTTTAAACTAAATAGTCTGAGCTGCTGTGCAGTGTCCTTTGTAATTGGCTGCATATTCAAGAGGCATAATTTGTAGTGTGAGCGTATGGCACGCCAGTGTCAAATGCACAGATGAGCATATGGCCGAATTAGCTGGCAAAAGCAGCCACTTAACCTTTGCAGAACAAGACATGTAGTGGAGATGTAGACAGGATCCCCCAACACACCCACTGATGTCCCTCATTTGCATTAAACACATAGTACCTCTGTTGCTTCTTTAACTCCCTGACTCATCATTGTTGTAACTGTAATTATTAGTTTTTACAAGCTACGTTTGCTCTGCTAAACCGCACTGGACCCGTTCCATCATATTGATTTAAGCTCATTGATCGCCTTTGAGGAGACCAACTGGGACAGTTTTATGACCATACAAGTGCAACCCTGACACCATTATGCACAACTGATAGACTAATATCAGTGCTAAAAGTGAATACACGTGAAGGGGCAGTTCAGATAATGTGAAGTGGGGTTGTGTGAGGCACTTATTAATAGCTAGTTTGTTAACCGCAGTCGATGCAGGTCAGCATGTCCCCACTTTGGAGAAGCAGCAGGTGCACCAGCATGGAAGCTAAGTGATGTACTGCTGTGGACAGGGTCAGCAGCAAAACAAATTTTAGCCACTTAAAAAAAACAGGTTGACCCAAAAAAATTAATAAGAGTTTAACATGCTATATTTAGAGTATTTTCACCACTTTACCTTACCGTCATACAGCCTTTTAAAATGGGAAACTGCCGTTACATAACCCATACATCACTCTCTCCAAAGCAACCAGACTCCATAAGGAAAAACAGCAAGTTAACTTTGCAGAACACAGGACTACCACTGTTTTGCTTGGTTAGTAGGTTTTGGTTGTTGTGTGACTCTGGTGCTTTAATAGGTTATTTCAGACTCACTGAAGTTACATAATAACACAAACAAACCAACAGATTGAGGCAGCTGTAGTTCAGCAACTCCAGTGTCCTGCAAGGTTAAATTACTGTTTTTCTTTATGGAGTTTGGTTAGGTTGAAGAGAGCAATATTTGGCTTATTTGGCGGCAGTGTCTCATCGTAAAAGGCAGTCTGACAGCAAGGTAAAGTGGTTAAAATATCCCAAATACATAATAGCTCGATAAGAACCCTCTCCAAATGATCCAAACATTACTGCTGACCATTTCCCAAAACATGTCAAAGAGTATTAGATTTAAAATGAGGTTTTTCCTACATTCTGGGTAGAAACTGGGCTAAATTACTTTCCATGATCTATGAAAATCAATTTAAAACTTGCTTGAAAATAAGTACCGTAGTCCGTCGCAGTGAATATCATGTCACAAGTTTCATGATAGGCAAGTTTACATTTACAATTTGTCTGCCTCCACCACTGAGGTCCCCCTGAGCAGAGCACTTAACCCCCAGCTGCCCCAGATGGGCTCCTCAGTGGCCGACAGATCAAACCATGATTGCACCAGGCAGCTTCCAGGTGTGTGTCGCTGTGTGTTCCTGGAAAAGAGCACTCATGCTCAGCAACTCTAATCTGGTTAAAGAAATGAATGGGCACCAATGGCTGACTGGAAGGAAAGAAAAACACATTCACAACTATGTTTTGCAGTTTTGTAAAATATAGGTGATGTGCAGTAAATCAGCTTAACACTGGCATGGTTACTACAAGTAATGACTCCGCCTCACAGACAGTGGAGGAACACTATAACCAGTCTTCTGGGAGGCCAAGAGGCGTGTGCTAAATGGGCCAGGGATAGGATTTTAGTGCAGGGCATGCCCCTGCTTGTGGCACAAGGACATAAATTGTCAGGAAATGCCTGCATGGTGCCTTGCTTCAAGGAGAATGGAGTTGTGTGAGGTCACCGTGGGGCAAAGGGGGGAGGAAAAGTGGGAGCGCAGGAACCCAGGGTACACACAGCCAGGCAGCCACCCAGCCAGATGCCCGTCACTCTAGTTAGCCAGCTAAGTGCTAACAGGGGGGCCCTCCGCTTGGTAACAGCCGCCATCAGCCATTTTCACTGCCAAATTAAAGTGATAAATCTTGAGGCCCCTTTGATCGCGAGAGGGTGAACTTGTTAGTTCGGAGAGACGGGGCAAGCGGGACAGAGGAGACACACACTTGACATCAGCTGTTACTCTTGACACGCGTGTTCTAAATCAGGGATTTTCGTCCCCCTTCTGAAAATTTCCGAGGACCACCATGCCAAATAATTGAGAAAAAAAAAGCACATAACATGACAAAAAGGGAGGAAAAAATAAACTGTGACAGGATTTCGTCACATTTAACACACTGTGCTTTTGGCTCAGCATCACTGCCTGACATTATTAATCCAAATTTAATGTCAGGGTCATATTTCTTTACCGCTCGCTTTGGAGCTTTTACTGTTGCAGGCTTTTCTCCCACGTCACGTTTTTGTTTCAAAAACATTTTCTGTCACTGCATCCAAGAGAAAGTTAGCTAGCTAACAGTGGCACGATACAGTTCGTCTCTGCCTGATAGTGTGTCATGATTGGCGTGCTGACATTTAGGGCTGCAACTAACAATTATATTCATCACTGATTAATCTGATTACGATCACGAGTAATCACATCACAATTCCTCAGAAACCAGCGTAACATAATTGCTGTTTTTGTTCAACAACAGTCCAAAGACTTCTTTACGTGACATTTACTGTCATAAATGACAAAGAAAAGCTGCAAATCCTCACATTTAAACAATTAATTGATTAGCTTTCTGTGTATCTGAATTGGGTTAGAGGACCAGGAGTAGGCGTGGTTTATACCAGAAGTCACATTAAAATGGGTGCCCACCCCATTTAATTTGGGGACACTGAACACTGAACAATCAGAAACTGAAAAAGACATTTTATAAATCCAAACATTCCGTTTTGCACTGGAAATAGGAATTATTTACAGTAAATACATAAATATTATCCTTCAGTTGATGGGAAAAATCTATATTCATAACATAATTATAATATTATAATATTAAAATTAAGTACTTGTGTATAAATGTACTTAAATAAAAATAAAAAGTACTGAATGTTGCTGTATTATTTTTTCCCCCCCTGAATAATGACAAGCATATTCAGATAGAATCTCTCATTATTTGTGCTTTCTCAAATAATGTTTTTTGATTCAGGTGCATCCACAACTCTAACAAGAGGCCTTTTCAAATTTACACTGTAGAATCTACGGGCAACATTGAAATTACGATTTTAATTTGCACAAAACAAACTTTAAATGTTGGCATCTCCCCGACACTCACCAGAAAACTTTGGAATAAACAAGTCAAAAGCTGATGTGCAGTAAATAAAAATGAACTACCGCAAAATCAAAAAGGTCAATGACGGGAAAAAACAAAACAAGGAATCTCCAAATGGCAGACTTCCCCAGTCTACTGTTAGTGGGGAGTCCTGTGTCACATTGCCACAGACCCAGCCCTTAGTTGACATAATACAAGTTGCACAACCCATGATGAGTTAGTGTGTGTGTGTGTGTGTGTGTGTGTGTGTGTGTGTGTGTGTGTGTGTGTGTGTGTGTGTGTGTGAGTGTGTGTGTGTGTGTTGGGAGGTGAGGAAGGGGTGGTGATCAGGTGCCACATGCCACCACAGTCGCTTCCCTTTTCGCTTCCCTCTCTGAAATATTGCACAACTGTTGTTGCAGCGCAGTGTGGCTTTGTTATTTCATAAAGGGCTGTAAAAGAGAAGAAGCTGGAGAAGGCTCCCTGCCAATCACGTTAACTTCCTACAAAGCCCAGGAACACTTGGTAATATAACGGTCCAGTATATACTGTAAACCCGATCTGTCTTTATAGGGCTTTCATCCTCCTTGTAAAGAAAACTAGACAGACTTGTTTAAACTGTAGCTGCAAGTATGAGCTGTAATAGAAGGTTCGTATCAGGTTCACTGGTTTCCTGAAAAGGCAAATTGTGTAACTTTACATTAACTTGTTTGTTTGGGTTTGCAGTAGTATTCTTTTTCTTTTAGGTGGCCCTAATGTTTTGTTGACGATGTTAAGTTAGCAGGCTATGCAAAGTGTATGGAAACACTTTGCATAATAAATGCCCAGAAGGACATGTAATTCCTGCCACCAGGGATCTTTCATTCATCATTTATTGTCACAACCACCATTGCAGATAAAAATATATCTGACATCACTCAGAAATAAACTATTTTCATGGACTACTAACGTTTTATTCATGGTACATTTAGTCACTTCCACCGGCTTCTGTCTTCGCCATGTAACGTAGGTGTAGTCATTTTTAATGCATAAATATTATAAACTACACCCAATTTGGCAATGAGCTTTGGGTCTAAACATTGAAGACCAAGTCAAGTCTATTCCAAATCTGTGTCAAAATAAAGAGTCCTAACTTAACCTGATGAATAAAACATATCTTAAACATTTTAATGGAACTGCTCATTAGAAAATAAATAATTAACAACAGGATTTGCATGGTTGCTTTGCAACACTACCTCTTTATGTTAGAAACCTTTTGTCCAAAATTAAAGTCAAGACAAAATGACTTGAGTCAGTCATCACGTGACAAGGATCCCCCACCTCTCACTAAACTAGGAATTCAATGATTACCGTTTTCTTGGTAAAAGTGAGGTAAAATTCCAATTACTGCTTCAAAATAATCATCATTAAAATCTTGTTTGATTACCAGTCTTTGAAAAACCCAATGAAAAATAAAATTAAAGTTATTGAAAATGCGTATCAGTACTTTTAGAATATTTTCAGCACAATACTATGATAATTCTGGTAACCATGATCATTTTTGCTCCCATAATCATCACATGAAATTTTCATCTCCACACTAAACCAATGCTGCATTCATCCACATTGTTGTTCAACTTGTAAATGTCTTTGGTACTCTGTTGTAAAAGTGCTCCATTAATACAACTTGTGATTACTGTTGGGTCTAGTTGACTCTAGGTGCTCTACTCTACCCACCTCCTTGGCATTATTCAAGAGTGTTTCACTTAAAGTTAACTGCTGTGGGCTTCCCCCAACAGTGGCAACATTTAGACGTGAGGAGGGTTGTGGATTAGCCCGCTGAGCAGGCCTCACAGGGAAGTGATGGTGCATTCCCTCGCCTGTAATTTCCCCTGACATGCTAAGTGCCCATTCTCCCATTTCCCTAAATAATGTGGTGTGCAATGGTGCATTGTCCTATTTGCTATTACACTCATTCCACGTGTGCATGGAATCTGAGCCGCAAATGCAAACCATCATTACGTTATGATGCAGAGACGAAGGGGGAAAAAGTAACCCCAGTGCCCATTTGGGAGTTTGTGGGTGTGATAAGCACACACACTATCACCACACTCGCATCATCCACACAGCTCTGTGATCTCATAATGCCGCCATTCAGACGCTCCTCTCATTCAAAAGAATATGTCAGCTCAGAGAAAGGCCCCGTTTGTTTGGGCCGATGCTCCTGCTTTTCTTTACCTCCTGCGGAAGACTAAATATTTTTTTTGTGCCCACACTCAGACTTGACACTTGTTGTTCCAACCTACTTTCTTTCACAGGTAGAGTATATATGCTAAGTTTGCAACAGATGTCCCCCCTTGGGGATCTCAGTCTAAACAGAATCTTTCATCAAAGACAATCGCAGAATTAAACATAAGAGTTAGAGAGCCTGTCTTTGCTCATAGCGACACACAAAAAGTAGGTCACCAAGTTGATATGAGAGCTAAACATTTCATACTGCACAGGGGATAAAACAAAAAACACTGTTTCTTCTATAACTGGTCATTTTTTGATCTCATGACGCCAATCAATCCCAATGCAAAACACGCATCAAATTATCTTGTTTCGCCTGTTAAATGTGGCACTCACATGTAGTGTAAACGTAATGTTCAAAAAACAGAAAAAAGTAGTTGGACATGTTTTTTTTTTTTTTTTCAGGAAATCAAAAATCATGCAGAGGCCTTCTGTTTCCTGCAATGTAGTCATCAAAATCACTTGTCAAATGGTCTCACATGCCCGCTTGCATGAGATGGCATGACACTATTTAGCATCCATTACACAAAAAAATCCCTGTGTCTGAAAGCTTCCGCATTGAGAAAAGGCTCAACGATAGAGCTCGACTGTTCAGGAAGAATGAGCCTGCTGTAATACATAAAATGCCAAATTCAACCCTGGACAATCCATCACACATAAAAACAACACGGGGAACAAACAGTACTGATGCATATGAATAAAATGCCAGCTGTCTCTAACACTGCGCCATAGACGATCTGTGGAATTTACCTGTACTCTCTGATAATAAAGTGCATCAGCCTCATCTGGTGAGAATCAGCTGTTCTCCTCAGTAACATTTAGTTTGAGCCAGCAAAGTTGTCCCTTGTGTAAAAGTTTGGGATCAACAAAATTGAATATATGCTAAGTTGTAAACTTGGTCATATGCTGCCACAATGTGTATTTCTGGCAGCAGTATGCACCGGTAAAATGGTTTGCGTTGGTTTTAAGCTGGGCTAAAATGTTTGTATTTTGCATAAAAAAGGATTGCAATTTGTTGAGATCACGCATTGCAATATCATGAAGGGTAATTTCAGCATTCCTCAACTAGGATCCTATTTTGTAATGTTTTTGTGACTAACGGGGCTTTTCCACTATTGGCCATGCTGAGTCAAACTGTGCCACGCTGATTTGTTTTTCCATTACCACTTCTATTTTGCAGAGTTGTGCAGAGTGGAGTGGGACAAAGTGCGCCTGACCCGCCTCCAAGTGGGCAGCGGCGACTGTACTTTGTACTCATTTCACTGTTTTACATTCGCTTTCAGTAGAAATCATTTTAAGTTACTGCTGATTAAAAACCAAACATTTCCTGATGTTGCTGCTTCATAATAAAATCATTTAGATGATTAAATAACAGGGGACTTTTATTGTGACAAAATTATAGGAAATAAAAAAGTGTTTACCCAATTTTACAGTTGCTCGACTTCAGTTAAACTCATCATCGTTTGAAAGACATGTTCTAGCTGCTCTTGCCATGCTGAAATTTCTGGGTTTGCCGGTCGAATTAAACTCTCTCGCCGAGTTAGATGACAAAATATCAGGAGAGGAGCAAGAGAGAGGCTGGACATAAGAGAAGCAGCAGTGAGAAACAGCATGTAGGGTCAGAATATTTTCACATCTAACTCTGTGAATTAAGAGTTTGTTTCAACCAAACCAGAGCTGGTGATTGTTGAAACAGTGGAAAGACGAACCAAGATGGTTTTAGAATGGTTTGTATAAATGTCTATAAATAGTCTGGTGGCTTTGGCAATAAATTGATAATGTTGTCAGATGGTTAAAATAACAATTTGAGTCTATCAGTGACAAAAACACTTTTAGTGGACACACTTTGATGGGCACAATTGCCTATCAAAGGATTACATCACAGCCCAATTTGCAGCTGCCCGCTGCAGCAGTCTCCCTCAATACTGGACCAATTTAAAAAATTGTTTTTGGCATTAGTCACTTAGGCAACAAAATACTGGAAAATAGGGTCCAGGTTTAGTTGAAAAATATCTAAGTTACCCTTAAATGAGAAACTGTGATCACAATTTAGTCAAAAGTTAAATCTGGGACAATATCCTTTTATGGCCTTATGGGTTTCCAAAGGTCCCTGGAAAAAATTTCCCAATCACAACCCCATTTGCTTTAAAATGCAGGTTACACTGACCCGAAAAGTTGCTTCATTTCATCACAGCAGGAAGAGTTAGGTCAAATATTGACTACTGAAAAGTCACAAAAATCCTAATTGGCTGGTTGATTTTTTTTTTTTTTTGCACAAGAATGAACTAGTGAA
Source organism: Lutjanus erythropterus (assembly GCF_056507025.1). Taxonomy (NCBI): domain Eukaryota; kingdom Metazoa; phylum Chordata; class Actinopteri; order Lutjaniformes; family Lutjanidae; genus Lutjanus; species Lutjanus erythropterus. The sequence goes on along the minus strand of NC_139327.1, from coordinate 34,093,460 downwards.
GGTTAACTTGACATAATAGAGTTTCAGCTGTGATTTTTGTTTTGGTTTTTTTCCCCCTCATTTAAGTTCCTGTGCAGTCTTGGCTCTCGCACTGCAGGACACAGTCTGTGTGTGAACATACTGTATTTCTGCAGGAAGTGGCTGAATGATCTGTTCTCGGGAGTCAGGGAGGCTAAATGGGAAATTAAAAAGGCTAATTACAGTGTATCTGTCGATGGCCGACCAATATCACACTCAGTGGTTTTTAACAGTGTAAACAGGGCAGGAGAGGGCGAGAGCGCGAGAGAGGCAGACAGACAGATTAGGGGAGGGAGAACGTGCATGTGTGTGTGAGTGTGACAGAGGGAGGGAGGCAGACAAGCGCAGTCACCAACAAAAACATAGCCTGGCTGTTCACTGAGCCTACATAAATGGCTTACGTAAGACAGTACTCTCAGTACCAAAAAACAGCAAAAATCCATAAACACACATCCCCCCCTCCCACTCCCTTGCACACATTCACACACGTGTTGGTTTCACTTCACTTGAGAGGACTTCCATTCATTCCCATTACCATAAAATATTACTTCCACTAGATTTATGTCCCTAATATTCGCCGTAAAATAAAAGTGAGGCAAAATGACATTAAGTGTCAAAAAAAAGCTCCTTTTTCGCAGAATCTTAAATTCAATCTGGTTCACGTACAAATAGCAAAACAAGTACACACACACACACACACACACACACACACACACACACACACATTCACAGGAACACACACAGACGCAGTATGCTGTCAGAACAATGAGTACAGACACCACACGCTCTCTGTCTCCCTCCCTCCCCGCCTCGCTCTACCTTCAGCGTTATAACGAGCCGTGCTGTACAGTTTTATTTACACCAGTCTCTTATCAGTGCTACAGCAGCACAGACACAGCCAATTGGAGAGGACAGGCCACGGTACTGCCTGTACCCTGTAGTGGAGTAGGTGTGTACCACCATGCTCCCAGCACGTTTTTTTTTTATTTTTATCAAGGCTCAGGAAAGCCTGGGCCTGCGCCAGACTGCCTCTCAAAATAATAAAATACACTCACACACAGACACATGAACATTCACGGGTCGCAATAAGTCACCGCAACTACAGACATATTATTACGCAGGTCTTGCAGCACACAATCGAGAGTTTCCATTAGGGGATGTGATTGGATAAACTCACCTTTTAAGTCATTTAAACCACCTTTTCATATGCAGGAGTAGAGTGTCTAGCAGATGCATTTTTAGCTGACATAAATCTAAATACGTACCAGGAAGCACATGACAGATGGCAAAATGCAGGAGGTGGCTGAGTTCAACATCAAATGCAATCAAGGCAGAGGTCTCACAATATATTCTTGCACAGAAATCAGTTCTGAAAACTAATGCAAAGTGATATAAAAATATTTATCCAGTGAGTTCATAAAATAACAGGTGGCAAATAGCTGCCTTAAAAAAAAAACTCAGCTTCCGGTATTTAATTAAGGAAAACAATTAACTTTAAATATCCATTGATATCCAGGACAAAAAAAAAAGTAGCATTATCTGAAAAGTTTAAATTGGACGGCTGCTTTTCAGTTGTCTGTTGCCATAGCAATGCATTCGTCTGACTAAATATCAAACTTATGGAATTCAAAATGTCAGATTTGATAATGTGCTGCAATACTGACGTATTATTAACACATCCTCAAACCTACACGACAGGATAGATTGATTGCTAATGACTCAAAAAAGGACGTATATGACCGGTGGAGAGCGTCGGCAGCGACTGGCGCACTGGAGCTTAACTGCGTCACATAAGACACGTGACATTAAATATGTGGTTGACGTTGTAAAGCAGACTCAGTTTGGTTAGGTTGCACAACAAAATTCCTTGGTTAGGTTTAGGACAAGATTACGATTTAGGTTAAAATAAGTACGCCATGTTTGTCATCTGACGGACGTGTTAGAGGCTGACGACCACAAACAAACGGAAACATGGGTTGTAATGACCTGCGTTTACAGATGATCTAAGCACCTGTTTTTCTGGTGAGGACAGGCTGAATATTAAACTGGTTATCCTGACAGCAACAGATACACCAGAAATATCAGCGTGTCTAGACTTATTATGTAACAGCATTAAGTGTACAACATTGGACATTCGTGATAAATGGTACATACAGTACATTACACAAGAAATATGAAATAACAAAGAATTCAGAGCAGGAAATGCCAGCCAACCGAGGACCATCATACACATCAGAGAAATAATACAGAATAGAAAACAAAATTTAGCACAACGCTCATGATGGAAAGCCAACTGTTTAGCAAGTAGACTGTTAGCAAATAAGCTAGCAAACTCTAATGTACCATCACGACAGCTTGAATTCACTGGTTAGCAGAGTCACTGTTTAGCAAATCCCAAGTCACATCCTGAGTGAAATCCTAAGGCCTAAACTTTGAGTTTCGAGTCCTAAACAAGTCATGAGGCGCTGTTCAGCTACTGAAATGCCATTTTAACAACAGAGCCTCAACTTGTCGTTATTTGTACAACTTCAAATGTCGAACAAAGTTTAAATTTGTTTCTGTTTCCATATGTATTTTTTTGCACATTTTGCATACTGTAATTCTTGTTTTTTGTTGACCACCACAGTTCAGTTTTTATTTCTAATTTAGGTGTCGACTTGCTGAGAATGAATCGTGTCAACGTTAGATGATTCAGGAAAAAGTGACATCAATTTATTTGTGGATTCACATGGACTTTTTAAACTTTGGGCTTAGGGAGGCACAAGTCCAAGTGAAGTCACAAGTTGAACTCGAGTTGCAAGTTGCAATTTTGCTCAAGACAGTCTTAAATCTTCAAATTGGTGACTTGAGTCTTAAGTTACATGACTCAAGTCCACACCTCTGCTGGTTAGCGAGCTTCATTACTAGAATTACCAGCTATGAAGTGAATCTGTTTGCTAAGCAGACATTTTTTACTGATTTAGCCCTGTCTGATCTAATCCTTAGAGATGTTGATTCAATTGATAAGACCAAAAAATGGAAAGGAAAGGATGAGATGGAAACTATCTTGTAATAATAGAACATCAAAGGACAAGTTGTACAGTACAACAAAGTGTACCAGGCAAATACAAAGTACCTGCACATGGAACATACAAGATGTTCCATGTAGATGATATTGAAGTAACTATAAAAACCACGCTGGATCTCACAAATATCCGTCAGACACACAGGCAGAAATGACTTTATAGTGTGAGCAAACACAGCACCACAGATAAGGAGATAATCTTGCTTTTCTGCGAGGGAGGGGGGGAAACAGACAAGCCATCAAAAGCACAGGAACATGTTTGCTCCCGATGATATTGTTATCGACGGAGAGGAAAAAGAAATCAAAGGGAAGTGAGAGAGCACGAGGAAGAGGGAGGGAGAGAAAAAGGAGGAAACAGATGAAGACAGAGAATATTCAGGTCGCATTTGACAGCTTTACGGTCTGTTGCGCCGAATGGGATGTCTAGGGACGTGGCAAAGCAGACAAATATTGACTTGCAGAGCGTTCACATGCACACATACATACGCACACACACACACACCCCGACAAGGAAAATACACAAGACACTTCCACATTAAGCCGCTAAATTCAGCCCCCTTCAAAATGGATGAGCTCACATTGCAACATCAGTCACCCTTGTTTTTTTGCCCAAGCTCAACCTCTTAATCCATTTTGCCAGCAAACCAATTTGTTTGTCCAGTAGGTCACAGACAGTTCCCTGCCCTCACTGTTCCCTGTTCTCTCCTACTGTTTATTTCTCCCTCTCCTTTGCCTTACTTTCTCTGAACGACGAAGCCATTTCCAGAGCTTTTGCCCCCTGGGAGATCGAGGGCATCTCAGTCCACGCATCCATCCCCCCTCCTCCTCCTCCTCCTCCTCCTCCTCCTCCTCCTCCTCCTCCTCCTCCTCCTCCTCCTCCTCCTGTCCTGCAGTCCCTTCCTCCCGTCTACCTCGTTCTCTCTCATCCTCCTTACTTTCAAACTGTCTTGACGTCAGAGAAACCTGGATTAAAGTGTGCACTGACGCAAAACTCATATGCATCATTTAAAACTATCTCTTTGACTCTCTAAAGTGCCATAACTTGTGATATTTGAGATAAGTGCACAGATTAGTGTTAATGTGGTAGTGGGGACACAGTGTTAGCAGGGGGTTTGTTTTATCATTTATTCTTAAAAGATACTGTATGTTTATCAGAGATCTTATCCCACACTTTTTTCTTTTTTTCTTTTTGCTCCAGTTGCCTTTTATGTTTTTTAATGACTAGAATTTTTTAAAATTATTTTTGTCCAGTTTAATGTTGCTACTTTTCTTCAGTCTGTCCAACATTTTGGTCCAGACCTTGACACATACTGGGTGGATTTCTATGACATCATGTACAGACATTCACACTCACCAGAGGATGAATCCTAATGACTTTGGTGATCGTTTTATCTTTACTCTTGCACCACCAAGAACTTGACATTTTTGGTTTTGGGTGAAATGTCTGAGATATTGGATGGATTGCCATCCTATCTGGTAAAAATTATGCATGCTCCCCACAAGATGAGTCACCATAACTTTGGTGATCCCTCGATTTTACAGCCAGCACCATTATCAAGTCAAAGCCTCAGCATGGTTGTAGATGCATTGTCTTGTAAGAAGCAGGTACATGCATATGCGTGTCATATTCTACAGACTGTAGAATGAGGGCTGGTTCACTAAATAGCCCCATGGTTCCTGGAGTCTCAAATGGAACAGGTTCAAGAACCAGAGCTAATTTGGTGGAAAAGGCCCCCAAGGGGTTCTACCAAGTGTTTCACCTATAACCCTCTTGTCTTCCAAAGGTTCTGTGAAGAACCGAATTGTATTCTATAGATGAGGCAGTAATTATTGAATTCCATAAATTGTATATTGTGGTCACCCATCATTTTAACAATTTTTTATGTTTCATGTTTAAGTTGAACATAAAACATGAATTGAATTGGATAAAAAAGGGTTCTGGGTAGAATCTCAGTGCTTCAAGACAAACCCTTTTGAAACCCTTATTTCTAAGCTTAATAAGGCTTTTATTAACAGACCTTATTTTCATCTTGTAGAGAAACCAAGTTGTGAGGACATCACAAGAAAACTTTACAACTTAGTGCAAAAGCTGTCACAGGGGCAAATTTTAAAGGAAAACTTTATTGCTATCTGATGGCTTTTGTTTGCCCCACGGTCCCTAACATAAAACCAGCAAGCAGCACAATATCCCTGTGTTCGTAAAATGAGGATGGTAAATAAAATGTTATCATAACTGCAAGGAATGATAGCCAAATAAAGAAAATAAAATCCAAATTGTAAAAACTTATATATGCCCTGTCTTGCTGTCCAGTAAGACCAGTTACCCTGCTGTTGCCAGACACTGACCAAGTGTTTCAAAACACCCCCACCTTCTCCAGACCCCGGCCTCCCCTCCTCCCTGGCTGCCCCTTGAGGTGAAAGGTGCCATGTGTTTTCAGCTTTGCTTTCAACCCCCCTCTGTTTTCAAAAAGAGAGGAGAAAATGAGGCTTTGACATGCATCCGTGTGCTCCTGCAGGCCAGAGACGCTAGGATATCTTCAGGGCCTTGGGTGGATGTGTGTGTCTGCGCGTGCGTGTGGGTGCATGGATGTGCGCGAAGAAGTGCAAGGAAGGAAACAAGAGCTGGATGCATGGAGGAACCACCCGGGGCTCTCCTGGTGTGAAGAGGCAGGAAGTAAGTTAGGCTGCTCTAAAATGCCAAAGTGGACCATTTCTCACAAGCCTCGGGGCCTGGTATTAATAGATCCTGGTTGGACAGGGGTGGGTGGGTGGGTGGGCTCCTGGTGAAATATATGCTGACACGAGTGACCTACTGCAGTTTGAGTCTACCAAAGTCTGTTGATGGATGCCTTGATCAGATTAGGCTAAACTTCAGGAATTTTGCATGAATGCATCATGCAACTTGTAGCTGTAGAGACTTCACTCCCTTGAAATAATCTAAGGTGACTCATGCTTACCAAGCCAAGTGGTCAGTGATGCTTTTTACCAAAGCATACAAATGGGAGAAGAGAGTTTAAAGATATGTCCTTGTGACAGCACGGTACACAGGAGGCCTTTTTCAGACCACCCACCCACATCCTTTCCAAATTTTTAGAAAGTCTGGACAGCAAAAAGACACATGAACTGCAGATCCAAGCTACGTTTTGAGGTGTCTGAAATGAGATCTCAATTGTATTTCTGCAGATGCGTCTCAGTCAGGATGGTCTGGTCACTCAAATTGGTGTCTTCTGTGTCAAACACGTCCATGGTGATGAAAGAGCAATAGAGCAGGATCTAGCAGAGCTGTCTGAACAAAGCCTTTGATGGCTACAGGGTTAACAGAACTTAACAGAAGGCTGAAGTTTTGAGTGAGAATACTCACTAAGTCCCATAAAGTTGAAAATATGATCATACTACACTGAAGTAGAAATTCTCAGAAGAAATTTAAGATAACTGACAGTGACCTGCAGGGAGTACAAGTAACAAAAATATGATTTACCCAGAGATGCACTGATAGTGAAATGCATAACAGTAGATGCAGCCTGTGCAAGACATTTTGTCCCTGTAAGTTGTCTTTTTGTTTGTAAGCAGTCTTTGCATTTTCAAGCATTCTCTGACAAGTACAATACATCTTCCAACCTGAACAGCAAAATTTGCTCAACACTGAAGACCACAACAGCCTGACAGGACTGTTCATAACACTCTTGAAACCACTATCAACAGTTTTTAGAGAAACTGATGAACCAGAAAGATCGTCTTTTTATTGAGCGCATTCTTCCTTCTTAAAGCCTGGTGCCTGCATCACCCACATTGCAACTTGACCGCCAACAGTCAAGAATGTTATTGTCATTATGCAAGCGCAATGAAATTGCAATTGCATCATCCTCAAATGGTGCTTTGTATTAAGATTCACACATATTTACAAAAAAGAAATAGACAGGAATGAAATAAGATTAATGATAGAAAGTCCGGTCAGAGAATCTAGTCTAGTGTACTCGACTCTTTCTACAACTCCTATCTTTCTCCACATCATGACCGAGTATCAATTATTATAATCATTAATCTTATCAGTGACCAAACCGGATATCAGAATCAAACTGAGGTCAGGGAGCTCTAAACAAATCAGCCTGACACTCAGTTCAAGGTCAGTCTAGAGCAACTAGTAGGCACAGTGGGGTAGTAAGTTAATATATAACCTGCTCAAAGCCATTCACAACAGCACAACTGGAAGAATAACCAACAGCCAGCAAGAGGAGACTCTTATGTTCATTGATGATACCGTCTCATGCATTCTACATCTGTCTGACAACAGCTTTTTCAGATAACACTGTTGAGAACAAGTCAATGCGAGGTCACGGTGTGTTCAACAGTATTATCTCGCAAGTGTGCTGTTAAATGCTGCAGCAACATCTCTCAAACCCTGACATTTTTTCCTGCTTTGCTCTTTTAATTCCTCTTAGGGAGAGCTCATCTCTGAGCCTTGTTTATTTCTCAAACAGCTAGCGAAGGTTCCCGCTGAATTTCTACTGCTTCGACACTTCAAAACCAGCTCCTTTACTCAACCGTAGCTTTCCAAAGCATTTTGACATGAAACAGGAGCTGGCAACACCTCTCAGACAACCACAAAGCAGTTCTGAATCTTTATTGCAATGTACACTGTGTCCAGGGAGTGTTAGCTAAAACACATTTTTATAAAATGCTTGGAAAATATTGATATTGGCAGATCTTGGTATTTTCTGTTTAGGGATAAGACCAAAGCCCTGCTGGTGGCACCTTAGGGCGGCTATGTTCATTTCAACAGAACATAGGGAATGATTTTATGATTTAAGCCTTGCCAATAATGGATCTACAAAGGTTTGACCATGAAGTCGCAATAATCAAGAGCGTTTATCATCTTCAGACCATGAGTGTGTCAGTAAATTACAGTACATGGCAATATGCCTGTTAGATTTTGAGATACCTTATCATGTAAGACACACCCCCAAGCTCTGGACAACTGTGGACAATGGTATTAATTTCCACAGCCACAACGGGGTCGCTTGACAAGTTGAAGTGTTAGACTAAAAAAGCAGTGCTATCTTTTTCTGTTCAGGACCATTCAGTGTTTGTACGGAAAGACGGATGACATGACAACAAGTGAGACCGATTGCACCCTGTTGGTTGGCTACAGTATAGGTCAGAAACCCCGCCTCCTCCACGTTAGCAGATGGGTAGGCTTGCGATAAGAACATCTGAGATCTCTCCGTCTGCACTCCGTCCGGGATTTCTAAATGCAAAACTGTGCAGGAAAGGCAGTGCAGGTTTTTCTTAAAGTCTTTGATTGTTTCCATGCAGTTTTAGCAACAAAAGCTGGGAGACTGCCCTCAATATCTTTGAGCAAAGCGTTTAGAGGCTGACTGAAACTACATCTTGAGAGGATGAATGTGCTCAGCAATGACAGCTGAATTTTGAGAATCCGTTATGTGAGACACTTTGTAGGACGCACCGCCATCATTTTCATGGCCACAATTAGGTCGCTTTTCTGGAACACTTAAATAAAGGTCTTTTTAAGTGTTTGAGGCAAACAACCAGTGCTGTCTGATCAGGACGATTGACTGCATATAACGAAAGGTGGACGACATGACAGCGAGCGAAGTCAAAACATCTTGATCGCACCCTGGCTGGCTGCAGTTCAGTGCATTAAATGTGACAAGGAAAAGCTCCTTTTTAACAGGCAGAAGCCTTGGCCAGGAAACCATCTCCAGTGACTGTCAGTGCCCATATCTGGAATACTTTGACTTCATTTTTGTACAGTGGGAGGAAGAGGAGACATCTTTACGTACAGTATATGATCAGGACAGTCTTGCCTCATGCTCTAGGGACCATGAATATCCACACCAAATTTTATAGTAATCTGGCCAGTAATTGCTGAGAACAAAGTGCCGGACAGACTGACATCTTCAGCTTTAGGCCACACCATTAGCAGGGCAGAAAGCTAATTTTCATACGATATTAGCCGTATTCTACATTTTCTGGGAACGAGACAGACAGACCTGAGACTCTGACCAGCAGTTGAACCCTTACCCCTGTGACCACCACAGACTGCTGCCCAGCCAGCTGCTGGGAATCCAGCAATTGACATCCTCTTTACAGTGCTGTAAATGCATTTATAGTTCAAGAGAGGAAGGGATGAGATGGCTGCTGGATCGGGGCAGGAAAACTCATTTTGGCTGTCCTTTGCTGCCTGGGGGGTGCTGGTGTTGGGCTGAGGTTTAAGGTGATTGCACCAAATCTATACACACAGAGGCAACACTTGTTGCCCTGTTTTTTTTTTCATTTTCTTCTTTTGCAGTAACAGGAAAAAAATGACTGCCAAAGAGTGCTGGAGAACGAAACCAAAGCAAAAGCTGAGGTTGTCCCTGGGCTTTTTACCAGCGTAACAGGAGACACCGAGCTCCTGCTCATTAAAAACCCGCATGATGGACACACAATGCGTTCATCCAGTTTCAAGTTAGCATAAGCATTCCTGTCAGATGCTGAGGAAACTCATGTCTACTGCATTACAAAACCTTTCACTGTCCTTCTGTCCAGTCATCCCTTCTCCTTTTTTGTACACAGTGAACCTAAATGGCCACATGAGCAGTGAAATCATGGTAGGAGATGGTGGAAACCCCCCCTACACGTTCTCCCTCCCTTTCCCCAGGTCAATAACCTGTAAAGATTTAGTGTTTAGGGCCCATTATTTCCTGCTTTCAAGTCACACATTGTCAAAGGCAATGCTGAGTTTATTAAGGCTGGAGTCATGGGGCCTGAGTGGAAAGCAGGGAATACAGTGATCACCTGGGTAGTAAAACTGTGACAAAGAAAAAAAGGATAGAAGACTGTAAACTGAAAGAGAAATAGCTGTTTTCTAAACTCAGACTCCTCAGAAATTTAATACTCTGTGCAAAATCTCAAAAACACTACACCGTGATAAAAGCAATCAAAGCATTTCTAAAATGATTAAGAAAAGACTAAAAAGTTGGGGTTTTTGAGTCTGCATGTTGCCATGTACTGGTAAGAAGATTAGTTATTTATACAGTGACCAAAAAAAATAACTAGAACATTGCAAAACAATTGTTGATGTAAGTCAGTTCAACTCAGGAAAGAGTCCAAGCTGAGCCAACAGAAACAACTGGAGACAGGGCTAAGAGTGCAGCTGATAGGATATCCAAATGGCTTAACAACAGGAAATGCTTGAAACATGCAGTTGTGTTTTTTTTTTACTGCACTCAGGTGCACTGATTTACATACTTGTTTATTTTGTTTGATTCCAAAATCCTCGCTTCCACCCCGTTAAATCTTCCACATAAAACATAATAAGTGCTGACTTCAAACGGGCAAATCGGATCAATTAGGGAAATCTCACAACAAGAGCTATTTGGGGGAGTAAACTCACCTCAAAATACCACAGATCTTGTAGTCATCAAGCCTGTGTTATCTGCCAAATGACACCATACAGAGGTTACTAGCGCTTTTCCATTAAGTCATCTGTTTTTCCCCAAATGGGGTGTCAGAGTGAGGATATTTTTTGGTGAATAAAGTTAAAAAAAAAAAAAAGAGAGAAATGAAGAAAATCCCCCACGTTCAGATTCTGTCCAGACCCACAGCACAGATGACATTGAGATCCAATTAGTTATCATTTATGAGAGCCTGAGCTCAGCTCTCTGGCTGCCTTCTTCAGCTGCTTTCATTTTGAGCTACAATAAAGTTAAAAGGCATTGCTTACGGCATGCATACTGCATTAGACACATAGAGTCCAAAATAAAGACCAGACAAGGAGAAACTGATATTCACACATTCTGTTGACTGTAATGTTTGATAGTTTGAGAGTAAATCAGGTTGTCAACAAGTCGCTGAAAGTCTTAAACCGTCTGAAATTCTAAGGTTTGGAATATTGTTATTAAAGTCATATTAAGTGTTAAAATAAGCCTAAGATTTCTTTTAAATGTTTGCTAATTTTAACCCTCAAAACCAGTGCAAAAGGGTTAATAATTCTCCTCTTTCCACCGAAGTGAAGTTGTTTGGATTTGAGGATTTGCCGGCCCTCTCCTTCCTGCACACCCGTCACTTTGTGCACGGGCCTCACGCAGCTCTGGATATAGATACAGCAGAACTGATACTGTAGAGGCAATGACAGCTCTTGGCAGGCGGCCAAAAGTCGGGAAGTGTGTGTATATGTGTGGTTGGAGGTGGCGGTGGCGGTGGGGAGGGGAGGGGATACAATCAGCTGAGGCAGAAATAGGCCAAATGGTGACTGTACGGTTCAAAGGGTTCGCCTGTCCTCTCTAGTTCCTCTGAGTAGGATTTTTTTTTTCCCCTCTTCGCCTGCTGTTACCTTGTTATGTTATCAGGGGAACTCTTTGCTGGATGTAAATTTATCTCCTATACATGTATTTGTTGCATATCTTACTCATTTTTTGCATTGTGCTGTGTCAGTCGAATATAAATAAGCTGAAGTGTAAATAACGCACTATTTTGTCCATCCAAGTTGCATAATAAAAGAATATTATGTGTTAATTAAAATGTTCTTATTTGGTAGCACTTTCTGTGATGCCCATGTCTACAGCACTGTAATGACTTCTAAGTTCAAGTACCTAAAACTAATACTTCATAACTGCTGGGTTATCACTGACATTTGACAGTGTTAGGGTTATTTCATTAGGAAATTTCATTACTTAAAACAGCCAGTCACCACCTACAATGATTTATAATCACATTATAATGCATACTAACAATGATTATAATTACTACTACTATCAGAATTATAATATACTATGACTCTTGCAAACAAATGTCAGTAAATGATTATAATGAAGTATTATAATATTTGACCTTATAAATCATTATAAAATGCTTTATAATGTGTTATGGTTATTGCTATGAAGCATTATGAATATACATGAGTACTTACACTACAAGTGTATAGTGCTATAAACATATGTTTTTAAGGTATGATGGTCATGCAGGTCATAAAAAGTGTTACAGGTATTTATAACTTATACAAGTCTCTCTGAAACCATGAAATTTACTACATAGCAATGTCTTACAAATGCTATTTTTTCTGCTGAATATGTTGACATTTAATATTCGTTCTCTTCAATTACACTCATGCTATGATGGCGATCATTTTCTTGATAAGTTTTTTAATTGTTTGGTCCATAAAATGTCAGAAAATGGTGAAACAAAGTCAATGATGATGTCCTCAAATGTGTTTTTCTTATCCAACACACAAAATTTTCAGTTTACTATTCGAGGTGACTAAAGAAACTAGAAGCTGAAATCAGATTCTTTCATTCATTAATTTATTCATTCATGCAATGCGACTAAATTCACAGTTTAGCTGTATTTTGTGACATTTCAGTTTTAAACTTAATGGATTGAAATCTTGCCATGCCTGCATGAATCGACACACCAGTTAAGATTCACAGATTCATAGTATTATTATCTCAAGGTCTATCCTTGGTGAAGATGAGACTTCAATGATCTGTGTTAAACTGTGTCACAAGCAGCAAATGCGGCCACCGAGAGACACTTTCCTCTTTTTTTTTTCAGCTGGATGTGCTTTTTGATGTTCAAGGAGCTGATTTATTCACTTCAACCAAACTGATAGAAACATCCCCAGTTTACACAGAATTTCCACCATTTCAAAGGTTTGTGAAAGTCTGAAAGTGGGTGACAGTTTGACAGAAACATCCGTATCGGCGGTGTGTGCCGTTGTCACGCTGGGCGCGCTCATTACGTCTTTCAGTTTAGCCCGCAGAGATGTGCTTGAATATTTAGTGGACATGTTACGAAGCAACGGCTCTTTCTGCAGGAACTTCCACTGGGTACATTTACATGCAATTCCCTCTTAAACCAGTTTATCAAGCAAGTCAGTAGATAGAACATCATAAATGAGTGAAAACAAACATGGTACAGTATAGACAGTTTTATAACATTCATGCTTTGTTCACTTTAGGGTGTTCGTGTCATCCTTACATGCAGTTATTAACACTGTAGCCTTTAGTAATACTTTAAACTTCCTTTTGTATGATTATACAGTTTATATTGTGATGCAACGTGACACCAAATGGGCTCATGAGAAAGCTTTTGATTTTGGATTTACTGTTGTGGTCACCAAGATGTTCTGTTAACTGGTTAATTCAAAGCAACAACAGCAAGAAGTGTTAAAAAATACAAAGTCTGGCACACAGGAATTAGGCTGTTTGCACAAGCCTGCGTAAGGTATTGTCAGACTATTTCAGTCGGCATCCTTTTCCCCTTCCGCTATCTTTGTGCTACCATTTTCAAAATCCCTGCTGCCGTGTGAATTAACAACAGCAACCTGAGCTAGCAAACCTGCACGCTGAAAACAGCAAGTGACCCTGACCTTAAACTGGTTGCTAACTGTATGAATGTAAACAAGCGAGCAGCTGTTGCTTTTCTTTTGCAGAGATTTAGCCGTTTTAATGCCGCGGCTCTACTCCCCGAGTGCAAATGTTCCACTAAAATAAATCGTCCCCCTTCAATGCTATTTTGCAAAGGAACATCACAGAACACTGGGCTTTGTGCTGGCCAGAAAAATACAAATGAGCCATAGCGTTTTTTTCCCCCTATACCAGAATGATAATGGGTTCACCTTGTGTGCAGCATTTTTTGTTTGTTAATCTGTTTTTCCTTCAACTCAGAGTGCTTTTGATTTCCTTCTTTAATAAAATAGAAGTAACCAGCCATGACTTAAGCATGTGCAAAAAAGGCATGAACTGTCTTGCAATATGCAAGACATTTTGCATTTGCAGTTATAACAGTTAACAGTTTGGTGAGGCAAGACTTAATAATAGAGAACTTAGAGTTCTGTGAAATGACACATGTACTGATCATTGGGGGAGGTGAACACTTAACAGCGCTGTCTAAGAAAAGCAACTGGTGCATCTGTCTACAAACCAGCCAAACAAACCGGGGCCTGGCAGGATTCATCCTATCATGTTGTTTTACTAAAGTTGTCAGCCAAGAATGTCATCTGATATCACGATTGATTGTTATCTTCCAAATTTGATATGACTAAAATGGAAAAACTGGGGTTGATGCGGTTCGTAGACAGCATTGTAACCCTAAGCTATTGCAGTGCCAAGAATTATAACTTTAAAAAATGTGTATGATAATCAGAATTCTTCATGCATCTCAACACAACTGAAATAGGGAGCCTTCAGAGTACAGCTGTGGTGCAGCCTTAAAGCCTGTGCAGAGTGTTTCAGAAACTGTCCGCAAGATAGTGAACTAATAGTTGCAAATCAATACACCCCGTGCCCCCAAAACCCCTTCCAAAAAAAAAAAAAAAAGGAAAATCCTCTGGGGGGCCATCCAAAAAGCCTGTTTACTCCTGCATTGAAGTGCTTTTCCCTCTGACCAGCCATATTAGTATTCCGTGGCCACTTGCTTGTTTTCAACAGTTATAACACAATATCCATGCTTTGCTTTTATGTCGCACCTCCCAGTGGAATTAGTAGCATAAAAGCAATCCTTGTGTGTCCTGGCTACTTCCAGATGGCTTTGGGAGTGCTTTTATCTTCTCCCTCTGCCTCGCTCGCTCTGTCTCCTTTCACTTTCTCTTGCTTTCTTTCTTCCCCCCCACATGAAAGTGCCGTCGGCAGATCTTTGCTTAGCCGGGTTCATTCTCTCTTCATCCGAAAATATAAAAGTTTCAAAGAGCATTTCATGAGGGAGCTCTTCCATAAATGGGATTCATAGCTTTCTAATCTGCGCTGCGAAATTGATCTAAAAAGTTTCCCAGAGCTATTGGCCAACTTACATAATGCAATAAAAGGTCGTGCCTGAGAGAATATTTACTTTTATTACCATTTGTGTCACAAACATTCCCCCCCACTCTGTTTTCCCAGTTGGGACTGTCACAAAGTCTAGATCCTTTGCAAAGAGGAAAAAAAAAGCCATTATGACATTTCATTCAAATTTACAAACGCATTTTAAGCATGCAAAAGCAAATTTGGAACAATCTGTCAAAAGAATGAGAGGAATTCTTGACTATTAGGCTAAATAATATAAGAGTAGGCAACATAAAAAAGCACGGTTTGAGAGTTATGCTGTCTGGACTGAGCAAAACAAAAGACTCAATAATTATTCATTCATCTGACTGTCACATGGCGCACTTAAAATATTTGTCTGGCCATTTACTTAACATGGGAATGCCAGCGACTAAACACAGCCCTGATTTGAAGCCCTGGGCCAATAATCTAACAGAGGAACAACTGAACAGCACATGTGAGCAGAGATGTGTGTGTGACTGTCTACAGTCATGTAAAACCTGCCTAATTACACACAGTGTCATGACACAATGAAAGAGCTGTCAAAATTGATCCATTTCTGCTGATGTCAGTGCATACCAGGGCCTCATTACAGAAACTGCGACAAGTGGTAGCGAAAATCTAATAGCCAGCGTGAATGTATGACACACTGTTATATCATTACCAGAACAATGTTTTACTGTTGGGCATAATGCGGGAGAAATCTGAGGCATTTTTGAGACAGGAGGACAGTGGTTTTTCCTCTGTCACACGCTGTCTGTCTCGTGGAATAACTCTCGCTTCACTTTCAGGTGTGACTCCTCGAGACGATGGCAACAATACACAGGGAGGATCGTCAGAGGAGCCTCTGATTTGATGCGACAGTAAGTGTTGGGCGGGCTGACAGCTACGGAGCTTCAGCCGCGCTCACAGCAGACCGGACAGTTTACAAGACACAGCACCCTCGGACAGACAGCACATTTCACGCTTGGATATTAGCACACATGACTAAAGGTCTGCACCACTGAGACAGTCCTACAGTACTGTATGTGAATAATCAATACGGCGGGGAGCAGTAGAGGGGGATTTTCGCTACATAAAACATGATCCAACACAAAATGTAACTTTCTGCAGAAGATAATATGATGTACTTAGAAATCAGCTGTATATATAAATGAATTGAGATGTATCACATCAAATAATGTATTAAAAAACATCTCAATACAATGTGATAATGCATGGTCAGAATTTAAGTTCAAATTAAAAGAAAAGTTTCATTTTATAGAGACAAAAAATGCTGCACAAATCAGATTTATTGTTTAATAAACAATGTCTTTTCAAGCCGTTATTTTACTTTGTTTTTTAAAACCGTAATAAATATCGAATCCTGAACTTCTATTGTGGTATTATCACACCTTGAGTTTTTGGTATCATTACATCTCTGTAATGAAAAAAGCTAAAATTGCACATGTGGGATTCTAATACTACCGGCCAGTTTGTTTTGCAAAGGTAATTTCTTTAGCAGTCGGGTTGAAATATTCCCACCACTAACTGGATCATACAATACAGTCTGCCGCAGATCACAAATTCAACTGCATTTATTGCTTTTACTTCTAAGAAAATATCAATAAATAATAATAATCATCAATCAATTATGTAGTGATGATGATGTGAATTTAACAGTGAATCTGAAGGTGATTAAACCCGAAAATGATGTTTGAAGACTGAAGACACGTGTCATTCAATATTTGACTAATTACTATACAGGTCTATGTAATGGATTAAACAGTGTTTGTTAGCAGAATCAAAAAAAAAAACACTTTCAAGCTGCATCCTCCTGAGTTGAAAAATGAAGTCAACGCAAAAGTGCCAAAAAAAAGTAGTTCCTCAAATGGCCACCTGTTTACAGCTAAAATAAACATGTTTACAGGCAGGTAAAAGTGCAGTTTCAGTCTCTATGGCTGATTTCCTCGTTCACGACAACTGTAAAGTGAGTAGTATTCAAACAACTCACCGGTTTAAATTATATTAAGGATTAAAAGTTATGCATATTTTAGGGTGTGTCCACTTTGAGTGACAGGTGGGTGCTGTCGCAGGTGACAAGCCGCGAGGTAGCCTCTCTAAACTGAGAGCTTTGAAATGACTCTTCAGAAACCCATGGGTGATGTCACAGACACTACGTCCACGTTTTATAACTTCATACCTGAGTACGTCCTGTCATCCATCTAGCTACCATCATGCATTTGAACATCAGGAAGAAGCTCGTCTATGTGACTCATGGCGGTAGTTAGCTGGTGGGATGGTTCAATACCACTTCTTCATGCCCAATACTGATAAAGAATCTGCTGATACCGATACAAATCCTTTTTAAACAAACATACGCTTAGCTTTGGATGTTAATAATACATTAGTATGGATTTACTTTGCTTAACCCAGCCGTCAAACTGTGAAACAAATACTCTACTCCCATGATGCAAAAACTACACAGCCCTCAATGTGATTCACTTGCTGCTTCTTTTTATTTAAACCTTTTTTCACCCACAGACCTTTTAACAGCATTTTTTAAAATAAATGTCACTCGGCTGTTTTGCTTTTTACTTCCTTGAACTTAAAATAACTCTTCACAGCTGACACGATGACAGCGCCGCTGACAGGCCTCGCTCACGTTCAGCCACCGTTCACATGACACGTGCTGCTCATCTGTGTCATTCGTGACAAATCTGTCTTTACGGCACGCCGCTCAAAGTTTAGTTAAGCTTTCATGTGGTAGTCTAGGCTAATGGATCGCACTGGATTATACTTTTGTTCCCAAATCCAGTGATTTCACCCAGCG
Organism: Lutjanus erythropterus; assembly: GCF_056507025.1. Classification (NCBI taxonomy): domain Eukaryota; kingdom Metazoa; phylum Chordata; class Actinopteri; order Lutjaniformes; family Lutjanidae; genus Lutjanus; species Lutjanus erythropterus. Next base: position 34,075,768 of record NC_139327.1, on the reverse strand, counting down.
CTGGACTGATGCCGATAATGAAAATCGGATCAGCACATCCCTAGTTTGATGACTATCATATGCAACTTATTACACTGCATTGTGGGATACTTAAAGTACACTTTATAAAGTATAATAATAACCCCCAGACATTCTGATAGTCTGAAGACACAACTGGATGCTGTTTGCTCAGGTTAAAGGAGGGTGGAACAGAAGTATGCTGGGAAATATTTGAAGTCATGTACTTCTGCTATTAATGGTAAAGGTGTAACTGGTCCAACCTGTTGTAACAAAACAAACAGTTGAGACTTACAGTTTGTCAGTCATACCTATATGTTCCCACATAATCCTGAAAACAGGTCTAATCTGGCTCAGGTGAAAACATCTGTGTGGTTGGATAACAATCTGGAATGTATAGTCATTTTTTGTCACATTTTTGCTCCTTTACAAAATCTATTTCCATCACCACACTTGATATTATTTGGATATTGAGTGCTGTAGAATTAGTTGTAACTGTAGAGTCAGTGTGTCTGACAAACACTGTCATGGTCACCACGTTAGAAATGTGCTGATTGGGTCATTAAGGCCTATCAGCACACAAACACTGCATGAAAAGCAGCTCGGTGTTATTCTGCGAGCTGTCCTGGATACATGTCGCACCAGTTAGTTCCTGCTCTGTGTGTGTGTATGTGTGTGTGTGTGTGTGTGTGTGTGCATGTCTGTAGGTTTTACAGTCAGGCTCAACACACGCACGCCTATGCACACACACTCGCACAAAGCAACACAAATCCATACTAGCCACAGGCTCCTCTCCAATCTATTTTCTGCTCAGCTGGTTTTAAATGAAGTTATTATGACTCATTAAAATGCCCACAAGCTTGTGGAAGTCGGCCAATTACGATTTAAATTTAGCCTCCTGCTCTCACAACCTTATCTCCCCCCGTACTACCCACCTCTCATCACTGTTTTTTTTTTTCCTTTTTGTTTTGGAAGGGGGGGGGTGTATGCAATGCATTCAGGAACCTTTAACGACCCCCCTCACCCCCTACCCTCGCACACATCTGTGCATGCATGTAGGCTTACTTACGCGCAAGAGGATCTTTGCAGATAATAATTACATATCGAAGAGAAACACACAAAAGCAAGATGTAATTCAAACAGGGCTTATATCAACATGTGCTGTCCAGATACACACACAACAGCACCTCCTCCAAATGTGGCAGATACCACTAATTACTATACACAACTGCACAACTGGACCTTGCCATGCTCCGCAGATATACACTCTCACATACACACTTTTAAGTCTTTACATAACTGAAGCTTTCCTCGGTAAACTTTGGTTTTTCTTTTTTAAAAACCAAACCACACCAGACGGCATTCGCAAATACAGTTCCTTGTCATGCACCGTTAATTTTGTCATGCATTACAGGCCAACTGGGTTTGTCACGTGTAACACACACACACCGTAATCCGGTTTGGGAAATAACAGAATGCGAGTAACTGTGTTTTTAAAATACAAAAACAGAAACTTTATTCATCACAGTTACAGTTTAAATTGCAGTTTAAATGGCATTCTGAATACAGTGACTGCCTTTAAAAATAGTTTGAGGGACTGCTTTCTTTTATTTTGTTTTATTTGCCCCTTAAATTCATATAAGGCAAGCATTTCACATAAACAGATTAAAATAAATGTGCAAAGTGTGGCTGACGCAAGAACACACAAAGCCAAGATGCTGTCAGATATGTATTTTTGACCTGGCTCGAAAAGGTCGCAACATTACAGTGCAGTGCAAGTTCTGCTAACCATCAACCAAAATGCTTTCTGCATAAAAAGACTCTGCATGCAATTTGAAGAAGCACACATCATGCTAGTTTGCTCTGTCATGCTAGTGTGGATCTAACATTAGGGACAGAAGGTGGCGTACGCTTTACAGATTGTAAAGCCCCGAGGCTAGTTGGATTTGTGATTTTTGGACGTATAAAAAAGAAAAATCTGACTTCACTCGCTCTTTACTGTGACCAACTAGCTGGCTAATTAGCTTAGCTGTACTGTGGATATGAATCACTAATTAGCCACAAACACAAACCATTTATTCAACACATGATTCAAGCTAAAGCTAAGCCCACTGGTCTGAAAATACACACCCTGGAGTTGGAGTTCAGTGACTACCTGCCAGACTCCATTAACATATTGCTCAATTCAACCGTTAAACATCTCCTGCTTCTAAAAGATTATTAATGATTCCTTAGAACTCATAAACAGACACTGACTCATTCTGCAAACATTCGGCATTCGTTTGAACTCTAATTATTAACATGAAATGAGCACCGTGGCTGTAGCATTGCTGTCAGTGTAGTGAGAATTTCAACTTTGCATTTTTCCTTAATTTCTGATCATAATGGTCATTTTATGATTTATTACAGTAAATATACCAAACATTATTTCTCATTTAACTATATTCATAGTGACTCAGACAAATGGGCTCAGCAAGATGAGTGTGAAGTTTACCAAAAATAATGCAAAGTATTTAGAATATGTTGCCTTACTGCAGTAATCTAATGGAATACTTTACAAATTATATGTTAGTACATGTAACCCTCCCAACGCTGACTGTATTAAACACTTGGTGTCTGGAAGCTGTGAAGATAAGTTATACTACTTCCTTACACAAAAACTGTTTATTTCTGCAAGAATTTGACAGCATTGCACTATGCAGCGGTTTCTATTTCTCTGGTAACTTGGCGGGTGCCTTAAAACCAAAGACTTATTGTGTCCAGATAAGTGCCACGAGGGACTTCACAATCAGCTCTGCCCTTCTGTCATCTGGACGCCCTGAGACAGTCTGAAGGACCCTTTACCTAAAAAAAGACACTCCCAGAATACCTGGAGACTAGACTGAGCAATTCCACCTGATCCTGCTTTAGCCCCCTTGAGCAATGTTCACTATTCAGCCAGTAAGAGCCCCCGAAAACACACACACACACACACACACACACACACATACACACACACACGACCTAATTTAACATCACACTCTGGAGCAAACAAATGTCTGCAGCCTGTGCATCTTCTGCCTCCTTTCAAGTTAATGGTGAGCAGTGAATGTGTGTGTGTGTGTTCACCGTGTATTTGTGTGTCAGTGAGAGCGTGTGTGCTTGTGTACACATGTGTTTATGTGTGTGCGTTCTACAGTATCATTCGAATTTCCAGGAGAGCAAATTAATTGGCAGCCTTTTGCAATAATTGACTTTTACCTCACACACGCACACACACACACACAAACACATGCATCTAGCACACACAGCGAGCACTCATCTCTCCCTCTCAGACACATACACACACATGCTGCTCGCTGACAACAAAGCTGCTGGGAGGAGGGAGGGATGATGAAGCGAATCCAAAATTCAATCGACTGTGTTCTTGTTTTGAGCAGAAGGCACAAAGTGTACTGTACTGTGAGAGGCCATAAAACTCTCACTCTCCACCAAAAAGAAAAAAAAAAACAGCCTTTGGTAGACACACAGACGTTTCAGCAATCACCCTCCATCAAAACACTTTGTCTCGCATACAAAAATAAGACTTGGCATCAGAGCGGAATACCAAATCAGGCCCATTAAGGGAGCACAGGGGCACTCGCTACTTAGCAACCAAAAGGATTTAAAGCTGCAATATCCCTGTAATAAAAGGAATAAGATCAAGTCCTCGTGTTTTTTTCTTCTTGTCTGAAAATAGAGAGGGCTGAAAAGTCAACTTTGAGCTTCCCCGTCTAACTTTTTGACTGACAGGCTTTAGGAGTAAAGCAACACCACAGGAAAAAAAAAAAAAAGGACTGCAGTAATTTGATTACATACTAATCTGCCGGAGCTGCTTGTTTGACAAAAGCTGATTACTTGTGGAATTATTTCATTAGTGGTATTTATGCTTGAGGGAGAATTCATCTTTTTCACATCTTGTAAATAAAAGTTGACCTTGCAAGAATTGTGTTACTTATAAGTGTGTGATTAAAGGTAGATTTGTTGTTTGTGGTTCTTTGGATTTTGACCATTGAAAGTAGTGGATTTGCTCATGTCAGCTGCATAGCATTGAAGGAGAAATAAATTTACTATAATAAATCATAAACTCACCATGCTCTGACAACAGTGCCATAGCTGTGATGTCCTGCTTTGAAATTTCTCTTCCGGACCATAACTTGTGTTATTGTTTGCTCATTTCACATTAATTAGAGTTCAAATTAATGCTGAATACTCACTGAACGAGTGAGTGCCTGTTTATGAGTTGTAAGGAATCATTAATAATCTTTTAGAAGGAGGAGATACAAAGATACACACTCTTAAGTTGGAGTTCAGCGACTCCCTGCCAAACTCCATTAAAATATTGCTTAATTCAACTGTTGTAAACATCTGCTCCTTGTAAAAGTTCATTAATGATTTATTATGACCCATAAACAGACAGTCAACTCATTCAGCACCGATTCAGCATTAATTTTTATTCATTCTGACCCAAAATGGAAATTTGGGACACCATGGCTGTAGTGTTATTGTCAGAGATGCATCCTTAATTTCATTTACAAACAGCTCGGTCAAATCGTACAGATCCTACCTTTAACTTTAATGTAATTATTTGTGCTTTACTTGCATTTCTCCTTGTTTTAACATATATTTTTTAAAATATTTTTGTATTAATATATTCCCCCTATAAAATGGTATGCGTATCTTGCATGTTAGACGAATATGTAAGATAAGTTAATTTACTGTAAAAACGAGAGCTCAACACGATGCAGTTGACAACTGTGGACCTTAATAAAAATCCACCATAGCCAAATTAATTTGCATACTTATTCGAGTATGAGGTGCTCATGTTCTAGTTACAGTCACATTATGGCATCAACAAATGGATTTCTCAGTTTCTCAGTTTGAGATCATAAAACAAACAAGATCATTGACAAGAAGAGTGACAGCCTCTACCAGGCTCAAATCTACATTTTTACTTAAAAACCAGCAGATCACAAAACAGGAAGAGGCCCTGTTCTTCCTGTGCAAACTTGTCTGGTGTTGTCACATAGTAGAAAGCCACAAATAGAAAGATAACTTCTAAAATATTTGGCCGAGGAAAGTGTGACTGGGAGCGACAGGGTTCCTGGGAAATATGTTACTGTACTTTCGGGGCTCATGATGTAACTGAAACGAGATGGGAGCTAACAAATGGGTTGGTCGAGGTTTCATTTGTTTACAACAGTACCAAGGATACAGTATCTAAAATTTCATGAGACCAAAAATGGTAATAAACCCTTCGTGGATGAAACTGGGCCTGTCACAATTTTTGACTGACACTCTTTAAATGACGTTTCAGAAATGTTTATCTCTGGGCACTTAACTTACAATATTTGCATAAAGGTAGTGGACGGAAGCTCACATTACTTTGCATTTTCTTTTGCTGTTTTTCTGCATTTTGTTTTAGATTCACACTACACTAGGACATGGCCTGTCATAGTGCATTATTGGCACCTGTCATTGTCTGTATTTTCTCATATATTTCAGTAAAAGGATTTGTATATTTAAATTATTATTTATGCCATTTTCAGCCCCATGCAAGTTTTGCTTTCAAAGTCTAAAAGGCAAACAGAAAATTTATTAAGCTTATACTAGAATAGTGAAAGACTATTACATTTTTAAGTGTAACTATTTGTATAACCACTAATTGTCAACTAAAGTTTAAACAATCGTGACAGAAACTGCAGTTCCTCAAATGGCCACTTGAGGCAGGCTCCAAAAATGAGTCAGTCCCCATAGACTCAAATATTAACATGTCCATCTTTATTGCAGTAAAAAAACATGTTTACATCCTGGTGCAAAAAAATGGTTTTGGTCTGTATAGCTAATCGACGGCGACGGCCAAAGCCATCTCAGTGTTGGCTTCGAAACGGCTCTTCACAAACCTGTGGTTGAAATCATGGATGCTCTGTCCACCATTTATTATGCTGTCTATTATGTGGTTATTTTTCATTTGTATAGCGAGCCAAAGTCCTGATATCATTTTGAAGTTAGCGTCTGTTGCACAAGCTTGTGTAATCTGATGCAGTGTCTTGTAGAGGGTTTCTAATATCGGTCTTTCTCAAAATAATTTAATGTGTCACCAGAGTCTGCCACTGCCTAGCAAAAAAAAAAAAAAATGCTTCATATACTTAAATGCCATTTAACACCAAACATATGAGTTTTGCAACTCTGCAATGACAGGCTACAATACATATTATTAGATGGTGCGACATCCCCTGCTAGTAAGTGACACATGTCGCAACAGCGTTAGTTACAGTTAATATCCACACAGCCTCTTCCAGGAAGGCAACTACAGGTGTCAGGCAGAAGACACACAGAGCAAAATGACATTTAAGGCAGCTGTGTGTACTCTGTGTGCGCTTCCAGACGCAGAGCTGTCAACCTGGTCGGCCGGAGACCGTATCACCCAGAAGGATCGTCACTCACATCACATACTGTTCGCAGCTCGGCTATTTTTATGTTTTATTTCTCTAAAAACACCGCTTTTCCAAGAAGCCGACGGCACAGGTACACCGAGTTCTGGCTAAGGAGCGCAGCTGCTCACAGCAACACGTTTCCAATGAAGTCACATTTGCTGAGGACAGAGGTCTAACAAGTCCACTCCCCCTCCTCCCAGCCGCCCCCCCCCCCTTCCTCCTCGTCTCTGGTAGGGAAATAAAAATATCAGTCTGACAGCGACGGCTGATGCTACAGTATTAGAAGGCGACCCCTGCATTGTGTCACCTCTCACTTGTCTGTCCCCGGCATGCCCTCTCGCTCATGTAATACAACCCAGTTGAGATTTGTCCAGCTGCAGAATCCCAGCAGTGTTTGGAACAGTAAATCAACAGGCCAGGGGAAGTGTTACAAGAAGTGCAGGGGAAGGGGGAGCTTTAAGTTGCAGAGAAGGAGTAATGTTATGCTACTAAAGCATGAGCTACTGCTGTTTATCCGCTCTGCGTGTTAAAGGGATAGTTCAGATTATTTGATGTGGGGTTTTATGAGGTAATTGTCGATAGCCGGTGTAGACGGCTGTTGGCATGCCTCCAGTTTAGAGAAGCATAAGAGCCACCGGCACAGAAGCTAAGCAATGAACTGCTGTGGACAAGGTCAGCCACAAAAGGTATTTTAGCAGCTTAAAAAAGGTCCACCTTAAAAAAAAAGTTTAGGTTTATGCTATATTTATGATGTTTTCACGGCTTTCTTTTATGGTCAGACGGCCTTTTCCAACAGGAAAAGCTGTTTTATAAGCCAAATGTTGCTCTCTTCCAGCTAACTCTTGGCAGAACACAGGAGTTGCTGGTCCACCACTGCCTTGGTCTGTTAGTTTGTTTGTGTTATTGTGTAGCTTTGGTGTTTTAAAAGAACAGTTCAGATTCACCAAAGGCACACAATGACACGAGCTAACAGATGGAGGCAGCAAGTAATTCCTGTGTTCAGAGAGGTAAAACTACTGATTTTGACTATGAGTTTGGTTGGTTTGGAGAGAGCGATATTTTGCTCATAGAATGGCCGTCTCCTGTCAGAAAAGGCTGTCTGACAGCAATATTTAGTATGCTTTCACTGCTTTACTTTGCCATCAGATGACCTTTTGTGACAGGAAACCGCTGTTATATAAGACAAATATCGCTCTCTCCAAACCAACCAAACTCCATAGGCGAAATCAGTCATTTTACCCCTCAGAACGCTGGAGTTGCTCGCTGCCTTGATCTTTTAGTTAATGTTATTGTGTGACTTGTGTTTTAAAAGGACAATTCCAATTCACCAAAGCCGCGCAATTAGCAGAAACAAACCAACAGATCGAAGCAGTGGTAGACCAGCAGCTCCCTTGTTCTTCCCGGTAAAATCACTGATTTCTCCTAAGGAGTTTGGTTGAGTTGGAGAGAGTGACAGTCGGCTTATATAACAGCAGTTTCCTGTCAGAAAAGTGCTGCCTGACAGCAAAGTAAAGCAGTGAAAATACTGGGTATTGATTTTTTTTTCACCTTTTGGACCTTTCTTTTAAGTGGCTAAAATGTTTGCTGCTGACTCTGTCCATAGACATACATTGCTTAGCTTCCATGCTGGTGCTCCTCTCTGCTTCTCCAAACTGCCGACCGCCATCCACTGTAGGTTATATATATATGTATATAAGTAAGTACCTCATATGACCCCACTTCACATGATCCAACCTATCCCTTTAATGCACCACAGGAATGTGTGTGTGTGTGTGCATGTGTGTGTGCATGCAGGATGGAACATCAGCTGTACATGCAAACCATTTAACACTTTGGAACATACTTTTATTTTTTCTCTGAACTACTTCTTTTCCTACTACTTGCTTTTAATAGCAATCCTCCCCCCTCTACCACTCCCCCCTCCCTTGAGTCTCCTGTCTCTCTTCTCACTCATGCATTCACACACACACACACACACACACACACACACACACACACACACACACACACACAGTCAGACACACACACATTTAGGAATTTGTGGCCTGGAAGGCAGTCAAGTTTCATTAATTTCTGGGTTTGGGTACAGTACAGTGTGTTCCTGGACTCACATCTGCGAGCGATCATAAATGCTGGAATGCTGGCAGAACATCCAGACCTGCCGGCACAAATATGTCGTCATCACTGTGAGGGAAGAACCGGCACAACGCCAAAACAGCCGACCAGCCGACAGCCAAACAGCCAAACAAACGCCACGGCGATAGAAACGCAGACAAAGAGCAATGGGAAAGCAGCCCTCCCGCCTCGCAGCGCTCATATCCAAAATTCTTTGCATTTTTCCTGCATCTAAATGCTCCGGACATTTACGTGGGCATTTCACTCCCACACTGATTGGGATCAGATTGGAACAAAGCTTTTAATTTTAGGGAGCCAAGATGAACATCTGGTCAGAGACAGCAGGAAAACAAGACTTCTGGCTAACCCTGGCACATTTACAATAATGTTATTTAATATGGAGTATTCAGGTCAAACGAGAACAAAATACTGTATAAACTATTACTCAAGTGCATAGACATTTCTTAGACTGTATTTTTTAAGCATATATCATAGTTTTCCCTCTTTTAAATCCATTAGGTTATTTGACTATCTGTTATTTTTTTAAGTTTATACCTTCATTCAGGTCTCTGGTAGTAAAAGTGAGATAAAATATTAGTTATTGCAGTCTTTTTTTGCACTACCTGGGAATGCAGAAATATATCTAATATTGCATTAAAAATATATATATACTGTGACAATATGTAATGTAATATTACAAGATTAAATATTTTCTTTTATGACTTTTATTTTACTTTATAAAAAGACTGTTAATGGCCGCTGCATTGTTTTTGTTTTGCATCACTGCATAAATAGTCAAAGATTTATTGCCAAAGACAATTCATGCCAATTTTTTGTACATGATTAGGTTATGGCAGAGGCATTTTAGGTTAAAAGGACAAACAAATCTTATAAGAACAAAAACCAACATCAATTTTTTTTAATTCAAGACATTTTTTCAAGTCTCTATTTTTGTTTCTTATTACCACGGTAATTATCATATTGTGGAGACAAATATGGAGGCAAAAAGAATTGGAAAAATTGATAAGTAAAAATAAAAGACTAATATAAATTAAGTTAAAGGCAAACAAACAAAGTTAAAAGATATAAAAAATAAATTTCCTTAAGGGTGGTCCAAAACTATTTTAAACTGCAAACTTCACTATGGAAATACACTGTAGTCTGCTGGCTAAATTACTGTAGATAGATGTAGTGTATTGATCCCAAATTGTAGAATTTTTGGATTAGGATAATCTAATCTAATCTTCAGAAAGTTTCTATTTCTACACATGGTGGCTTTAAGCAACCTACCCATCCCAGCTTTTCTTTTATAGCTTACAACCTCGAAAAGATCCACCAACAGGGAGCTTAATGTTACGCTCCCAACCGAGGTGTCGTAAAAGATAAATTCCCTTCAGGCTGGTCGCAAACACTATTCTCAACTGGAAACCACGCTCTGGAAATACACTGTACTGGCTGACTAATGCACAAACCAAACACAGGCATACCAAACTGATGAAGTCCGAGTGACACACCATCACACTGTGCTATGATAACGTATGACCCTGAGCAGCAGAAGATTATCAAATAGAGTCATGCTTCCTTCAATAATGTAGAGACTCTGAGACAATATGTGTCTGTGGGTAACCTGTGATGACTTTATTTATTATTACTTATTTACCCTTTGAATGTATGTGGATAAATCTACTTTTTCGTACTGTACTGCTGCTTATTATCGATATTTTTTGTTTAATTAATGAAACTATGGGGAAATAAGGTGGGTTAGGTGGATGAAGATGTTCAAAATGTGAAAATGTCCAAAGAAATGTCTTGTAACCTTCATGTTATGACAAAATGTTGGACACAAGTAACTTCAGACTAGCTGTGTTTGAAAATGTTTACTTACTAAAAGGTTATTATAAATATTTTGTGCTTGCAATGTTGTAGTATTGTGTATTCTTTACACTGTAAAAAAAGAATTAAAGTATGAAAAAAGTTTTTACTTAAAAGAATTTAAGTTGTCTGAATTTGAAGTCAAAGTAATTTCTGAATAATCTTCTCCAGTCAACTTCACATTAAATCAGTTGTACCTGAGTAAACATGTTCAATAAGCTATATAAGCTATATTTGTAACATTTAACATTTATTTAAATTTATCAAGTTTTAATTAACCACTTCAATACTAACCATCATGATTCACACAGCAAGTTTCCATCATATTTGTTTATTTTCAAACCATTAAAAAAGAGGAGAGCTTGCTAATATGCTGATCAAATTTCTTCAAAAACTCAGTTTAATGAGTTGATTGAACTCTGCACAGTGCATCCATTCAACTCATCATTTCAAATCAAAAGACTTCAAGTCAGTCATAAAAAATAAATACCAGAAATTTAAATTATTTCCCACTAATTCCTGTATGATTTTTTTTTAGTGTTGTGAGAATTTTTATATTCTTTTGTCATACCTGCAATTCTAAACATATATTAATCCTTTCTTTAATAAGCAAAAATGTGCCAAACTGTACAGTGTTAAATAAAGAACACACAGTCTAAAGTTAGTGTGTTTTTGAATGTAGAGCAGGAAATATCCAAAGTATATCTATACTTAAGAATATAACCAAGCAACAAAGCCAAATGTCGGTATGCTCTTTACTTAAATTCTCTTTTTGGTTCCCTCACTAGCAGGCGACACATTACAGAGACCGCCTCTCCATTCATATATCATCGCATTGTACCCTTGAGCAAGACACTTAGCCTGTGACTGCTGCTTAAATAAAGATGACTCTTTTTCTTAATGTGCTGCAGGTCTCACTCACACACAAGCGCACGGCCGGCTAATCCAGGAACTCTTTACTGTGTATACATACTGTAAAGGGAGGCTTAAGACTCTTAAGCTATAAAGGCAGCAAGATGAAAAGTTGGTGTGAACGGAGATGGCGACGCGGGTGTTCACGGAGAGTCTTATTGGTAATCTTATTATGCTGCAATCGGCTCGTTCAGAAAACAAACTGTGAATCATATCAGTCTGGTCTGGTCTTGTTTGATGAACTTTAACGCACACGGGCACACACACCTTTGAGTTAGATTTAAAAGCCTGATTAATTCTGATAAAGTGTTTGAAATACAATTTGATTTATATGTATTTTTTGGACAATTAATTCATACTCCAGCGTGTATTCATTCTAAAGTTTTTATTATTGATATCTGAACTTTTTCTAAACTGTTCCTGAGAGTTTACAGGGACAATTTACCACGAAATCAAAAGCACATATTTTCTCCTCTTACCTATAGTACTACTTACCCTGTAGATTGTTTTGGTGTGAGATGCAGACTTTTGGAGACAACATACACTTGAAAAGATGCAACTTTCGTTCCAGTAGAAAGAAAGAAGTTCTGCTAGATCATTGACAGTCCACCCCAAAATACTTATTTTGGACTGTCCCTTTAAGTACAGATACCTTACTCTGAGAGATATAAACACTGACTGTTAAAGCTTATTCTTTATTTTCAGTCATATTATTTTTAGTTAATTGAAGCCAGCTGCAGTTACAAGAAAATGACTAAATATTGCTGCCCGTGTTGTGTTATGTAACACATTTTCTGTCATGCTGCTGGTGCTGTTGTGATCTGTTGTTGTGCCTGTTATGGGTAAGTTGTTGCTATTTGACCCTGTCATCTCCTTTGTAGACAACACATCTACATGTGACTTCCGCGTTAAGTAAATGCTGTATTTTACCGCAGAAATTCTTTACCTTATTTTGACCAAAAACAGAAAAAAATCTCAGTAGATGAATTTGCTCAGTTGTTGTAAATATTGTAGAGGTTAAAGCCTCTAGAAAATGCTAATGCAAATAAGAAGACCTTGACTTAAGTTTTTTTTTTTTTTTTGACAAATATAAACATGTTTTTCTACATCTCACTCTTTTTTTATTTTATAAAAAAAACTTCATAAATCATCAATGTGACGTTATATTACACTGGAAATTCTTTACCTTGGTTTGACAAAAAAGAAAAAAAAAAAACTCAGTTGTTGCAAACACTGACGGGGTTAAAACCTCAGGAAAGTGCTAACAAGTGGACCTTGGCTTGGGTATTTTTCATCAAATATCAACATGTTTTTCTGTATCTTTCTTTTTTATTTGTAATTCAATGAAAGAAGCAAAACTTCTCAAGCGTAAAAAAGGAGCTGTAAAAGAACTTTACAGTCTAAAACTGAACAAATTATGATTTAAACCAGGAACTGTCAAAAAAAGATTAGTTTTAGGGTTGATGATAAAATACAGAGCTCATAGTCAATCAATGATCAAACTTGAACCACTAGAAAGTTAAAATATTCTATTCCTCTATTTCCTGGGGACCCTTTACGACCGACTCAAGGACCCATGTTGGTCCTGGACCCCAGTTTGTAAACCAGTGTAGGCTACTGGACTAGTTTTTGATACGGTGATTGAGTTTCAGCATCCAGCCTACGCAGATATAATTCGGAACGATTATTTTTACTCTGGGGTGTCATTGTGGTTTCACGGCTGCTTCAGGCCTGGAATCAAACACAATCTTAGGTGAAACTTGAAGTATTTGGATTTTTCGGGATAATCTTATTGCACGAAATAGGTCAAAGTTTACAAAATATTGTCATCACCGTCCATTAGCAGTGTTAAAGTGCTGCTATCGTTTAAAGAAAACAACATGTAGGACCTCAAAATGCACCCAAAAGGGGCTGAGTCACAGCTCTCCACCCTGCTTGAACCCCCATCTGCAGGCTTTGGCTCAGCAAATGCTGTCAAACACTAAACGTCAGGCGGAGATTAAAAAAAAAAAAAAAAAAAAAAAAAAAACAACGTGGAGAGACGAGGACTGAGACAGAACGAGACGAGAGGGAAAAAAATAAATAGCTGGCACAAGGTAGACTGTACATACTGTACCCTCAGTGGTGGCAGGCAGCCCAGACTGGCGAGCCGCCAAGTCCTCCGTACAACAAGCACAGAGAGACAGACAGACAGATAGACAGAAAGACAGACAGACAGACAGACAGACAGACAGAGAGTGAGAGACAGAGTGGAAAGGAGAGGGAAGGGAGGAGGCAACAGCAACAGCAGCAGCAGCGGCGGCAGCGTCTGAAACGCTCCACATCCACGACACGCTGCGCATACCAAAAAGCCTCTCCACTCTCTCGCTTCATCTCCCCAATATTCTGTCTTTTCTGAAGCGAGCTGAAGGATGATGGCGGCGGCGGAGGAGGAGGAGGAGGAGGAGGAAGAGGAGGAGGAGGGGCTGAGGTTGAGGGTTTTGGGACTCGGTGAAGTGTCATCATTACAGAGAGACACGATAAAAATCGAGACGCGGCGTCAGACCCGAGAAAAACCTTGAAAGTCAAACGGTGGAGGTGGAGGTGGAGGAGAGAGAGAGAAAAAAAAGACAACAAAAACTATCAAAGAAGCTTCGCCTCAGTGCTGTCTCTTCCCTAACCGTCGCTCGTCTCGACAGAAGCGCTTGTCTTGCCTTTTACGCCAGACCAAAGCGGCTATGAATCAACACTGATGTGTGTAACAGTACAGGTTGATGTCGTGCGTCAACACAGCCCCGCTTGGAGAGAGGAAAAAAAAAAAAAGAGAGAAAAAAGTTTGTGCACTTGCTGCCACTGTTGCTAAAAATACACTGCCCACATCTTCCGCTCAGTTGCCTCTCTCAAGGTGGGGTGTGTGGTTCTTCCTCGAGTTTTCAATGTTCTGTTTTTCCATTTGATCTCCTATCAACAGAGTTTTCACCTCGTGTCAATGAGTACATATACGTGAGTTATTATTAACCTGTTGATATCACAGAGGAGTTTCAAATGATCTACTTTCTATTGCACCAACCACCTCCTGGAAGACTGTATTTATGTTCTGACTTTCATCCAAAATCACACATTTTTTCACACTTGTGGTCTCACTTTATCAAACAAGTTACTCATGATTTTCCCGTCACCCTTTTCCTTCCTCGTCCTTCACCTCTACGTGAAGCTGAACCATGATCCCCGCTCGAAAATTAAAGGTAGGATCTGTCCGAGTTGCTCGTAAAAAACACCAGGAAGATGGCTGATTGTTGTGTCTCATTCTCAGGATGTCACACACCAGCCTTCTGGGTTGGTGAAAAATGTCCTGCCCACGTAAAACGTTGCAGATTAAGCCTTTAAACCTGATTCCATTTAAGTGTCGCTAACCCTCTGCCATCAGTTACACAGTATTAAAGAGAAATGATTGCAAAATACTGTCAAAATCTCAGTGACAAAATATGAAACCATCTGTTTATTATTTTTTTTGTCCCTTTGTCTTGCAAAAGGCAGCACTTAACATGTCCTCAGAAAGCTTTTAGTCCATGACAGTATTTGTCAGTTTAAATTAATGATTGGAGTAAGTATAAACTTCTTTATGAAGTTTAGTTTTTGCTCATGTTGGCTCCGTCTCATGGTCACTTATCATAAGTGTCTAACCGCATTGATACAAATGTCGTGACCAAAGTATTAGACTTCTGGCAACTCCTGAGAACATAAATAAAACATAACATAGCGTTATATAGGTTTTCGGTAATGTATGTTTAGGTATTAAATTTTATTTAATAGCAGACGATGAGAGAAAGAGGTCTCTCTTGCCGCGAGCCTCCAGTAACTGGCAAACTTAAATGTTTATTAAATGCTACTTAAATCATAGTTCCAACACAGCTCCTAACATACAGCGAATGAGCAAATGCAAGAAATTGTCCACATATGCATCAAGTGATGGTGCAGCAGCATCGCTTGTGATCTCTTGCTCTACAAACGAGTAAGTTAAGGTAATTATTTGAAACTATGACAGTTTTCTATATAGTTGGGGGACAGTTTACCTACTTATATCTCCCAACAGCTGCACATTTTCCTTCCAAACCTCATCCTTTTTGAGGATTTCTCTAAAAGGAGTATTCTATAAAAGGATAGTTCAGATTATTTGAAGTGGGGTTCTATGAGACACTTATCAGAAGGTAGCAATAAAATGTATTTTAGCCACTCAAAACAAGGTCCGCCTAAGTGCTCGCTGCATTTAGAATATTTTTTTACATCTTTACTTTGCCGTCAGACAGCATTTTGCAATGAGTAACTGCTGTTAAATAAATAAGCCAAATATCGCTCTCTTCAAACCAACCAAACTCCACAGGCGTAATCAGCAATTTTACCTCGCATGACACAGGAGTCGCTGGTCTACTGCTGCCTCACTCGCTAAAAGATTGTTTGTGTCACTGTGTGACTTTGATGCTTTAAAAGGTGAGTTCAAATTCACCAAAGTCACACAAAAAATTAGCAGATTGAGGCAACGGTAGACCAGCAACTCCTGGCTTATTTAAGGGTGGTTTTAATTGAAAAAGGCTACCAGGCGGTGAGGTTAAGAGGTGATAACAGTCTAAATATAATGTACACTGAAACTGGTAGATATTATTAGTTAGGCATTTTTTAAGTGGCTAAAATCTGTTTTGCTGCTGACCCTGTCCACAGCAGGTCATTGCTTAACAACCTATACCATTACTCTTACACGTGCTAACAGCCATCTACTTTCGGTAACACACTGATTGTGGATGAGTACCTCATGTGACCCCACTTGAAATATTCTGTACTATCCCTTTCACTTAGACCCATGTCAGCAGCCAGAGCATGGCTCTTTAAGGCATATCTCCACTGGAGCGTGCAGAGGGCTGTACACACACATACTTTAGGAAAAGGGCAACATATATCTGAGCACATTACCTTAACTCACCCTCAGCCCCCTCTTTGACTTATAGTAACCCCTTAAAGAAAACTTTGGCTTCATGCTTACTTTTGCCTCTGAATTGCACAATATGACGCTCCACGAAATAGTCAGAGCCAGAACAGAAGCTTTAGGGGCTGGACGTTTTGTCTGACACAATCTCCAAAACACTCAGCTTCCAAGATGCTTCTGCGACAGACAGAGCTCCCGTCTTTCTGCTTTTGACAAGTGAGTGAGAAGGCAATCACGTATGTGCAGCAGGGACTGCGAGAATGGGGTGTAATTTTAAAATAAACAGCAAATATCTCCTCGGAGCAACTTTTGTTTTTGACACGCTGTGTGTTGTGTGCTGAGCCAATTCACTGGCACAGCGTGAGTTTGTCATTCATCTTTGTCACAACATAGCTGGAGTGTCAGCATCCATCTCAGTCATTGTTTAAGTTTTTCGGTGAGATACGAACAAACAAATGATCCTGGCAATTATCGTTTTCTGCCTACTGACAGTAGTTGGCTGGGGGAGTGGGGAGTGTGTGTGAGGAGGGGGTTGTATCTCCACCACCGTCAGCAATAATGCCAAGCAGACAATTCAGACCACTTACTGCGTCCCACTGGAAAACATGCAGGGCACCAAACAGAGGGCTCAAGTTCTGGGCCAACGTCAACACATGGATTTGGGGTTTTCTGCATGTGTGTGCAGAAGGGGTTCCCTCAGAGGTCCCATGGCTTTTACAGTGTCTCAATAAACCATCTGCACTTAGAGCCTCAGGAGTGAGGAGCTCTTTGCTGCCTATAAAAGACGGTCCACGCCATTAAAGCAGCGCTGCGCTAAGTAGGCTCAGAGCACAGGGTGTGTATGTGCGTTTGGGGGTGGGTGTAATAGTGTCAGACTGGACCAATCAATGTGTCCTGTGTTCTGACTTCGACTCCCTTTCAGACCTCTAATGTCGCAGAGGTGTAGGATGACAGGATGATGATGTGCAGACACGACTTCGGTTAAGTTTCCCATGCAGAGCTGCTCGGTTTTACTGGGCTGAAGAGTTATTTAATCCACAAATCACTGAAACTGGGTTATGCTCCACATTCACATATTCAAAACTAGTATATTTATAGTGAGATAAAGCATATGGAAGGCAAGTCATCCCATTATTCAGCTCTCAGGCTGCAGAAAGCTGGCATCCTCTGTAAAAATATATATCATGTTAAGATCTGTCCGTCAATACCTTGGTATTATGCAATGCGTTCATAGCGAATTAATCACTTTGAATCTGTGAATGGTTGTAAACCGCATTTGTAAGATGCAAGAGTAAAAGCTTAAGTCGGCCCTGGCTTCAGGGTATAAGAGTATAAATCTGCAAGAAAAAGAGATTTCACTCTCCCATTAAAGGACTATGCCATGCATGTTTAGCTCATTTTTTTGGAATTACTCATTTATCAAAATCAGCGTTCAGGGATGTAAAACGCTCAAGTCCATGACTGTAGCTGCTGCTGAAAACAGTATGATAATGTTGCCAAGACTGAGATAAAATTTACAGAAAAAAATTATAGTAAAAATAATATGACGCCTTTAATGGTTAGTCAAAACTGTCTTTGGGTGGAGCTGCACTGGGGAATTTGGACTCCTGACCTCAGTACTTCAGAGATTCTGGCAACATTCCAGCTGGTCTGAGATATTTATCAGAGAGAACATTGAGACTAGTTTTATTTTTGGCAAACCTCCAATTGTATTGGAAGGCAATGTGCTCACAGATGAACAACAAAGTAATACAGTTATAAACGGCAATAAAATGAATGGGAACCAATAAAAAAACACATTAATAAATCTAAACATCTGCAGCCCGCTTTGGAAAGTGTTGCAAGAAATATTATGATCTGAGGTGAAAGCAGCAGTGTGTAGGGTTTAGTGGTGAGTGTGCAGATTACAAACATTCCCTCCTGCTCCAAATAGGGATACTCAACTTGCAGACCACGGGCCAAATCTGACTCCTGAGAGGGTGTCAGGTCGCCCTCTGACCATTTTTTAATTCACTATAAAAATAAACTGATTAACACAATTTTCCCAGGAAGGCCCGTTGGTCTCCCATAACTTCAGCCCATGCTGACACTCGATTTCTTCTTCTTGATTTTTTGGTAAAGATGATCGAGGACAGCGAATGCCGAGTGGTCCACAATGAAAACAGTTACTTCAATGAAAAACGGAAGAAGAAATTTGCCTTTGTTTTGCCACCCACATAGAATAGTTGTTACTGCAGTAATAACCAGTTGGCATTCTAAATAAAATAAAAAACAAAACACTAATCCTAAACCACTGTTTAATTTGCCAAATGACATTTGCACGGTTGCTAATATCAGGTGGCATCATTAGTCAAAACATGCTATTTTATTATTAATGTTTATTTACTAAGTGGCCCCTGACCTCCTGTCTTGTTGCAAAAGTGACTCCTGGGCAAAGTTGAGTATCCCTGGTGTAGGAGAACCTATGGTGGCTGCAAAAGTAGCGAAAAGCCCAAATGTTTTTCCACTGTAGTTCCACATGGCAGCCTCTGTGGAAGAGGACCTGTGGCCTCTGTAGATATAAACAGCTCATTCTAAGGTAATGAGAACATATTCAATTTTATATTCTTTTTTTTTTTTTGCCATATTCTGCCAATAAATCCTCACAAATCTAACACCTTTCTGGACCTTTAAAACATGCAAAACCATTGGTATGGCCCTTTAAGGAGGATTTTAAGAGTTTAAAATTACCATACCAACGTTACATATAATGCTGAAATCTAACTGCACAGAATTCCAGTAATGAATGCTCTATTGTTCAAAAAGTCCCATCAGTCATTCCCTTCAATTAAAAGTAAACGCGGCAATGCAAACAGGAGCTACTCCTACAGCTCTGTAGTGATCATAGTATAGGGCTGCGGTTTTGGTGTTAGTTTAATTTCTTTACCTGAATGAGACAGCAAATGCATCCGTAGACGGAGGCTGTCCAGGAAGCTCTTCCCACACAGCTCACAGCCGTAGGTCTTCATTCCACTGTGCATCTTCCTGTCGACAAAAGAAGAAGAAAAAAAAACATTTTACTGTCTGGACTCTGTTAAACGACACTGTTTTGATCAGGCAGAGCTTAATGTGCACGCACGTCACTCAAATTTGTGTCCCTAACAACGTGGCTCATAACTAATAACTTTCAGAACAACAAACTTTTTGCAATTTGAGACAAAGTGTCACACTCCATCAATCATAACATCGGCACATAACAATAACCATCAGCGTAACAAGACTTCCGACTACCAAATGCATTCTTCTGCAGGGAGCACCAGACCATGACTCGGTGCTGTAAATCACAAGGTGCTATTCAAGCTGAGGCATTATCAACTCCCTACATCTCAAGTGCTGCAGATGGATAAGGAGCTATAAAGGGAAATAGAATGATTTATTCAGGCAAACACATAAGACAGCTACTTAGCGTTATGAACCATTTATGGGCCAGTTTTTGACTACTGCTCTCTAAACTATAAGGTGATGTGTAGCTCGGAGCAAAATCAGATGAGCAATGAATTGTCTCATCCCAAATAGACAGTCATTAGGCTGTAACGTAGTTTAAGTGCACAAGGTCAGACAAGACTAAGGTTCAATATTTGATTATGTGGTAAAGGCCTTGAAGGTTAGGTAACTAAATAACATCTGACAACAGAAAGTCTAGCCTCATGTCTCTCTCCGTTACGAAATCCTCAAAGACCCCTCGGCTCAGTACAAAGCATATTATTCTTGAGAGATATCTGAAGGTGCTCTAAAGCAATTAAGGTGACACGAATTGCCAAACAACTGCCACAGTGCCTTAAACCTCCCGAGAACTTCAAATGCCTCACCTTGAGTGAGGCACACAAAGGCACACACACGCACCCACGATTGTAATGATTGTTTGTCAAGCTGGTGCTGTTTCAGATTTGGCACATTTAATCTCACAAAACTGTTGCTCGTTCACGCCATAAGGCTCTGGAAACAAGTGTCATCTTTTCGATATCAATGCTTCAAGTGAATCAAGATGCTGACATGTAGTGAAAACACCACTGATAACACTTTAAGCTAATGGAAAGGCTTTGTTTTAGTATGTTTCTAAATATGGCTTGAACTGACAGTTATTTTAATTATCAAATACAGGAGCAATCTGTAATATATTTACTGTAATTTATCATAAAATGGCTGCTATGTATATATTATCAGAGATCAGAGTTGAAATACTGGCCACTCTGACAGCTGTGCAGCCGTGGCGTTCTGGAATTTCTGTTCCAGGCTGAAATAAATGTTCTAGTTTGCCTGTTCTACATTAAATCAAGTTCAAATTAATGCCCAATGTTCAACAAATGATCTGAGTGCCTGTTTCTGAGTTATAAGAAGTCATTAATCTTTCAGAAGGAGTAAATGTTTATAATGGTTAAAGTGAGTGATATGTCAGTCAGGTCCGACAAGCAGACAACACTCACTCACTGAACTCCAGCTTCGGGTTGTCAACTGTAAATTGTCAATTTACAATGATGCACTCGTCTTGCACTCCTGCAGCGTTCCTGCAGCGTTCCTGCATGCTGCTAGAGCGTCTGGAGAGGAAGGGGCAGGGGCTGTGGCTTTAACTTGTTATTTGGACTGCTGTGCTCATTTTTGGACTCACAAATGCTTCATGTTGCTCCTTTAATCTGCAACTTAATGTCACAAATGAGTGATTAATTGTTTATTCTATGAAATGCCAAAAAATTGTGGAAAGGCTGTGGAAGCTCATTACAATATCCAAGAGTAATATCCAAATAACAACTTTGAATTGCTCGTTTGTCCTATTGTCAGTCTAAAAACCCCCCAATCTCTTCGTTTACTATTATAAATAACAAAGAAAAGCAGGAAATTCTCACATTAAAGAAGCTTGAACCTGCAAACGTGAGAAATTTATGCTTGAAAAATTAGGTGCCAACTATTTTGATAGCTGGCACCTAATTTTCTTTTAATTGACTGGTTAATTAATCAACTAATCGTTGCAGCTTTCTAAACCTGAATAACGTTGAATGCTGAATGCAAAGTTGAAAAAACATCATGCAACATTTGCACAAGACAAGTGCAGTATTCTATACTCAGGTGAGTGTATGCTTTCTGGCAGACAAAACAAGGCATTCTTGGGGAAACAATGCCCTTGATAAGAGATCTGCTCAACTTGGGCAAGATGACAGCCATCCATCTCGGCGTCTCTTAACAAAGCCGCAGAGGAGGAGGTGGTGCCACTCTCCCAAAACATGACTGATTGATGTCAGATGTCGAATGCAAATTGATTTACAGCTCTCTTTTGTGCCTCCAGAGGGGTAGAGAAGAGATGGAGCGGGGATGAGACCGAGACAGACAGAGAGAGATTATGGCGTGTCTTATGGAAACGGCTGCAGGAATTATTAAGCAATGGAGTCTAGTATGACTTCAGTGACAATTAATTGCTGCAAAACATCCTTGAAACCTGACAGGAAGGGTGGTAAAAAAAAAAAACTGAAATGTAAAAGAAATGTGCAGGTGGCTTGAAGAAGTCATGATCGTTGTAGTGGTTAGAATATGTGGAGAGAACCTGGAAACTAAAGGGAGGATGACAGCCCTTTGGCAAGGAGTGAGTAATTAAAAGGCCCTATAAATGCCAAATGGCCCCAAAAGGGAAAGGGGAACACTTGGTGAGCCAAAAAGGCAGAGAAAGTGACACACAGATGGATGACACAACTGAGAGAGGAAACAATAGTTTTAAACTGTTATATCAGTCTGTGACAGTACATTCAATCCAGGAGTTACGTATATCATGATATAATGTACTTTAAAGGGGCAATATGTAAAAATCTGATGTTAAAAAATGAGTACTGCACTCTGAATAGCAAGTTGGAGCCACAGACAGTATATTAAATAGCTTAAATCCCTGCTAAGTCTGTTATCCTGAAAACAAAAGCCCACTGCTCCGAAAACACTGGCATTGGAATTCAGTGACTGCTTCACTGCCTACCAGACTCCATTACATATTGCGCAATTTAAGCGTTACAAACATCTACTCCCTCTAAAAGATTATAAATGATTTCTTCTGACTCATAAACAGACACTTACTCATTCGGCAAACATTCGGCATTAACGTGAAACGGGCAAACAAAAACAGACGTTCCTGACTGGAATGGAAATTCCAGAGCAGAACACACTGGCTGTAACGTTGTTGGAGAAACTAGTATTTTAACTCAATTTCTGGTGAAATTATCATGGCAATTTTATGATTTAGCACAGTTATTACGTATTTTTCCCTTAATAAAAAGCTTCCACTCCCTACTTTTCCCAGAATTCCCTCCCATAACTAGAAAAGAAATCCGATTTCTACATTCAATCAAAAGCAGGCATGCAGGCAAAGCAATACAGCATCAAAGTGTGGTGTGGTGTGAGTGGTTATACACATAGTTGGACAAATCAATAGCAATTGCCTTACAGCTGCATTGCATTCTGGTCTACTGAGGCAACTGCCACAAACAGCCACTTCTATGTTGGAATTCTTCCCCCATGATTGGTGTAAAATAGCAGCACTGGAATAATGCCCTCACATTTTAACTCTGACGAGCCAAAGACTGATGTTTACCCCAGATGTTTTAGGCAGATAAAAAAAAATATCTTAAAGTAATTTGGTCTTTGAAGAGTTATCCACATGAATGACACAACAAACAACCAAACGGACAAAGGAATGGAACAGGGCTTTTTTCCTTCAAGGATCATAGGTGATGTACTCGCACACTTTCACTCTGATAAGGGGAAAACACACGCAAGCGGTAAACCACAACACAACACACACAGAGCACAAAGCCTTTCAAAGGCCTTTTGTGTCCCTCCTCAATCTGACCATTGTGCCCCCCAGACAGAGCACTGATAAGCTATGGATGGACTTATTAAGGCCACTCGAAGTGGAAGCAATGCCATGTATTTTCACCGTAAATGTAGTGTTGATCAGCAAAGTGCGGTGTGTATGTCCCCGGCTGAGAGTGTGTTAAATTTAACTGCAATTGCTGGCACTTCTCACTGAAACAGCACATTACTTGATGTTCAACAGAATGGTAACAGCACCTGTTCCAGTAATTCAGTCTGGTAAAGGGGAGGTTTAGGACTTTTAGAAGGCTGTCCTATTGCAACACTAATGACACCCTGTCTTTTGGCATTTAACAACATTTAGTCAATATGCAAAATGCAAGTCTGTTAAGAAATGTGATGAAAGAATTATGTAAAAATGTACAGAAACTGTGATATTAGCTACAGTAGTTAATGTAGCGAATTGTGTTGTAGAAAGGGCAAAACCCAGGCAGCCAAAATGGCTTGGCCAAAGCCCTGGCTTATATCTGGTGTGCCAGGTCCCCAGATTCATGCCAGACTCATGATGAATAATGCACCAAAATCAGGCCAAGAACAATATTCTAATTTCTGGATGGTGACACTGGTGAAAAGCTGGTCTGAGTGCAGCTAGCAGAGCTGGTTGTCAGCACAAATCAGCGACTGTACCTGTATGGGTCACATTTGAACCGGATCACATTTGAGGCAATAACACAGCTGACTGTGCTCATTATGTTGCACTCGGTCCAACTTGACTGCCCGACTGACTAAGGTTAGGCACTGAGAACCCACTCCAAATAAGAATTGCTTCCAAAATTACAACTCCAGGAATCATTAAGAAATTTTAATTTTGGTTCTGCTGGTTGATTCCAACTAGAGCTGTAAATTTTGTCTATTTTCCTTAACCGACAGTTGAAAAGGTTTAAAAGCTTTAAGAGGACTATCGTTACAGTAAAGCAGCCCGAGTGAACCCAAAAATAGTCAAGGAACCACAAAACCACCATCATTAAAGTCATCTACGTAATGTTAGCTTAGCTCAGTGTTTCCGCTGGTACCATTTACCCAAGCAAAATTTAGCAAAAATCATTATAATCCAAGTGATTATCGAGTATGTTTATCTTGAAGTGTGGGCATCAAAGGCAGGAAAAAGCCACCTCACGGAGACGAATTATCAACGCTTCTCATACCCTTATTGTTGACTCACTCAACATTGGGAAAACAGTGAGTATTTGAGTTATATTTTAGACAATTTGAGATGCTTTGTGTGCCTAAGCAGAGTTAATAGTATGCTGTAATTCAGCTTCAACAGTGTTTAGTGATATGTAAAGGGACACTAAAATATTTTGTCTCCAATCAGTGATTTAGCAGAGATACGCCTCGCCACACACACACTCAAATCCCATCGTAAGTGTTTGCTTTCATGTTGTGCGTCTGAAATAGGCGATGAGGTGTGTGTGTGTGTGTGTGTGTGTGTGTGTGTGTCTGTGTGTGGTGGGTGGGAGCTCAGGGAAGGAGGGAGTGAAGGAGGGAAGGAGGGAGGGTGATTTGAAACAGACTGACTGTAGCCATTAAGGAAGTTCACATAAAACTCTCTCAGGCCATTTACTCAGTTAATAATCGACTTTGTCCAACAGTCACTTTTGACAACGGCAATAAATTTTAAATTTATGTCAACAAAACATATGCTGATCACCTCGCGCGGTGTGCTTCCTCGTAAAAAACCTGCCCAACTGAGGGCTGTCTGAATGCGAGTGTGTGTGTTTGAAATGTGAGCCGATTACAGGCCTGGGTTATTGAGCCGTAACAGCTTGCCTCGTGTAATTCAGAACTTTTTTTTCCCCATTTTGCCGCTGGTCTCGGCTGGTCATATATCATAACTAGCACCGCATTCAGTGAAATAAAGACCCAAGCTTCCCACCTGCCCCTCTACTTGTGATATGAAGCCATTAAAAAAGTCAGAATAAGGTGATACACACTGCAACAAATAACCGAAAGACCTCCATGGTCTTTTGATGGCTTTGAGTCATCCAGATTTCGTATGATTGGGCTTTGACAGTGAGGCAGTGGAGCTACTGCCCAACCTCATTAAATCAAATGACTCTGCTTGAAAACTCATGCTGATCCCCTCATCAGCCCATTTTCTATCACCAAACTATTTGACGAAAAAAGAGAAAAGCCAAGCAGAGCCACGCTTGATGACTTGCACTTATTTCTCATTGCTTGCCTAAAATCTATTTCTCCCTCAGCAGCCTTGAGCGTTGTTCTCTATCCTCATCTATCCTTTCATCTTTTACTTTTCCATTTTTCCCCCCTCCATCCTCCGTTCGTGAAGGGAGCTATAAAACAACCTGAAATGATGTTCGTAAATAAAAGCTTTGGAGGGAGAGAGGATTTGGGGGTTGGGGGTGGGTGTTAAGATGGAGAGAAGAAAACACTAAAAGATAAAGGGAGGCAATTGATAAGAAGTGGTAAATTGAAGAAGGGCTGCGTGGTTTGTTTGTGTGTGTGTGTGACTGTTTGTTCATTAGTCCTGTTGGTCAGAAGAACAAGAACTGATAATTGGGGAAAGGAGGGCCACTGAACAGAGCTTGGTCTTAAACTAACAGAGGGATGGTGAGCATATCATCTGGATGTCTGAGACATTTGGGTGTTGATGAAAGGAGTTCTTGAAGAAAATTACTTGCCAAACTTTATATGTCATATTAGCTATTAGCTTAGCATAAAAGGTAAATAAAGTTTAACTTATTACTTTCTGTAAACTGTTTTAATTTCTCTCCTATATGATTTTGGTGTATCCTTAAGG
This sequence comes from Lutjanus erythropterus, assembly GCF_056507025.1. Classification (NCBI taxonomy): domain Eukaryota; kingdom Metazoa; phylum Chordata; class Actinopteri; order Lutjaniformes; family Lutjanidae; genus Lutjanus; species Lutjanus erythropterus. The sequence goes on along the minus strand of NC_139327.1, from coordinate 34,049,814 downwards.
CTGCATTAATCAATATTATCATTTTAAGAATGGTCAAAAGTTGATAGTTCTGAGTCGGTATTCCCCGCTTCCAATCTAAATGCGTCCCAGTGCATTTGCTTGGGAAAACATGGACGCCTGTTCACTGTGTGCCACTATATTGCTGTAAGCTGGAATACTCAGACTAGATGGATCTTGCCCAAGTGGTTTAAAGTAAGCATGTTACATAAGTCACATGACATTAGTGATGTAAGTCATGTGACGTAACTTTAAATAAACTTTAAAAGTTAATTTTTGGTTTCTTTCGGGACACAGACCTGCTCTCCTGGGTCAAAGTCCTGTGTTTGTTTGACCCATCCATCCACCCCATATCCTCCATACGCAGACTTTCTCACCGTTTATACTAATGAAGTCATAATTATTACAGCCACTCGAGGTCGCTGCTTAACAGTAAAGGAAATATTAGTCGTAATAAGTTTCTTTCACAGACAACCTGTACAGCCTTTTTTACTGGTGAGGCCAGACTGGAACAGAGACAGAAGTGAGCAACAATCGCCCCGATGTAATTGCGAGTCAGGAACAGACCACGTAACATGATGTAAGTAACAAACAGGTCAATAAAAAGACTTGAGTTTTAAAAATGATCCATGGGATAATGCACTCTAGAAAGAAAGACCCAACCAGTGGTTCATCCATTTGGGGATAAAAGCTCAGGGTGAAAAAGGACCATTCCCGCACACACACACACACACACATACAACTCCCTGTCATGGCGAACAAAGGCAAAATGATGCACGAGGCGATTCAGTGACACTTTGGTGGCTGATCCTAATGTGGCCATAAGTGGCGCAGTGTGCCGCCGCCACCTCTTATTTTGGATTTTCTGACAGAGAGAGACGGAGAGGAGGAACGGGGGACTTTTTTTCAACATGAATTTCCAGTCCATTAAGGGGCTGACCATGTCACGCAGACAAACATGGTGGCAGAAGTAAGAGGGTGAGAGGGGGAATAGTGCTGGTGGTGTTCAATGAAAGGAAAGAAAACAAAATATCCAGATGTAACTGAATAATGGCCTATGTTTAGAGGTAAAAAAAAACAATGATGGCACCTCATCTATTTGTGTAAGTCCTCCACAGCTCAGTGACACACGTATCTTGTGTCGAGAGGCACCATGTGTGGTTTTTAACATTTACATGGGTCCATTTTGTGGCAGTCTGGAGAAGCAGGTGAAAAAAAAAGCTCCCTTTCTGTCATTTTATCCCTGCTTTTAAGCCTCCCCAATTCCATCGCCCTCCCACCCCCACCCCACCCCTCTGTCTTTGCTCAATCAAAATGTATCAGGCAGGCTGGCGTAACACCGGTCGGCGTGGGCTGTTTATCCTGAGTCCTCCTGCACATATCAATGACTTGGCCCCCGTTGTCCCCCGCCGGGGAGACGTTCATATAAATTCAAGCCACACACGCAAACGCCGAGGCACTCGTGTTGAGCATAGATGAGTAGCAGGGCAAGAGGAAAAGAGGAGAGACAGAAGGATGGGGAGGGGGAGTGCCGCTGCCTTTCATCCTCACTGTGTTATTTATAATATCACAGACACCACCACCCCCAAATTTGCCCTGAGGGCGTCTTGAGAGGAATAAAAAAAAGCTATATCGCTTTGTCTGGGAAAAACAATGAAAGAATTAACAACAGTAAACATGTTCCTTTGCTTGACTCCGTCTCAGCCAATCAGCAACATACTGTATGCATCACCTGTAATTGCGGAAGATGCCAACCTTCGCTGGCAGTGAGATATATCATTTCTCCCTCAACTTTTGTCAAAATCTGATCAGTGCAATTTTGATAATGAGTGCAATTTTGACAGCTGGCTGTAAGTATTTAGATTAATGATATCCGCAAGTTTCATTAAAATCCAATCAGTCATGTCTGAGAGGTGTCCTAACCTACAGTGCTAATTAATGTATTGCATGCTTAATAGCGTTACACGTGGCTTAAAGGTGCAACATGCAGTGTTTTGCGTCTCTGAAGACATTTCCAATAAATCTTTTTGCTTCCAGTTGCCAACATGTGTCCCTACTCTCTGCCACTTGTTATAAAGAAGGAAAGGATGACAAAGATCTGAGAGCCAAGATGCATTTTAACCAGAAAAACCTAAGACAATGCAGTTATAATGTCATTTACTGTATGAAGTTTTGTATTATTTGATGTGGCAGTGTGGTAATAAGATTCCCTTTAAAATACGCTACATAAAAACACTGTGCCAGACATAAATAAAACAAAATGTGATAATTTGCTTAAAGAAACAAGACGGAACAGAAATGTTGACATTACTCAACTGAAAACAGCATTTTACAATAATGTTTTACATCCTCAGCTACACTGATTTTTGTAAATGTATACTCATTCTGAAGTTGATGCTGTCAACATGTTGACAGCAAGCTGGGACACGGGCAACAAAAGACTGGGAAAGTTCTGGAATGCTTAAAAAACACCTGTTTGAAACATTCAAATGGTAAACAGCTTAATCGGTAACAGGTGATATCATGAAAGGGGCATCCTCGAAACGGTCAGTTGTTCACATGCAAGGACGGGGCAAGGCTCACCATTTTGTGAAACATATGACTGTATAAAGCAGTAGTTTTCAAACTTTTTGTACCCAAGGTACACCAAAAGCGTGCGAAATATATTTATCACTAGTGCCAGAAAAAAGTTGACAAACAACTACATTACAATGAAACTATATTATAATGTAAGTCCATTATAATTGTAATGTAAGGTGGGTGCCTTTAATGTGTCACAGTTTAAATAAGTTTGTTTTGATTAAACAAAACAAACTGTGTTGGGGAATAAGTGCTTTTTAATCTTTTTGTATAGTTTTATATTGAAATAATATATAGTTGTCGGCACAACTAGACTTTCTTTCCAGCACACCACAGTGTGTCCATTTGGGAACCCCTGGTAGAAAGGATATTGTGGCATGTAGGCTTGGGAACACTTTGCAAAAACTGTTGTTGGTACATGTAGTTTCTTTGCAAATGACTGCATTTTGCTTTTATACATGTTTTACACACCCTTCCAACCTTTTTGGAATTGTGGTTGGAGTCATGAGCTTGGAGATTGCAGCCAAACTGCCTCACCCTCCCCTTCTGCGCAAGCGGGACAAACTGCTGTGGCAGTGAAACACGGCGGATACAAACGGCCCATTTAAGGTAACGAAAATTTGCGATTCATATTTAAAATGACAGCGTGTCTTGAAGGCCTCTAAATCCATTTCCAACACAGACAACAAAGAAAGTGCTGGCTTCATTTGTTCATTATGGCGTTTTGTCATTGAGGTGTAAGTGCCCCTTACAAATGTTCATTAGGGCTTTATTCAGACATGATGGGACTAAAACAGCCACAATGCTCGCACAGTATCGAGCATCTGGTGATCCGGAGAAGTGGCAGCGCTGAAGATCAGCAGTGAACATAATGATATGAAGGAAGAAAAGTGCTGTCAGGCTGCATCAGTGAGGGATTTTAAGACCTTATTTTCCATTGAAGCCTTAATTAATGACTATCGCGAGTGCTTCTCACAGTGAAACCCCTAATAAATTTTGTCATCAGTTTCATCATTTATTAGACAAGAAATTCTGCTGCCCATTTCAGAAAAGCCTGACAAGTGTGCAGCAGAGAATGACAAGACGTTCTCATTTATTTTCTTACTCGCTCACAAATATATGAAACATTTTGCTGGATTTTCAATATTTCTCCCTTGCAGATTATTCTGTCTGCTCTGTGAGGGGACGAAACCTTTTTAAAGACTGATCTGACATGAGAAGAATCTCTTTCAAATAAAATTGGCTGTCTAAATTGATTTTATGTTCTTTCTGCATGAGAAATAACTGAATGATAGTGAGTAAGTGAGTTTAGAATATTTTAGCACTGAGATGGGTTTCTAAGGTCAAGGATGAAGCTTTATGCTTAAAAATAAATTACTGTTGGACCTGTTTTCTGTTAGATCAAGCTCAAGACGCAGAGGCTGCCTCTCTTCAGATTTATGAAAAGTTTACCAAGGGAATTACAATTAATGCAGTTATGTAAATAATAGCGGCTTTTGTGTCACAGCTGTGTTGGCACAGAGTCACAAACAAAAAAAGTATCAATTTCCATTTGCACTAATTATCACCACCCAAGCTTGATCGCTACTGAAGCACACACCGTTAGAAGAGCCTGGGCTCTCAGGTAATAGATGGGGAATAATCCGAGGAACTTTTAATTGTGCTTCCCGGGCAGTAAGACACTATTTCAAGCTAATCCCAGTTAGATACCCGGATTCCCCCAAAGCTTAGAAGCTAGGATTCACTCTTTAATACCCTCAGCGTTACTCAGTCAGGAAGCCATTTCAACTTGTCTCCTACAGTTCCACTCAGTGTGAAGTGCTTTCCCCATTTAACAAAGTCCTTTTCTACAATAAGGAGGTGACAATGAAGACAGAATATGACCCAGAGGTTGCAGTTAAAATCCCCAGACTGGAAGGAGCAGATTTTACTGGAGAAATATTACCCTCCTTGGAAAAGACGATGAAACACCACACACTAAGTGAACTGTCTTTGAACTTTTCAGCAACTTTTGTTGTGGATAATCACAAATCAGTCTCAGTACTTTTGTAGCTTCAAACTAAATCTCTGTAGGTTGAAGTTTAGATTCTGTCTTTTGTCTCCGTTTGTACTTTCAGGTATCTGCTTTGTTTTACTGTTTCATGTTCACTTTCAGCTGCTGATGAAAACCCAACATTTCCTGATTTTGCTTTTTCCATAATTAAAGCGTTTAGATAATGAAAGAACTGGGTACTTTTATTGTGAAGAATTTATGAGAAACAGGATGTTTAGCCACTGTTCTAGACAAGCATGTCACCAGATAATACACACCTGCAAACTCTGCCAATTTTATTTAATGAATTTGTCAAAAAATAGAAAGCTTACCAGGGCTTGAGCAGTATTCCCACTTTTTTTTAAACTAGGAAGTGGTAAAAATCTGACAGAGTGATAGACATATGTGACAAAACTTTAAAGGGGCAACAATTTCATGAAAAAAAAAAAATCAATTTTAAAACAAAGATGGTTATAATGGCAAATATTGTGTGTCCTAGATTTTGAAGGCTTTTCACACATTTTTAATTATTTTAAGTTGTGAATTCTTGTCTGGAACAATGATGTTTTAGAGCTAGAGTTAGAGTGTTGGCATTAATAGATTTTACAGTCTTTTTTTTAGTAGGACATGATTTGTCTCACAGGGCAAACACTACCGCTTTTGTCCACAGGGGTCTCCAAAATCAACAGAATATGAAAGTTCCTTGTAGAAGCTTTAAAATGAGGAAAAAATGTGTGTTTTGCATCTTATTAATTATTAATATGAAGTCAATTAATCAATAGTTAAAGTTTTCAACTATAGGTTAAGGGAAATGAACAAATTTATTAGTATGGGTGGTTTTCACACAAGGTCCAATAAACTTTGTTCTCTTAGAGTAACAGTGATCGACATGGACATTTTAAATTAATTATTAGTTACCAGAGTGACTCCGGTTCGTCTGTATGTAGTGATACGGGACAGCACACAGGTGTGAGCATGTATATGTGTGGCTCCCTGCAGTTTCTCCCCCAGGTCATTACTATAAATGACAGTGTGCTCTTAGTCAACCAGCCTGGTTAAATAAGGATTAGAGGGATAAGGAGAAAATAACTCCACACTTTTGAGGGCAGCAAATGGTGTTTGCAAAGTCTGCAATCAAACGTAGGAGCTCAGCTTTGCCTGCAAATAATTTGACATTCCCAGTTCCCCTCTTGTGTGATAACTCCTTTTTTCCTCATTTTAACTCGACTTAAAGACACTTCCACTGAAGTGTTGGAACGGTGGGAACAAAGAGGAGGGAGAGCGTGTAAGATCACACATATAAAGTATTTCTGTTAAAGCCCATCTCTGAGACAAACACCAGCCCTGCTGCTCCCTGCCTCTCTTTCGGTTTGTGCATCAAAAGACCCTGCCATCTGAAAATAGCACGTCAACATTTCTGTTTCGTCTTGTTGTTTCTTTCTTTTTCTTTTTTCATTCTCGACAATGTTGCCAGTTTGCTACATTCCTGTTTTTCCTCTGCTCCTCCTTTCTTGATCTGTGAGAGGTTACATCGCATCGAGTGAGACGGTTGGCTCTTGCATGTGTGTGTGTCTCTGTATGTGTGTGCGTGTGTGTGTGTGTGTGTGTGTGTGTGCAGCAGCAGAGCTTTGGTGGTCTATAAAAAGCAGCCAGACGAAGTCTTCCCTCTCTCCTCATGCATTATGCATTGGCATCACCTTCCATCAAGTGACAGAAAAACCTCAAAGATGTCTAAGTTTAGCTTCCATTCTGAAAGCCAAACAGAGGAGGAGATGTGTTATTTTGACTGCCACAGTCGAGCTAAGCACCTGTTACATCAATAAAAGCTGCATTTCGCAACAAGAGCGACGACAACAACAACCTGTGTGATGGCACAGTGCTCACAAAAAAAGCGGTTAAATGCAGATAGTAGCAGGGAGTACGTGAGTGGAGAAAGAGTTCAGATTAGATTAGATGACACTGGATCAAACTTTGACCTTGTGGAGAAGTTTTGTCTTTGCTGCGGCAGGTTAAAGCAAAGAGAGAATCCAAAAGGTTTCATGAGAAAACAGCTTCAAGAGTCAAAACAACACCTTACTTTGAGGAAAATATCTCCTCAGGAAGGGCGGCATGGGATATTTACGATATTGTTCGTAGCGTGGGTAATATCGTAAAAACAACTAAAGTTGATATTTTGATTTATTGGTTGTTTTAGGAAAAGTTTCCCATCTCATCTGTAAATATTCCATTAAAGCAAACGAGCTTATAGCAGTTTTCCGGCACAAAGACAAAACAAGGTAGGGGAGACTGGTTGTTGCTGGTTGCTGTTGTAAAACCGGGTCAGTTGTAACACTGTCAGTTTGACCAAACAGAAAAGTGTTGCAGTGATTTTTAGAACCATAAAAAGGTTTAAACTAAAAGAGTATTTTTTTTAATCAAGAGTATTTATTGCGTAACTGTTCATTGCATTGTAGATATAATAGTCTGACTTACGTGACATAAAGTAGTTTCTCCAGTTTAATTTGACACCTTTCATTCTTGCTACCTTCAAGCAGGTAAGTAAGTAAGGTTCTAACAAGACAAACTCTTTGTAGTTGACATTAACTCACATAACCTGTGATTTTGTAGTAGACTAAATTCACCCTTGACTAAGCCCGAGCAGCAGCAACTGTCCAATCAAAGATTAGCAATCCTAACCAGGGCAAGCTTTTCATTTCTCTAAGACGAGCAATACTCTTACATATTTTGGACCTTTCCAGGGTTCTTGTTTTAAAATGTGTCAGGTGGAAACATTAAAATCAACTCAAGAAGTTCAAGCATTAGCATGAGCTTAAATTAGCTAGCTACACTTATTAAATCTGCTAGCAAGAGTCATCCACAGCCATCAGCTAGAAATGAGGAGCTGCTTTTGTCTTTGTTTTAATGCATACATGCAGTACAAGAATGGAAAGTCTAGAAACAGTAACTAAGGAGGGTGTGGCTTAGCTAAGGGGTAACAGAGTTTTATGTGTAATAGACACATGTGGGTGCCATGCATCAAAGTTTAAGAAATCTAGCACAAACAACCATTGAGTTACTAAAACTAAAACAAAAAGTGGTACTACCATCCCCGGTCTCCCCTACATTAGTTTGTAAATCTAAAAATTCATTTTTCTTGGGCAGTGCTTCATCTTTATGGCTAGTTTTGATTCCTCTCTGTCGGTCAGTATGACAGCTCAGTGTAAAGGTTTATAACATTTACACTGGGACTTTTTAACAGGCATATATAATGTGCACCCTAACTTTGTTCACACTTTTATATCCACCTGCATTATTTTATTCTGCTCATAAATCTGTCATCATAAAGGCTGATGACAGTTTGGCAGATTTATATGTTAAACTGTTACAAAAGCCGTAGAATAAATTCCAAATAACATTTAAAAGATCTAGAAAGTTATAATTTAAGCCTTGCAGCTACAGACATAGAGATTTGTGCATTAATAAAATGAAGTGTTAAGTAAAAAACATGATTAAATAAGTAGGTTATATATATGCATAAGTGCACGAACATGACGTGTGATTGCTCCATAATTATGATTACTACTGTTGACCAGATGTTGCTTATCTCAGGAAATACTGGCTCAGTGTCAACATTTCGTCGACAGCACTGTTCCAACTTCATAATGCTGCTCAGTGTAAACACTGTTGTTTGTCTGGAACGGGGAGAGGGACCTTGTGATTTTATTATTTGTAGCCAGCACAAGCCAGAGCAGACCAGTTGACAAGGTGATTATTTTGGTATTTGGACACAGCTCTCAAACTATTATGCAATGCTTCTGGGATTGATTTACTGTACGCCTCGTAACGCCGGACAGATTGCATTCTGGGAAAAAGATAGTGGCAGGCCAGTGTGTTTGTGTGTCTCAAAGAGACGCTGTGTGTGCGCGTGTGTTTGGGTTTTGTGTGTCCATCCATGGAAAATAACACAGATGAGATTATTAGCAGGGATGACTGTATCTAACCTGAGGGAAAATAAGTGTTTAAAAGAAAAAAGATAAGATTACGGTGACTTATTTTGACACTTGAGATGGCCGCAGGCAGGTTGTTTTGATGTCTCTGACCTCGGGAAGTGTGTGTGTGTGTGTGTGTGTGTGTGTGTGTGTGTGTGTGCGGGACTTAGGGAGGTTCAGGTGGCAGCGGTGGCGCTAGGCCATCTGCACTGTCATTCACCGCACGTCCGCCTTCCAAGAGTCGCACAGCACCCACGGGCATCCCAAACAGCCCCAGCCGGAGCTCTGCGGGGCTGCAGTAAACAACTCGCTCTCATCTCAAAGAGAGAGTGTGTGTGTGTGTGTGTGTGTGTGTGTATGGGGGGGCCGTGTGATATTTTATTCCTGTACACATCATAGTGCCATAGCATGAGTGTTTCTGTTTTCTTTAACCTGGCAATAAAACACTTACACCCTTACACCTAGATTTGCATGTCACGTCAGTCTTCACGTATATAGACAAACTGTATATTTATACACATGATACTCATACAGTACGTACAGTATACTAGAGTTGCAATGATGAGTCGATTAATCCAGTTGAATCAATTGAAAGAAAATTAATTTCTTAGTAATTTTAGTCATTTTTTCAGGCAAAAATGTCAAACATTTGCTGGCTCCAGCTTCTTAAATTTGGGGATTTGCTTCCTTTTTGTTGAGTCTTTGGACTTTTGGAGTTTTGGACTGTTGGTTGGACAAAAGAAGCAATGTGAAGGCATCACTGTCATGAAAATAACTGTCACATTATTCGATAACAAATACATATGAAAAGCACACATGTGCATCATTTAATTAGTTTTGTTACTTTCTTAGTTTCTATCCTAGTATTTTTAACCATTGTTGTCACTTGAATACTTAATTACATGTAGGGTATTTCGATCCTCTATATGTCCTGCATATATGACAGACCTTGACAATTAAGTTGACACTGATTTGACTTTTATTTGCATTTGCTCTAAACTAATACATTTGTTTTTTATGTAAACACTTGTAACACCTTTAAGTTATGATACTGTATGAAAACTAACCAGCCTAAATAGTTTAAAATGGTTAATAGTTCTATATAGTACTGAACATTGAGGTATAGTTTTCATATTTTAAATATATTCTAATAATTTATACTTTCATTCAGTTAGTACAAACATAATTTTGAATTAATCATAAAGACATATTAAAGGGACAGTTAACCCCAAAATCAAAAATACACATTTTCCTCTGACTTCTAGGGCTATTTATTGGATAGTTTTGGCAGACATCTCTATAGCTGATATCTGAGGAACTCACACCAAAACAATCTAGATGGATAAATGGCGCTGCATGCCATTGGAGAAATGTGTATTTTTGATTATGGGGTGAACTGTCCCTTTAACTGATGGACATTTTGATAAATATTTAATTATATTTAAAGATATATGCCAACAGTATGTCAGTTAAATTCTGGAGGTCAAGACTTGTGCATATTATATTATTCTCTTATATATCCTCTTTAATATATTGAGGGAGAAAAATATTGTTTTTTTGGAGTCTCCCCCTTCACAGTCAATGGTGAACATGATACTTATTCTGGGAAGCACAAATTCCCCCAAACTCTTCTTTCACAACATAAAATAAAGTGCTAACCCTTATGGGAAGAGACTTGTATTAAATATGACTTACAACAGACTAAGCTAAGTCAAAAGGAAGCAAAAAGATAATGAAGCATGACAATTGCTCCTATTTCTAGCATCCCCCTAATATTCCCTGGAGACTCTGAACCTGACTTTGGGAATCATTTGGTGTGCGTTACGTAACCGCAGCCTGCTCTGTTCTTATTTATACCTGATGTCTCTCCTTTGCTTCTGTCACACGGCAACATCTTTCAGTCTCATCACATCTGACCCGAAACGTGTTGTTAACTATGGATAAACATATTGCCTCTGACTGCCACAGCTTATATTAGTACCTTCATCTCTGCACAGCGCCCTATTAAAGGGAGAAAACTTCAGCAAGTGAGTATGACAGCTGAACAGCAGCCAGTGAATGGAGTGGGCGGTCTGCGCCAAGAATTTCTGTCGGCTTGAATCAGTGCCTTTGCCCGCACAGTGGAGGGTCATGTGAGAGTTTGGGTTGGTGTGTGTATGTGTGTGTGAAATATAGCTAATAGAAGAGCAATTGGTGCCTTTCACCCCCCCCCCCCTTTTTTTTTTTTTAATACTTCCACCAGTGCTGTCTTGTGCTGGACCAGTCCATGCCTGCCTGGTGGCAGTCCAGTTAATGATGATGGTGTAATGCAGAAAGAAGAAAAGAAAATTGAGCATTACATATGCATCAGGTAGGCTGCGAGATTCCGAAAGGCAAATGTAAGAGGTTTTAAAGCTGCCAGGCACTAAATTTAAGGCCAATTTAAAAACAAAGCTGTGAAAACCATCCTTTTAATGTTATTAAACTACAAATGAGCGGAATGAGAAAAGGAGCACCAGCAGATGAAATGGTAAAAAGCAGGGTGTCCTGCTGGGTTTTGTAAAGGAATGGGACACATATCATCTTCCTTTAAGGGCAAATCTCTAATAAATTTACTGTAAAAAAAAAAAAAAAAAAAAATCATAAAATGACCATAATATGAGCAGAGATGAAGGAAACATGCTGAGCTGAAATACTCAATCAACGCTACAGTTGCAGTGTTTTTTGAAATTTCTATTCCAGTCCATAACTTGTAACTTCACTTTAATTAAAGCCAGAATTAATGCCAAATATTTGCCGAATATGTTAGTATTTGATTATGAGTTATAACAGAAAAATTAATAATCTTTTAGAAGGAGTAGGTGTTTATAACAGTTAAATTGAGCAATATGTTAATGGAATTTGGCAGGTAGTAAGGCAGGCAGTCACTGAACTCAAACTCCGGTGTGTATTTTCAGAGAAGTGGACTCTGGACCTTGTCAGCTGATGATAACAAGTGATGGCAAGTCCTCCACTGTAAGTTGATCAGCTGTTCACAGCTGTCAATTTAGCCTGGTATCCTGAAAAGAAAACCCCACTGCTCTGAAATAACTCACACTCTCACTGCCTACCAAACTCCATTCACATTTTGTTCAATTTAAGAGTTATGAACATCTACATGTTCTACAAAATGATTAACGATTCTATTCAACTCATAAACAGACACTCACTGATTTAGCAAAAAATCCTGTATTAATTTGAAGTCTGATTAATGTGAAATGGACATACAGAACAGTTATTCTGATCTGGCATGGAAATTTCAAAGGAAGACATTGCAGCTGCAGCGTTCATGTCAAGTGAAGCTGGGATTTCAACTTATTTTAACTGATCTCTGTCATCGTATGATTTATTGCAGTATAAACAGCTGATCAACTTAGTGTGTGTGTAGGACTTCGCTTCCTATTGTCAGTTTACACATTGCTCCTTTAAGTACAAAGCAGCCTGCACAGCAACTTTGGACAACAAAAGATTAGAGACAAGAGATTATAATAAGATCATATGAGTTTAACATGTTGTAAGGGCCTATTAACACCTTGTATTGAGCCAACGTCAGTGCTATGTACATGCAGAAAGAGGAGAACATGAGACAAGAGCTCCAACAAGAAAAGAGGGAGAGAGGGAAAATATACTGTGCGAGCGAAAGGATAAAATATGTGCTGACAGCTTTTTGGCCAGAGGGCTAGAACACTGAAATAGTAGCGTCTGGGTGTCAGGCCGGGGTCGCTCCCTTCACTCGAGAGCAGACTTTCCCCGACCCCGGCTAGGAAAACATCACAGACCACTACAGTCCACTGATAATGTAGTATCTGACAGATAATGTACTAACTTGTCCAAATGTGACACTAATGCACCTTGGAAGGGGTTGAAGACCTTTCAGTTGAATAAAATCATTTTATCTGTTACATGCAGGAATTGTTCCTTCACAAATAATAACAGACAGGAGTAAGAAGATGAATAAAACTAATTGAATGAGTACATTGCAGCCATTACATAATGCAGTGTTTTACAATATTTGTGAAGTAATGACATTAGATAATGTCATTTTTTTAAATTAATGCCATAATTGCTGCAGTGCCTTTGGTTTGGTGTGGTGGTTTGGACTGGCAGTGCGAGCAGGGTGGGTGAGCCTTTTCTTTACAACTGTTTTGAGAAAGCATAAAGGAAGAAATCAATATGACTGTTAATGCTGTGACTCACCAGGCACTTGTGTGTGTGTGTGTGTGTGTGTGTGTGTGTGTGTGTGTGTGTGTGTGTGTGTGTGTTTGTGTATGTGTGCATATGCATGGGTGGACAGACAGGGAGGAGGCATGGCAAGCTAAACAACAAACAGGACCTTTAAATGTTCTTCATGGCACAACCAGAGTGTGTTTGTATCTCTTATGGCTTGCATGATATGCTCATCTCATGTATTACAATTCTAGAAGTACTGTGATTCAGTATTACACTTTATTGCAGTTTTTGTTTGCTCATTTAATTCTAGACCATGAGAAAAAGTTGAATCATTCACTTCTAGAGAATGTATATCATACATACTTTAAAAAGCACATCAGTCAGTCTTAAAATGTTGAAGTAAACTGCTACATTTTGCTGTTCCTGCTTGTCAATCTAGAATAATCAATAAAACAAAAAGTATAAATATAGATATATGTGCTGCCCTCTCCTGTCACACAATGTTTCCACTACATAGTAGCTGTATTTTTAAACCAACTGGGAGTCTGATTTCTGGATTCCACTAAGCACGTCGCATCCGTGTCACGATTTTGATCCGTCCTCCACGCAGCTTCCTGTCCCACCAGCAGCGTTTCAGAAGTGGAGCATTTTGCCTGCCTAAGTGTTGACTTTCTCAGATTTTGTTGACTGGGCCATTTTTACTTGGGCAAGAAGGCCACATAGCTTAATAGTTTCTTTTTCGTCCATTTTTTTAATGATATCTAGTCTGCACGGGGTCTTTTATTTTGAAAAACGACCAGATTGTCTATGCTGTTTTAGTGAGAATGGATGAGATCAGCGGGGGGGGGTGTCGAAGCTGCAGAGGAGTCGATCAAGTTGGCAATGAGAAGTCAGCAGTTATAAGTTCGTCTCCACAGAGCAGAAGAAAATATTGTCAGTAAGTATGAGCGCACGTTGTTTAATGTAAAGTATGTGAAATAACATGGATCGTTTGTAAAAGATATTATTTCAGTGCTAACTTCCGTTAGTGCATCGAGCTAACAAACTGAGTGCTAGTTATTTTTATATATTAAAAAATCCATTCAGCAATAAAAACGTTGATTCAGGAATTGTATAAAATCATTTTTTCTTGTTTTTAATTTTTTCAGCTACTAAAGGCAAGAGACAGAGGATAAAAACTTATCACAGTATATGTAATTCAACACGGTCATAAAAAAAAAAAAACAGAAACAGAAACTGAGGACATGAACCTTGTTCTTGGAGGTAGCTACAGCCAAAGTGACATTGCTTGCAATGGAGGAACACCAAAGACTCTTCACTATTGCTTTTCAAAAGCACACCAAACCTGCCTGTCAGACACAGCACAAATGAAAGATTATGCAAATACGCCGCAGATTCACAAGGTGCTTATCTGTGGCGTAGGTTGCCTGTCATATTGCTTTAAAAATAAGTCATTTACATCAGAAATGAATGTCACACTTGAATAGCAACTTTGTGATAATTAAAGGCCAACATATGGGAAAGTTGATGGCCTAGTCAGTATAGCTTGAGAAAAGGTTAGTCCAAGTTGAACTGAGGAGGATTTTTAGAAATACGTGGATGATTTTGTTGTCTGTGCTCCCACTGAATCAAAACTGTGACTTAAAAGGAGCAACATGTAGCAACTGTGCATCCAAATATAAGTACTGCGTTCCAAAGAGCGAGTTATTAAATGGGGTGAAATCACATTTAATATACAATCTACGGTTAAATCAACTGTAAATTGTCTGTCAGTGTATAGTTAAGCCCATTATCCTGAAAACAAAAGCTCACTGGTATAAAAATACACCCTCTGGAGTCAGAGTTCAGTGACTGCCTGTCTTACTGGCTGCCAAAGTCCATTCACATATTACTCAATTTAACCGTTATAAACTTCTACTCCTTCTAAAAGACTATTAATTATTTCTTATGACTCATAACCAGACACTTACTCATTCAGCCAACATTTAGAATGAACTGAACTCTGATTAATGTGATAAAGGAAAAAAGAAAAAAGAAAGTTCAAAGGAGGACACCGGGGCAGTAGCATTGTTGTCAGAGAAGCGATTGTTTCAATTTACTGTAACATGTTTCCTTAATCTCCGCTGACATTTCCTGCCCTTTTTTGTCATGAATTACAGTAAATACATTACAGATTTTGCCTTTAAGAGGTACAAACCCCCCCACACACACACACTTCATTTAGTAAGAAAAAATATCCTTTTCTCTTCCACAACAGAAAATCAAACAGCTGCTCAGAAAATGTCCCAACCTACTTGAACAGAGCGGGCATCTTAGCGTGTCTCATGGTTGGTTAAATATTTGCCAGCTGGGGTGCTTTTCTCTGCTCCGTGTGTGTGCGTGTGTGTGTGTGTTTTGCCTGTTTGTCATGAAAAGCACAGTTCAGGTGCTGAATCAATCATACATGTAGATAGAATCCAATAAGCGCGGAGCGAGACTGCAGCTGGGGTCCACGGAGACAAGAGACCGGGAGAGAGCAGCTATACCCATGTTGGCAGTGCTCGCTCTATCACCCCGTCTCAGCAGATGCCATGTTACAGAGAGGGTAATTAATAGCCCAGTGGGGCCTGGGTGAGAATCGCCAAGACACCCTCTTACACACACATACGCGCACACACACACACGCACAAAATAATAATGTCTCCATTTGCCCCCCGGAGCAGCTTTGTGCCAACTAGCCTTCACCTCATTATGCCAATCAAATCGACCAGGGGGTGTGGAGTGGAGGGGGGGTGGGGGGCGTAGAGGGGAGGGGACAAGCTGTCCTTTCTCATTGGGCCTCAGTCACTTTCACCGTCCATGTGTTCATTATAAAGAGAGATTTGATCTTAATGAGAACGTCATCGCACCGAGCTGTCAGGAAATGGCCAGATTTTTTTTTTTTTTTTCCCTCCTCAGATTGTACGTTGGTTTGGTAATGAACTGCTCACCACTGCTCCTCTTTTTCTTCCAAGAAGCTAAAAATGTTGGATTTACCAGCTGCCAGTTCTGAGCCACACACACCCTGAGCTGCAGCTGGGCTTTCACAGTTCACTTTGCCTTTTCCCTCTAAACTGCACAGGGTAAACTATTTACAGTCCGGGTGCCAGCAAACTACTTTAAAATAATAACAGGGATTTAAGTGGAAACAATTTCACGAGTGAAACTTTGTCTTGTCAACTTAATCTTTACTGTAAGAGCAAAAGCGCCCCTTGCCACCTTGTTTGCACATTCTGGCAGGTTTATTCTCTTCAGTGTAACCTGTGTCCTGTTAGTTCCAAAAAAAAAAGTTTTGGTTTGGCTTGTGCTTTCCAGAGGACGCATCATGTCTGCACATAGTGTTTAGTTTAGTAGGACAGCATGATCTGTTTTATTTCCTGGAAATTTGACAGAGAACTTTAAAAACAAGTTTGTAATCGGGAGTATTTTCAGGCAAACTGTGGTTCAAACTCTTGACCTAAAAGGAAATGTATTAGCCAAATTCTGCCTGTGTGTAAGGGAAAAAAAAACTTACTCTCATGACCTGTGCATTCTTGAAAATGTGCTGTTGTTTAAATAAATGAAGAATTTTGTGTGCCTTTCCATGTAACGCTGGACATTTGCCTCCAGCTCATCTTGATCACACAACATTGCAGAGTGGGTGGCACATTTTAAAGCTGCACTAACCATGACTTTAAATGGATACTTGTAATATGAAAGCAGTTTTTCATCCTCTTTTGGCTATTTTCAATCGCTTGAATTTAATAATCCACTCTGGTACACAGGATTTGGTGCCATCTAACAGTAAGCTTGCAGATTTCAAACACGTCACCTCACCCTCCCCTTCCTAGCATGTAGTTAGTTTAAAAAAATGGCGGTTTCACAATGGTGGACACAGTGGAAGCAAACATATGCCCTCTTTTGATACAAACAGCTCATTCTTAGGCAATGAAAAAACAACAATTCTTATGCTGATGTGATTTTACGCTAATGAAAACTTACTTAGTGTAAAATCCCAAAACTAGCTAGAAGAGGCTAAAAAACCTTTCAATTTACACATAGTATTTGATACAATATCCATATGTAAATATTGATAAATGCACTTTAAAGGTCCGTTATTATTATAAATTTAACTTAAAGCACAAAAGGACCCATTGCAAGCTGTAAAATGTGCATGAATGTCCACTAAATGTAAAAAAAGAAAAATGTTTGCCAACACATTAGCCACAACAAATTTACCAGACAATAATATGTCAGACATGTGGGTCGGCAAGCCTGTTCTGGAGATTTACTGCCCCTTTGTGGCCGTAAATCAATTAATGCAGCTTTAAACTTTCCAGTTTTATTCCGGTTCCATTAACAGTACAGGCTGTCTCAGAACAATAAAATACGATTAACACGTCTGATTTTCCTCCTCACAATGACCAGTGATATAACAGTGAATCACTGTATAGCCATTTCATGAAAGCTTTGACATTTGCTATACTGTTTTGCCTCTGGCTCATAGGATGTGACTAATTTCATTTTCATTCATTTTCTTGAAAGGAAGAGAAGAAAAACTGTCTAGTTAGGTCCAACAATGAGCCAACATGGCTGAAGGGAAACAAAAGACACCACCTAAAACCTCTATCCCACCACATCCAAGTAAATTAATCACTGTCTACATGTTTGAATGATAACTGATGTTAATTGGGCTGAAAACTGGAAGTCAAAAACCTCTATTTTCTTTCTGCTTCAGCGTGTTTACCATCAGCAGCACAAAGAACTAAACAGCCTGACCTGCCGTCTTCAGGCAGCAGGGGAGGTATAAGGAGATGTACTTAGCGGCAGCCAGCCTCTGCAGAGGGTCTTCTTTGGTGTCAGGACAGTGTTTAGGCCGTTTCGGTAAACAGCATCGGTGCATTTCATCCCCTGTAGCCTCATTGAAATCAGCTTCTTAACAAACACATCTCCATCCTCTTATTTTGTCGCTGACCCACTCCTCCACCCAGCCCCACTTCCCCCATCGCACCCACTGCCACCACCAAACTTCCCCTGTGTGTTACCTGAGACAAGCAATTTACCTTTTTTGTTGTTTGCCTGACCTAGAGAAAACAATTTCAGAGGGGTCTTCCTGCGCTCTTAACAGCCCTTCGTTTGAACAGGTAAAGGCGACTGGCGTGCCACAATGGCTTTTTTTTTCCTCCTAGAAGATGAATTGGCGAGCTGTCAGCTTCAGACAGGCCGAGTAGCAGTGTTTCTGTAATGGGACACTGGAAGTGTCTTTGATTAATGGAAGAGCCATACTGAGCTGTTAGGGAACCCGCCGCGGCCCAGCGAGAGCGATTGAGCGGCGGATACATGCCGACAGATGTGCGAGGGAGCGCGGGCCTCGATACCAGCAGAGAAGGAGGAAAAGGAGGAGGAGGAGGAGGAGAGGATAGAAAACGGTACTCTGCCTGGCATTCAGCCATTTTTAACCTGAAGCCTATTTTCCCCATCTTCTTTCATCACACAGATTGATTTAGACCTGGATCTTGTCAATACAACACTACAGAGCTACTTACATCTTTGCTTGCTTTGATGCAGCTCTGCAATCCAATTTTTTGATGCTTCAGAAACAATAAATGCCAGTAAAACTATGAAACGAGAGAGTGAATAAGAAATCAGTGACGATATATTGTCCAATATTCAGTTTTAACATAAAAAACTCTTATAATAATGCCTGTTTTCAGAGAGAAACTGATGAGAAATTATTATCAAAACAGTTCTGATAAGGGCCAAATGGATACTGGATTTTTAGGGCAATGCTGATACCAATATTAGGGAGTAAAAAAAATCCAATATTGATAGATTCATCTTAATTTACAGTTCAACGATAAACTTTAACATCCAAAAGAGGACTGCGACTATTACTTGCACGATTACCTGTCGATTATTTTCACAATCAATCAAGCACTTGTTTGGTCCATAAATATCAGAAAATGGTGACAACTGTCAATCAGTATTTCCCAAAGCCCAGATGACGTCCTTCAATGTCTTGTTTTGTCCACAAGCCAAATATTTTTTGTTTCCCCGTCATAAAGGAAGCTGGAATCAGAGAATTTTGACTTTTTTTCCTTTAAAAAATTACTTGGATTGGACATGGATTACCAAAATTGTTGGCAATTAATTTAATAATCAATATATAATCATTTAATCCGTGCAGCTCTAGTCCAAAATTATATCAGGGCACTGAAAAAGGAACCTTTCCCTCATATTTTTATTCATTATAAATATATATGAATATATTAAACCTGAATTAGGAAAAATGATCGAATACACATAAAATACTGCCAATTAAGACAACAAATAAACACAATCTGCATTATGTTCTGTTAAAAAAGGAACATATAGACATATCAGACAATACGCCGATACTGATACAGGCTGATAGGTCAATATTGGGCCAATAATATCGTGCGACTGATATAGCAGTCAAGCTCTAGTTCAGACATCCACTGCTGTAAAGATGACTTGTTTTCATCCGTTCTTGGCAGGGAGCTACAGAGAGCAGCCCTGCAAAGCCACAAAGCTACAGTCAGGGGACACCAGCCATCCTCCAACTTTTGGAGAAACCCTTAAAGCCAAAGTCAAATGAAAAGAAGGATTTTTTTTCAAACTGCAGCAGAGACACGAGCATCACATGTCACCGACTCTGCGTTGTTGTTGTCCCTGCGTCTATTCTGGTAGGTGAAATCTCAGCCAAGAGCAAGATGTTTCCTTTCTTCTCATCTTAAAATACATTTTTTGCTCAGCCTCTCATTTAGACTTTGTCGTCTTTTGGCTCCGGCTGATAAACAAATCGAAAAAACAAGAACGCTCTTCATGGAAGAACACAAAGAACACAAAGAAATATTATTTTATTCCCCCGTTATTAGCCCGAAACCCATGAGTGCTGTGAGAAGAGGCACACTCGAGCACAGAGTTGTACTGTAAACACGCAGTCTCTAATTCCTCCCTGTACAAATATGTCAGAATAAACACTTATCGTTGAGAACAGCTGAGTAGACTTATGTGGAATTTTTTCCCCTTGCAAAAGATAGCAAAATATAAATACCCGCATTTTAAATGCTCACTGATAAAAATGGAACAAAATCATCCATCCATGACGACCGCTGTTTACAAGACAGCTGGAACAGAGGGTTCCAGGCCGCGCTCTCGCCGCTTTTTGTTTGGAATAATGCTTGTTTATTGGAATTGTGGCATTGCTGTGTTTTAAATGGAAGGAACAGCATTTTACAAGGTAATTAGTCAGGCTATAATCCCACACTCACTCTCTCACACACACACACACACATTCACTCTCCCTCTCTCTCGCTCTCTCTCTCTCTCACACACACACATACACACTGCCATCCTCAGAACACTGCATCCTAATACTATCATGTGACAAACCACTTTTGTCACCCTTAATTCTGCCCAAAATGTGTCACGCACAAACCTCCAGGAGAAGGATGGAAATACTTATGGAGAAAAAAAAATAAATAAAAAAAAATCTGATAAATACAGCAACCAGCACCTGCATTTTAAAGGGACAGTTCCGATGCAAAATCAAAAATACACACTTTTCCTTTGGCTCGTAGTGTTATTTATATTCGTCTATCTAGATAGTTTAATGCCCTCTGTCAAACTGGACTGGATGGCATGTGGCTTGTGGTGCTCGTAGCAAAACAAAACAAAACAAACAAACCAACATTTGAAAAACTCAACAGCGACGTCTCTTTCCAGAAGTCATGACCCCGTTACGCAAGATAATCCACAGACCTTGTTATAAGCAATTTGGTGTAGGAACTATTTTCTTTCTACCAGCAGTTTCATGTAGGAACTATTTTCTTCCTGCAGTAGAATATATCAGAACTAATTTCATTCTGCTAGAAAGACATTTCTTGACTAGACAGAAAGTAGTTCCTACATTAAACTGCTCACAACAAGGTCTGTGGACTATCTTGAGTGACCGGGTCAGGATTTTTGGAAAGAGATGTTGCTGTCCAATTTTTTAAATATATTTTTTGGGCACTTTGAGCACCACAGGGCAAGGGCCATGTAGTTCCATAATATTCTAGAGAAGGCACCCATCTCTACAGCCGATATCTCTGTTAACTCACACCAAAACTATCTAGATGGATAAACAGCACTACAAGCAAGACAAAAATATGTATTTTTGATTTTGGGGTGAACTGTCCCTTTAAAGTGGCATGACACTTTTCTATGCATTTTCTTTAATGCCTCTTCCTGCTGCAGCCTCATTATCAGCTCTAACAGGGATTGGAGGGATTTTAGGTGAGGGCCGTGGTGGGGGTTGGGGATGGGTGTTTATGTTGGCCCTTGTTTCCAGGGTCGGGAACTGTCCCGAGGGAGCGCATTCCTCACCCAGAGCACGACTAAAGGTATGTGAAACATCTGGACAAAGCCATGAGCCACAATGGCCCTACACAGGCCCGTCCATGTGGTCCGGTGGCCAGTCAGCGCTCTCACACTGTCAACTTTTTCATTCCCCCTGGTGCTGGAGGCATGGAGCTAGATATCCATCGGCTCCACTACGGGCTAGCCATCACTTCCACCGTGCGTGTGTGCGTGCGTGTGTGTTCCGTGGTTCCTTCCTCCTGGATGAACAGGGTCATTTGTGAGGCCCACTGTGATGCCCGCACGACTGTGTGGACGTAAAGAATGCTGCCTAAGGTCAACATATCATTAGCCGAAGGGTCAATGAGACGATTGTTTCCTTATTCGCGTGTTTTATCACCATTTCAAATCATCATATGACTCCGGCTCGCAAAAAATGGCGAACATACCAGCAATGAATGCACAAGTGACAAATGAAATGCCTGCTCACCATTTCCTCCTATTGCAAAATGCTGATTTTAGCTAATTTCTTCAGTCCTTGACAAAATAAAATTGAACTGGCCAACCTCTAGCACAGAAATTCATACTGTTATGGGTTAAAGGTTTGTTTTAACCAAGTTACAAAAAGAAATATTTTGTCATGCAGATACTTTTGGTTTACTTTGGCCAGTTCTGGAGATATCTGTCTCTAAGATTTTTCTCTCCACCTCCTCCACCTACACTGGAGGTGAAAGGAATGTTGTTAATGATTTCTGTCTTAAGATGGGGGCAGAATATCTAAAAAACTGACCTCTCCTAGCTTTAGTGCACTACAGGCAAGTTTGTAATTTGGGTGAGATGACCGTTTAGAGCTGCTCGCAACAGCTCTGTTTACTGATATTCAATATCTATAAATTTGACCATTTTCATGGCATAACATAACAAAGATTCAGTGTTTCTGGCTGAATTTTATTGAAGTCAGGGTAGAAAAGCCTTAGAAACAGCAGTAAGGCTGTAAAGCTCTCCACTGAAGCCCACATTATCAAATGACATGGGGCTTAGCCGTGCTATAAAGCACGGTGACCCACAATACCCACTGAAAAGTAGGGGCACCATGGGATACATTACTACTTTACATACTTTAAAAACAAATTTACCAAAAAACAAGTGAACCGATAAAGTGTTAACACCAACAGCCTGATATATTTAATAAAACTATCAAGATTAAAGGATTATATGGTAATTTTGCATGTTTCAGCCCATTTATTACAAATTGTCCACACTTTCCATCACGACTAACCGTTTGCAAAGCATGCAGAATCTGAATTTTTTTTCTCATGGTTATAAGCATGCATTTATTTTTTTTCTCTTTTTTTCTTTTTACAATTTTTGAATCAATCTTTTAATGGCTGAACTGATTTTAGAAATATAGAAACTGCTAATGCTTAGTCTGTTAGCTCAATGCTAACATCTAATGGGACTTACCATTAACGCGCTAATGGAAATTAGCATTGCTATAGCAGTAACATGATCTTCTCAAACAGATCCTTTTTACTTACTATGCTTAACATAAAACTACATAAGCATTAATTATTTCAGCTATATATTTCCTCTGTTCTGTAGAAACCTTAGAGGGTCAAAACTCGAACTCAAAATTTCACCCTATTGATTTCCATTCATTTGTTAACTTAAGTAGGTTTCAGCGATCCGCTAAATGACTTTTCACACCTGATATATGCTTAAAAAAATCTTCAAGACGTAAAGGTTTAACACCACTGGGACAATTCAAGGATTAAATGTTAATTTCACTCATTGTAACTGCTATTGCTTTCAGTTTTTCTTACATATTCTCATTATCTATTTACTTATTAGTCTTGCTGCCAACTTCTGCATCTTTACCTAGTAACATTGTTTTAGCCATGTATTCTTCCATGTATTCTTTCCTGAAGATTTTAAACATCATTTTAAAAGAGGGTTTTCTGAGGATTTAAAAGAATAAATTATGATGATATCATACAGAAATTATACGGCAGTTGTATGTAATAGAAAATGGTTAGCAAAGCATAAAGAGTACAGTATATGATTTGTAGTGAAGAAGCTAAAAACACACTGGAGTGGTCCTCGAACCCCATGTATTGATCGTACACTACAAATACATTACTGGGCCCAGTCTCAGCAGAGCATGAACTGACACACTGGCAGAGGACTCATCCTCACTGGGTCCAGTCTGATTCACAGACAAGACCACTTCAGGCGGCCGGACGAGTGCTGTTCTAGAGCTGAGTGGCCGGCTCAGATCGAGAGCAGAGATGAGCAGAGCGTCGGGGCAGCAGCCACGGCAGCTGCGTCTAATAAAGAAACTGAATTTGATAATCAGCTGAGACAGTCAATTTGCTAATAAGGGATTCTAATTAATTAATCAATGTGCATTTGGTGGGAGCAGGCGCTATTGTCAAGAGCGGTCAAGTGCAGTTTGCTGTGCCTCTCTTTCTCCCCCTGCTCATTGCTTAACACATAAGTTGATTTCAATTTCATTTGGCACTCAGCAAATTTTCTCAATGCGGAGGGAGACAGGGGAGGACAATTAAGTCTGAGGGAGGACAGAGACTCTGGACGTGCACTGTTAAGGTCTTTATTGACAATAATACAGGACTTCTATGCAGAACTTTGCCCTGAAAACAGTGAGTTTTAATTAAAATGCTGCCAAAGGAGAAAAGGTGGGCCTAAAGTAAAGTAAAATAAGTTTCAAATAAAATAGGAGGAAAAGTCACTTGTGAGGAAATACCATTTTTGTCATTTTTTAATCTTTACCAGTATATATTTTTGCAGTGTAAAAGTCTAAGGTAGATATTAACTAATGAAATCAGCAACAGGCAAGTTATGACAACTATCACCAAAACAAAGTGGTTCAAACACTCAACAGGGTCCAGGTATTAAATGTAATATGCACCAGTTGGGAATACTACGGAACAAGCACAGTTTCTTCTTTTTGACTGCGGTCCTTACACATTCTGGTGTTGATATAAAAAGAGCTTGGCTTGACATTTTACAGACACAGAAACGGTCTTGAGTTGCATCTTGGAGCAATAATTGACAACACACTCCAGCCATGATTACCAAAGCATGTGTTTGAAGTGGTGAATGTGCTCCAGCCAGTTACTTTCACATGGGGGTGCAGAGTAACTAAGTGTTTTCACTCATGTACTGAATTTTAGTACAATTTTAGCAGTTGAACTATTTCCAGCTTTGTTACTTTATAGTTTAACATGACTACATTTCAATCTGGGAAATACTGCACTTTTTACTTCACTACATTCATCTATAGTGGGTTGGGGATGACCAACATAAAAACATGATGTATTATTGTAGATTAAACTTACAAACAGAATATAAGCACACTAATACTTGACTTTTAGTTTGTCATATTTTAAATGCAGGGCTTTTACTTGTAAGGAAGTATTTTTATGTCGTAACGTTCCTTCTTTTACACACGGAAAAGATCTGAGCAGGTTTTACACCACTACTTTCAACATGAGGTAATTTTGTAATGCAACCGTCTGTTTTTTCAGGTAAATCATTTTAACTAGCAATTACCTAAAAGTAGAAGCTGCAAGTAATTCATATTTACATTTTCTTACTGTAAAATTTTACATGCTGATAATTGATGTTTAATTGATGTTTTGTGCATAAATACACACGAAAAGTATCTGTATAATACATTATATTATCAAGCAAAGTGTCAAAATTGCAACTTGCAAAGCAAAACCTTGTGTGTTAGACACAGGTCTGACAAAAAGATAAAAATTGAACTTAATTTTGAAAAGCATGCAAATGGCACTGACTCAGTGAAATGGCCCTTCCAATTTAAGAACTTTCTAAATTTCCTCTACTACCTTTTAGAAGGAAATTATGTACTTGTCAGCCTGCAATCTCTCAGCTGCATTAAGCTGAAGAAGAAAGACTTAGGACATTAAAACACTGATTATATGACTTTTCTGCCTTGAATTGCCCTTTTGACAGAACAAAGTATGTTTAAACTGCTCTCCTGACTCAACTTTCCAGTGTTAACAAGTGCTGATTGGCCTCCTCTAAGCTCTGACAGTGCTGATTTTAACACTTTCTGACTTCAATGAACACTGGCACTTATGCTGTACAGTCCAGTTGTCTTTGTGTATGTGTCTGTGTGTGCGTGCGTGTGTGTGTGTGTGTTCAGGTTGCCGTGGAAGTTCCTTATGTTAAAGGCAGTATAGTGCCCTCTAGGCGGAAACCAAAACCTCCCCCCACCTCCGCAGAGAGCAAATGGTTTTAACGTGCTCAACGAGAGACAGACAGGCAACGCACAGATGAAAAGTAAAGACCTGCTTTTGTTTTGTTTTTTTTTCAGCCGTGTGCATGACCTTAAAAGACCCCTTCACATATGTTTCAGACACACAGAGAGAGACGGGGGGAAAAAAAGGGAATTTATGTAAGTAGTGGCTGGCTGACTCCCAACTCTTTACATATGGTGTGGTTAAAAAAATGTACACAAAGGGAATTTGCAGAAAAGTGATGGTTTATGATGGGATTTTTTTTTTCAGTAAATGCTCCAGTGGGATACGTCTTTGCAATTTGTGTATTTAGCACAAAGGAATGCATGCTTCGAAACTCTTACTTGGACAAACACCAGACAGACAACAAAGTGCTGCAGAGCTGGAAAGGGAAGGAATTTATAGAGGGGTGGGGGTTATCCTGCTGGTTGTACTGGTGTTGGTGGGAGGGAAGGAGCCTAGTGGTGCTAGGGGTCAGAGGTCAGCTGCTTGCACTCAACAGCTGTCCTAAAAGCAGCAGAGATAAGGACTGAAAGCATCCTGTGTGTGTGTGTGTGTATATATATATGTGTCTGTGTGTGTGAGTGAGAGACTAACAGCAGCCACTGGGCAAATAGATACAGTAAAGCTTGACCAACCGGAATCTTACAGCTCCACCTTTCACGTCCAACGGGCCGGACGCTTTTCAAACTTTGACTTAAGTCCTGAGAAAAGGAGTAGATTACCCCGCCAAGGGAGGGAGGGAAGGAGGGAGGGAGGGAGGTCAAGGCTTGACCGGTAGGCCAGGTCATTCATCAACCGCTAATGGCCAGAGCTTTATGCTGTCATGATGAATGACCTTTGTCCAAGAGGGAAGCGACGCAAAGCTCGACCACGAGACAATGGCATCGGCGAAGGCATCAATTCAACACATGTCAATCGAGTACTGAAGGAAGCTGGTGTGGCGTCTGTATGTGTGTGTGGGTGTGTGTGCAAGATGAGCGCCATCTTAAAAAAGTTTGTGTATCAGCTCAGGGCAACCACTTATCTCCGGCTCTGACAGGACAAGCCGAGGCGAGGTGCAGGCCAGCAGCGTGTAGTGAGGGGACAGGTGGTGACAAGGTCTTGTTTAGGCCTGTTTTGGCTAGTTGAGCGTTCACTCCAAACCCCACCCCACGCTTCACCACTCAAACCTCCCGTCCCACGTCGTAACTGCATTGGACGTCGTTCAAGAGCGGCATCTGTCAAATCAATCTGTCTTCACGCCAGCGATGGGAAGTAGTGATGCAAGCTATTCTAAATACATTTCACTGTAAATAATAAAACAGGAATTCATTGGATCTTTTCTTACTAATGTAAAGCTACTAGAAGGAGTTTTTAAGTGGTTATGAAACAGTCCCAATTTATTACTGATGCCTCCATATGACCTACATAAGCAAATAAGACCATCAGTGAGAAGACTGGCTATTTCTGTATAGTTATTCTTAATGCCTGCCAGGTCGGACTCTCCTTAAAATCAGGTGAAACGAATCTGTGTTTACATTTTTCCAGGCTAAGTTCCTGTGAGTGGTAAAGAGTCAAAACTCTCCCGAGACTCTTTCTTTTCATAGTTTGAAGATGAGATATATAATGAGTATTTGCTGTTTGTCATGTATGTAAATTATTTTTACAGTGCTGTTATGGTTATGTAGTGTAACTACTTACAAAATCATGCGTATCAAGTGAAAAAATGTGTTGAAGAAAAGCTCAGACATGACAGAGAGAGACACAACATTGATATTGATTTTGTGTTGTAATAAACTGCACCACAAATTCAGAGTGTGCTTATCATTATATTATCAAAAGCAACTGTTTTCTGATGTAAGACAGCTTCAGTGTGTGTAGCGAGCGTGGCTTGCCACATTCAGTATGAGTGGAGTGTTGCTGTAGTTTAACTACTTCTAATAAAAGAGTAGCTTGTAGCTTCACAAGCTACAGTTTTAAAATAGCTTTTTCCCAATAGTGCTGCAGGCAGGACTGAGGGATACTTTGATTTATTTAGTTATCTGGTCCACTGGCCATGTACAGTTCGGGGTAACTGGTTAGAGGGGTTTTTCCAGTAGCCTTCCCTTTCCAACAGGAGAGTTACCTCATGACAGGTGTGTACTTTATTTCTTGCCTGTAATTGTAGTTACTGTCTGCAAGTAATGCATCCCTGTGAGGGGAGGAAACTCACAAAATCAAAAAACAAAGCTGATGCACGGCTAAATGTGACTGATTTGATAAATACATGAGATATTAGATCATCTTTCACGTTTGTTAAGGAGAGTTAAGGAGAGACACATTTAATTCTGTTAAATATTCATCAACTTTTACTATTTAATTTTTGTGTGTTTTCTTCCATTCTAGACCTTACTTGACTGGATAAATATCTCCTTTACAAATACAAACTGCAGGGTCAAACTGTTTGTCTTTTGTACTTTGGTCAAAGCTTTTGTCCAAAATGGGAACTGAGTTGAACACAGGAGTTTTACAGCTGAGCAGAGAGGAGATCTGCTAAAAAAAAACTCAAGTTCATGGTGAAGAAGTTATTGACTTTTCACTAGCATGAGTAAGAGGAGTAAAATAGGTTGTTAAAACATCCAATATTTCTTATGTCCGGTGCTTGGTTTAAATCACAATTCAAAGGCTTTATGGCAGTTTGGTCCATATATTGGTACTTTTGACGGTCATTGTTAAATTATTGAGATCTGGAAACAATCACATCAGTACAACAAAGTCCAGCAAGGGCGGGAAAAAACAGGGAAGTAATAAGTCAAATTGAATATTGCAGTATATTTTACAGATCTTATTTTCTTGTTTTCTACATATATTGTTATATATTGTAGTATCATACACTTCTTATTCTTTTGTCTTTTCTTTCTTATAATTTCTACTCTCTATGCATATATATTCTTGAATGGGACCAACTGTAACAAAATCCAACTTCCTCTGGAGGGATCAATAAAGTATTTATGATTCCGATTCTGAAATTCGGCAGCTTGGTCAGCAGCCCTACACTTCAAACTAGGACGTTGTATGCACCCCTCTAGCATAATTTTGCAGGAGCAGTTACAAAAACTACTAATTCCTTGTTACAGGATGACTGATCAAAGTTAAAGCAAAAAATTGTAAACTGTGTGCCTGGGTGCCTGTCTCCGGCCCCTCTTGGACATTGACATGCAGTTCAATATCTGAACTGAGATTTTTTGGATGCCTGTGGATGTGCAAGACAGGTACAGGAAACTGATGTGAAAAAGTTCATCTTTTTTGATTAAACAAATAAAGAATGTGTATAAGAAAAGACGTCACAAAAAGGTATCATAAAGACTTTAATTCTGACTCCTCAGGGGACATCTTTTCAACTTATGACAAGATGTTTAAAAGACAACTTTCAGGCATATCTGGCTTTTATCTTGTCTTTCAAACTCAACATTTGCTTGCTAGATGTTTTGTTACATATGATCAAAAGCTCTGGAAAAACAACAGAAGTTCTACCTGAAGTTCAGAACATTTGACCATATTTTTTGTCCTCCTGAGGTTAAAAATCAAGCAGAATTAACCAGAATCCTTTAATCTCTTCTCTGGCATCAACTTGTGTTTTGCAACTGCGTAAAAACTTGATGAAAACAAACTATCTCCGCTGTATATGGTGTCAAACTCCCCCCTAGTTCCTTTATAAGCTGCCCAGTGCACTCTAGTAAACTCCGAACTGTGCTAAGAATAAAACCGGCTCATGTGAGTGAGAGCCTATCAAACAGAGCTGGAAACAGCTCCTCTTCCTCCATGTCACTATCACTTCCTCATTTCGAGGTCTGCGCTCATTTCACCAGATGCTGAATAAGTTCAAATACTGCACGCCTGTGTTATTGTTGCAGGAAGAAGCTGCTTACACACACACTTGCACACACGTGCGCGCACACACACTGAAACCTTCCTTTGTCAAATGTCTCTTCTGTGGTTTTCTCAGTCCAGTCTGTTTTATTATTGAAGGCGATACAAAAAGGAATTGATTACAAAGGAGGATTAATCCCACACAGCCCCCAAAACGGCTGTAAAAACAAACGTCCCAGCGTGGCCATGTGGATCCAGCCACCTTATCATTTTATTAAAATGACGCCGGATGCATTTTTCTCCCTGTGATCACAGAGCAGGCGTCGCGTTTGACTGAGCAGGGCTTTTGGCGGGGAGTCCACCTCTCTGATGTGTTTTAATAAACACGACCTTGATTGTTCCCTGGTGTTATTTTGAAGCGTGGAAATGAGCCTTCTTTTCAATAGTCTCTCTGCTGGACCCAGTCCTGTTGGCAACATCCCGGCCCTCCAAACAAAGTCGGCACTGTGACTGGCACTGGCCGTGTCAGACGAAACACGCCATTTTTAATTAGCTTTGTTGAGGATGGCGGGGGGAAACGGAATAAGAGAACATGTCTGACCACCTTAATTGGTTGATTCAGAATCATGTGCAAAAAAAAAAAACGCCTACCTGAACCGATCTAAAGCAATTTTCTTTTATACTATTCTGTCGTGTCCCTCCTTTAGGAAGCTGGAAAACATTTATGCTACAACATGTAAACTGAATTAATTTTATTAACACACACATTGGATATTGGAGAATCTAGTAGCAAAAGGAGCCAAGTTGAATATATTTGAATAAGCATTTGAAACACTTTTCTCAGAAAACACAAGGTTAATTTTTTGTCCCCTGGTTGGGTAGACCTATTTTAATGCAAATTATATTAATAATAGCTACAAATAATATCCATATTGTAAATGAAACCATTTGTTTATAGCCAAATCCCACCAAACTGACTCTAGATCATCAAATACATATGCATGCATGCCCACATACATACAAACACACTCAAACACACACACACACGGCATGCCTATGCTCTACCACACTGGCCGCTGGACTGGTTTTTATCTAAAACATTTTCCTGGCTTTGTCACACAGACCTGGCAACCCTGCACACAAGTCTCCCGCTGCATTGATAATAAACCTGAGAGCAAGATTACGCCTTATTCCAGATGCGACTGATATGTTTGGTTGATCAACATCACCTGTTTTTTTGTGTTTTTCTTTCCCTGCCCATCTTGATCCTTATGTGATTTTGCTGTATGTTAATAGCTTTGCTGGCATCAGAGCGCACTTCATTGGTTATTGTTCCTTCATGAAATTGAGCCGATTCCTCTTTAGATATGTTCTGTATTTTCACCCTGGTTATGAGCGTGAGGGTGAAATGTTATCAAGAAATATTAATCCATCTTTGATCTTTCTTTGCAGTGATAATTTCTGGGATATATTAAGTAACTTCAACTACAGAGTACTGCAGGAATGAGTCCTAAAACCCGGAAATGAATCAAAATTTTTGCACCTGCAGCTCCCTTGTCTAAAAGTCGATGAATGTGTTTTATGCCAGAAACAAGATCAGTGGGTAAAACAAGCTTAGGAGATTTTCACTCTACTTGTGTATTTTGAAGCTTTTACATGTCTTGAAAAAGGCCATCTTGCTAAAAAAAAAAAAAAAAAAAGTGGTTAAATTAGACTACAGAAGTTGTTGCCAACATTAACATTAATCATTAATCATCAATCATTAATCAACATTAATCATGCAGAGCACTGCTAACTTGGCGAAGTTAAAGTCATGTGACCGTGGTGTCAATTATAGCCAAATGTTCACTTTTCTGGTCGCCTGGTTCTGCTGGTTCTGGACTACTGGCTGTTTCTAGAGTCAAAACCAGACATGACTAAGCTTCCTTTAGTTTTCAGGCTTCTCATATGTGGAAAAAAGTGCCAGAAGAGGTAAGACTTGAACCAAGGATTTCTTTTAAATCCAGGCTAAAGACCTGTTTACCGTTACTTTTATTCAATTTCTTCTTAAAATCAAAGTTATTTTATTGCCTTTAATTAACTGTTTTGTGCCTGTATGTATCTGTCTCTCTGTACCTTTGTCTCTTTGCTTTTATTGTTTTCATTTTATGTGTTTCCTCTTGCTTGTTTTTATTGTTTTATGATTTGTTTTTCGGGTTCATGAGTGTGTACTCTGTAAAGCACTTTGGGTTGCCTTTGTGTAAAGAAATGTGATATATCAATAAATTCTCCTAGCCTTTCACTTCTCCTTGGGCTTCGAAAATCATAAAACTGGCGTTCATTTCTGAAGATTATCTTGCTGAACAAAACTTGTTGGTATCATAAATTTTTGTTTGCCACAGAGCTGATTTTTCTGCACTAATCCAAAATCCAATGGGGGAAAAAAAATCACATGGGCTTTTTGTGGAGGGAACCAGAGTAAAGCGAACTTCCGAGTCTTCATAAATATGACCTACATTAGTATTTTTTTCTTATAAAATACTTGAGTGTTATTTTTTCCCACTGGTTTGTGAGGATTAATACAATAATAATAATAAAATAGCAGTTTCATATCATTTTGCTCTACTTGTATCATAACTTTCAAGTGCTGAAGCTCATAAAAGAAGACTCCCTGTGTATGAATCCTTGTCTCCATGTTTCTGTACTTTGCTGCTCTTGCCTAAAGCCACTCACTGGCATCACTTGTAGGCGGACAGAGGATTCTGTTCCTACACCGCTGAGATGAATATCAAGACAGGTGCCGGTGACTGCACTGTATATTTCCCCTTTGCTAACGCTTTCCTCCCTCGCTCATCATTCCTCTGTCACCTCACTGAAAGGTTGGTGTCTTTCTCTCTGAGGGTGTTTGTTCAGATGTGGGCAGCCAGGACACTGTGGCATGCCTGGGGCTTACCAATGAGATTAGACGGTGACAGTGACACGGCGGCGAGGCCAAATGATCTCCAAAACCGCAGGCGGGGGCAGGAAAAGGGATGTTCTCAGCCGTGCACATGAGTCACTGAGGCCCTGTTTGCTCTCCTGAGCTGCTGTTCTGCTCTCCTGTTTGTTTTTGGTGAAATCAGTGGCTTGCTTGTTTGAAATAGCGACAGCGAGATGTAAAGAGCAGATCTCATTAGTTCCATATTTTGGGAAATGCACAAGTCCACAAATTAGGTGGTGGTAGGAGAATAAACAGCCATGTACCACTTTTGTTACTCGCCAACTGATGGATAATGATGTAAAATGTTGGAGAAACTATCTTAGTTTAAAAAAGATCCAATCATCTGCATCAAAGAAGCCACAAGTGCTGGATTTATTGGCTTTATGTAGGATGAAGCTGCAAACAGTGTAGTTGTCACTATTTGCTTCACCCTATTGTTAAAACTCAGAATATTTACAGTCTGAGCAAAAAACCTGCCTTACACTAATTGGATGACCTTTACTTTTAAATAAATGTCACTTTTGTCAGTTTTTGCCATACTGTGCTGCTGTTTGAAGTCATGCAAAAGTGGATGAAAGTGTAGCAGGAGAACTTTAGCATTTCTTCAACACACAGTGCTCTTTCTCTTCATGACGACATCAAAGTAAAGCTGGGTGTGGCATCAAAAGTTGGTATACAGTGTTGCATGAGATGAGATTTTTAGATTTGATTAGACATTTCCTGTTTTAGAGTGGAAACAGGCGACTTTTCAGCTCGCCACCTAACGTTAACAAGCGGTATTAATGTTTGTGACGCTGTCGCTCTGTGGAGAAATGATCAACGCCACTTTGGAAATAAGAGAGAAGAAAGAAGTACGTTCACTGAAGAGTTAAACCGGAAGCTATTTCAATTATCTGCACTGCATTGTGATAACATAGTTTGAGTATTGTTATTGCTTTGCAAAAACAAGTAATTATAGCAGAGGTTGGCATTTGAATGGAGCAGAGTAATATTAGAAGAAAACACTGGGAGAAAAAGCATGAATTTGTTCATTAATTTAGTCTACAATGGAGACATCATTTCCAGGAAAAATGCCCCGGCTTATAGGGAACCAATCTAAACACAGTTTCAATGATCAATAGATTCAACTATTAATGTAATCATTAACTGTTTTAATAATCGATTCATCAGTTAGAGTAATTTTTAAGATTTTTTTTATGACATCACCTTGAGCTTTGGGAAACACTGACTGACATTTTCACCATTTTCTGACATTTAACAAACCAAACAGTTAATTGAGAAACAATCCATAGATTAATTGACAGTGAAAATAATCATTAGTTGTAACCCTACACGGACGGTGTCATGATTCTATAGGCTATTCTACAGTATATATTGCCTACTTCCACGTTAAATATAGAATCCATGTGCCATATTTGGTTAGTTTTAACATGTGACTTTAAGTATATTTTGTTAAATTGAAAAAGTGTTAAACATGCTTATACTTCAACCATGTCAACAGTATTGGACATTTTCAACACCTAACATTAAATTAAAGATAAGAATAGTGCACATCATGGGTGAAAAGACAGGAAAAACAGCACAGCAACAGGTGCTGAACTGTACAAGTACATGCAAACTACTAAAAGTACCCACAGCTGCCACATGTTTTGAATGCAGCCGGATGTGTATTAATAATGACGACACACACAAGCAAAGCCTCAAATCAACTAATTGAGGTTGAATTGATAAACTGCTTTGTGATCGTGGATGCAGGCACTTTATTCTTGGCATTTCATCGCTGGCTTTAGTCATAATGCGCTCTGATCTGATCTGCAGCACTGCTACCTGCTTAAGAAACACAAACTGATGCAGAAAGTGACCGAGAAACAACAGCAAGGTCAGAAAATTTGTGTGAACAATAACATTGTCAGTGCACTGCTGGCCCTTCGGCTCGTATTGAGGTCTCACCGCGCTGAATGAAGAGCTCGCGTTTGCTGCCGTCATTGACATGATAACAGGGCCAACGCGGTTGAACCTCACGGTCGCTTTTCTGCTTCATCGGGACATTAAATCACAGACACAGCTGCCACGACTGCAGCAGTCAGTCAACACATTTCACGAGATTTTTAGGAATGTCATTTTCCTAATGACAAGTGGCAATTTGGACAACGCTAACCATGGTGCAGCTCCACACCAAACACGGACGGAGGAGAACGCAGGCCGCCTAACAAAAAACAGCACAAATGCAGGCAGAAGGAACACCTGAAGAGCCGGAGCCCGGCACTTCAGATCTGAAAAGGCGTTTATTTGATTGTGAAAAAGCTCTGCGGAGAAAAACCAGGGTGGAGAGAGCATATTCAGTATTAACAGCTGTAATTTCACTGTGATGTTTCATAGTAATGCGCGCTCAGCAACAATGACTTTCTACAAGGTCATAAGCTCACACTCTCGAGAGCCCTATTCACAACATTTAAAACAGCTTCTGACATTTTCATTTGTATAATAACAGATGAACAAGGCTTTTCTTTTCTGAAGCCATGAGTGGAGGACTTGACGTTACCCTCCTCTCAGTCCTCCATGTAACCCAGCTCTTGGATAAACATTAAATTAAACATTAAAGTGTGTTTTTTTTTTTTTTCCCACTCTACCCGATGAGCTCAGTGCACCGTATTCAAGGCAATCTCAGAACCTTCTCGCTTTTAAGCACAATTACAAAACACTACTTAAAAAGAGACATGAATTCAAGCCGTAAATAAAAGAGACACTTGGAATACAGTACATGTGAGGAGAAGGGCGACACTGTGAGATTCAGTCTGTATCTGCGGCTAATGACACGATTAATATAAAATGATGAACATTAATTCATATATAGTGTTTTGCGACATATCTGCATGATCATTATGTAGAAAAGGCTGCAGCTTTTTACTCTAAACTTCAGTTAATGGGCTGATCAAATTGCAATCATAGGTCTCTGCTTACCTCCATGACCTTGTTAATTAATTTTTGCGGCACATAAGAAAGCATTTTGTCTTTCAAACTTCACTAAGCAGTTTTTTTCTTTGTTTTTTTTTTATAAGCATTTCTCACACTTCTCTGCACGCAATACCAGACACAGTCTCATCTAACCTGCCAAGAGAAGTTTTTGATTCTTTATGGTTTTTTTTAGCCAAAATAAATAATCTTGGAATATTTTTGGCTTCAAGAAAGGCATACTGTATTTAGGGTTTTATCCAAAATGTGATTCTTGGCGTTGTAGAAAAGCTTCTGCAACATTAAAAAAAACAAAAAAACAATTGAGACTAAAGCCTGTACTGATGACATTAATAACTTAACAATTATTCCTTTATTGACTTGAAGTTAAAGATTACTTAACAAAAGTCTCTGTTGTAGAAAGAAACAAATCAATTCCAGCTAGTGTGGAAACAATTAGTGAATTTGGCAATCAACAGAAAGTCGATCAGATATTTTGATCAACCAGTTAATCAATCTGCTCTGATTGGGGAATGTTGTTAATTTAAGAGGATGAACATGGCAGTTTAGTTGTGTTGATGGACGCTGAGGCAGAAAGTGGGTTTATGTGACTGATTGACTGATTGATTGATTAGTACAGAATAGAGGCAGGACATGATAAGCATGTTATATGTATTTTTTTTCCAGTATATATTTTATTTTTTAAAAATGAATACTATAATGACAGATATGTGTTTGCATACACTTGTTCCAGCTTCTCAAATGCAAGGATTTTCTGCCTTTTTATGAGCAAAACCAGCAATATGGAGATGTGACTCTCTGAGAAACTAAACAATTAATCAGAAAAATAATTCTTAATTAAAATAGTTATTGGTTGAGTTACTTTTTAAAATTCAGTATTGCACATCCATAAAGTTAAAAGGTCAAAGTTTAAGCAGCAGACATCAAGATATCCTGACTTTTCTTCCCTTAAGTTTCAAAAACAATGGATACCACTTTTCCCATAATGCAGCCAACGGCATCTTTTGTTAAACGCTGGTAGATAACAGTTGTTAAAACATCACTTCCCAGCTTGTGATGCATGTTCTCAGTTAACAAGCGCAAATTCGCTGCAGCTGTGACCACGTGTGCAGACAACCTCGCAAACACTCTGCTGTGATGTCAAATATCAGCCTTGTAGATATGCTGGAAAGCTGACGAAGACGCAGATGTTAGTGTCAGTGACGTGTATCACGCGAGACGGGAGATGTAGTTCACTGAGCGGTTTCACAAAAAACTAAACAACAAGCACACTGCAACTTTCCTGTCTGCCTTATCAAAGAAATACTTGTCTCTCACCATCGACTACCATTCATATTTTTAAGGTAAGGTCCCATGGTGGTC
Source organism: Lutjanus erythropterus (assembly GCF_056507025.1). Lineage (NCBI taxonomy): Eukaryota > Metazoa > Chordata > Actinopteri > Lutjaniformes > Lutjanidae > Lutjanus > Lutjanus erythropterus. The sequence goes on along the minus strand of NC_139327.1, from coordinate 34,013,277 downwards.
AGCTGGAAGGGGCGTGACTTTGCCTCTCTATAGAGCTGCCGGTGTCGTCCCAGAGCCCGGGCAGAGATAACCGTCACGCCAACGAGCATCCAGAACAGACTATGTGGGAAAAGACTCCACCTGGAACTGATTCATGATGACAAACCTGCTCAGACCATCTGGCAGTTTAGGAAGAAGAGTCACCTCACATCATCAGACTGATCAACAGGTAAACCTGAGAAGGATGAGTCAGTTTGTTTCATCTCAGCGTTATTACACCCCACCAAGAATACTAAACGCGTCCAGGACGGGGCAGCGGATGGAGATTTGAAGTGCATGGTCATGGGATTACAGCTGGCACATCATGTCCAGGATGTTTACATATAATAACAGTGCAGAGCTCCATCACTGTATTGTTGGTACAAGAGGATAAAGTTCATTCTCTCTTATTGTGGCTGTAATTCTTGATAGCCATGCACACATCTGTCAGATGATACATTTTCATGGAGGATTATCTGACCGGCCGGCCGGCAGACACGCTGCTGCTGCTGCTGCTGCTACTGTAGCGGAGTTTATTTAAAGGAGCAAGAAAGAAATTTGTCCTATGATGGATTATTTGGCAGCCTGCGAACGTGGCGGCTGAAATATGAGATGCCATATTTTGAAGAGCGCAGGTAGAGCTGATGGGTCTCGGTGGGCACATGCTGTCCTAGAAAAAGCAAAGAGGTTTTGAGTGTTTCAGGGAGAAAGACAGAGCGAGCTGAGAATGTCACAACATGGCCGAACTGCTCCTCTGCTCCCTGTCCTCATCATGTGTGTCTGCTGTGCAGTTTGGGCTCTCAATCACAAGGCCGAATAAATATATGTCAAGGACGGGGGTTTCTTTGCGAGTGCAGCTACATTAAGTGTTTGAAATACTTGGAACTGAGCTGTGTAGGGCTGCAACCAACCATTATTTTCATCATCAATTAATCTGTCAGTTATTTTCTTGGTTTCTTGATTGATTGTTTGGTCCGTAAAATGTCAGAAAAAGTGTGAAAAATGGTGATCAGTGTTTTGTCCACAACACAAAGACTCTCAGACTTAGGTCACTGAGGACTAAAGATGCCAGAAAATATTTACATTTGAAAAGCTGAAATCGCAGAACGTGGAGAATTTCTATTAAAAAATGACTCAAAATGAATATTCGAATATCAAAATAGCTGGTGATTGATTAAAAATCCAGTTAATGGTCAATGAATCTTTGCAGCTCCAGAGTAGTGCTGGCATTAAATGTTTGTGTTTGGGGAATTTAATGTAATTCATTCAGTCAAAATGATCCATGAATGCATTTTCATGTCTCTGTATGCAGTTTGGCAGTATATACAGTTACATCGGCTCAGTCAAAGCCTACAGTATCAAGCTCCTTTTAAACGCAAGGCCATAACTTGAATACTTGCTATCTCTTTAAAGAGCTGCTGAACCTCGGTGGAGAGTTTTATTCTGCATTACGGCCTGGACAGTGGATCACACCTAATCTGACATTGTGTCTGGGTTTGAGGTACAATAATCTGGAGCCATTGCTCCTTTGTGTGTCATTTGCACTGCCAGTGCAATGTGCTGCTCCTGCAGGTGCTAAATGCATAACACTTCTTCAGCTTGTGTGGATAAAATGCATCCTTCAGCCAATTTCAGTTGCTGTTACTATATTAATAGAGCTGGTGGCAACAACATAAGCACAGTCAGGGCTGTAGCCAGCGATTTAGAAATACGGAGAATCCCATGAGACTGATTTTTGTTTACTAGCTACAAAAAATATAGAAAGTATCTGATTTCATTTTTTAAAAATATTTTCTTCATTCATTTTTCTATAAAAGTACTCTCTCTCCTTCATCTTAAATATTATTAATTTTACCCATTAGTAATGATGCAAGTAAGATATTTCAACTGGGACTTAAATTAGTACATAAATTGGTTGAAATACAATCAAGCATTTCTAAGTGAATATCTACATGGTTTGTGTGATTTGTAAGGGTATAAAACCCTTAAATTGAAAGATATACACAATAGCATCCTTAATGTATACCTTAAAAGGGTCTCCACTTACACCTTAACTTAAAAATCCCTTAAACCTGTATTAATTCTGTATTAAATACGATTTAGCTGTTCTGTTCTGTACATGCAACTAACTACTGCATGACAGTCCATCCTGGGAGGGGGATTCCTCCTCTGTGGTTCTGGCTCTGAGGTTTCTTCCCTTTTTTCTGTTAAGTGTTTTTTTTTCTTGGGGAGAGTTTTTCATTACACAACATTCGTCTGCTTCAGCTGATCAAACACAGGTAGGCCACTACGATTGTCAGGGCTGAAATCTTGATGACGCGCACAGGGGCTGGGATTACGCAACAGCAGATAAAAACAAAATGCAGCAATGAACAAGTTGAAGAGAAGACGTGCATGTACCCAGAACTGGGTAGTCAGAGTACAAATGGTGAATGAAACTGTATACTGTATTGCTTCTGGACTGTAATGGGTTCTCTTCTATTGTTGTGTACTTTAACTGGCATCTTTAAGAGCTCACTGAATTAATTAAAAGACAGTAAACAAGGTATTTTTGGACAAGAACCCCCCTCCCCTAATAAAAACATTACCAGTCTTTTCCATGGCTGCCGACGGGTTTTATGAAGACTGCGTGTGCAGTGAGAGTTTCTCTAAGATTCACATGACATTAATAAAAAGACCACAACTCCCATAGCCTGCTCTCAGCACAGAACTAAAAGAATTTGAGATTAAAAAGGGATAAGGAACCGTTTCACCGCAATAAGCTCCTCTTTGTTGAAGTACTTTCTAAATCTAACAAGTCTGTTATTTGTTGTCTGTGTCTAATGTTATACGACCAATCATGGCCACAGGTCTGGATGGTTCCACTGCTAAAGGGATAGTTCGGATTATTTAAAGTTGGGCTGTATGAGGTACGTATTGATAGTCAGTAGATGGTGGTCGAAACACACCCAATTGTATTTTAAAATATTTTAGCATGTAAATAATAGGCCCACCTAAAAAAAAAAAAACCTCTTACATTAAGTTTATGCTATAATTAGAATATTTTCACCACTTTACCTTTCTGTCAGACAGCCTTTTCCAGTAGGAAACCGCAATTAAATAAGTCAAATATCACTCTCTCCTAACCAACCAAACTCCATAGGCAAAATCAGTAATTTTACTTGGGACTTGCTGGTCTACTGCTGCCTTAATCTGCTAGTATGTTTGTGTTATTGTGTGACTTTAGTGAATTCGAACTAACCTTTTAAAATGGCGAAGTTGCACAAAAGCACAAATCAACTAACCAACTGAGGCAGCTGTAGATCAGAAACTCCTGTGTCCCAGAAGGTAAAATTGCTGATTTCACTAATGGAGTCTGGTTGGTTTGGAGAGAGTGATACTTGGCTTGTATAATGGGAGATACCTGTTGGAAAAACATGTTTGGTGACAAGGTAAAGCAGTGAAAATATTCTAAATACACTTAAAGTGATTTTTTTTCCTGCTGTGCCTGATGGTGTTCATTGCCTTGCTGTATACACCAGTACTCCTGCTGCTTCTCCAAGCTGTGGATGTCGTGGCCAGTAATCCACTGACTGTTGGTAAGTACCTCATACAAGCCCACTTTAAATATTCAAAACTATCCCTGTAAGTCCAGGCTAAATGTGCACAAAAGCTGAAAGATTGTGCTGTCACTACTGCATCAGGTCACGCTGGAACAGAGAGGTGTAATATTAACTACTTAGGAAAGAGTTCTAAATTTAGGAGCTCACATCCTAGAGAGAGTGATGTGCACAATGTGCTGTTGGGGGACGAGGACTGTGAGAATCCCGGCTTAACACCAGGGACCACCAGGAGCATCCTGTTGTACAACTGGAGTCTATAAAGTGAACTTGGATTATTTTGTCAAATAAAACACAGGCTGTTTCCACCCTGAAGAAGGCCTTGCGTCTGAATGTGTTAGTCCAATACAGAGCAGACTCTATTATTTGTTTTTTTTTACAAATCTATTCCATTACCAGCACACAGGGTCCCCTGCAGATACAGTAACCTGGAAAAATCAAAACAATACTGGAAAAGTTCAGCTATATCTTGTAAATACATCGCCATATTCTTACATGGAGTGTGACAATCAAACATGGGCGGAAACATCAGTGCTCTCATTAAATTCCAATTTCATTTCCACAAGATCATAATAACAATGTCTGTTTTGTCTAATGGCATTCCTTCATAATTTCAGTACATTTACAACTAGTGCTGCAGGAATTCAGAAAAAAAAATGAGAATAAAAGAAAATGGAATGCATCGGTATTTTTTGCTCAGATTGTGAAGATGCTAAAGAAAATATGAGGCTGTGTGGCTGTGTGTAGTTAAATGGACCTGACATACTGAGGGAAAAGCCTTGGTCTGGACAGTTACCTGAAAAACTGTGTATGAGATGCTAAAGTAACACACTTTGTGCATCACTGTAATTAAACGCTGCGTGAATACATTATGTAGACACATGCAACCACAAACATGCAGACAGCCCCAGTTTGTAGTTACATTATGAGAGACAGAGCACAGATAACAGTCCAACACCTTCCCAACAATGCTTCCTCTGGCCCAATAAAATCATAAAACGCCTCTGAGGCTGCTTCCCTCTTCTTCAGTGTCTCTTTGAACTCGGGTGACGCTGAATGCAGCCGAGGAGACGGCAGACGTGACAGTGTGAACAGCAACAGTCTGGTGCTAGACACCACTTTACACCCGTACTGCAATTCACAGTTCAAAGTGCAAGCCTGAAAGAAAATATTTTAGAATGATGGGAAGGATTACCGATACGTGTGCCGAATACAAAAGGGTGAGTTGGCGCCTGACGGGGTTAGCAACAAAATGGCGGTGCATGGCATGTGTGGGAAGGTCTCGCCAAGGCGCGAGGTACATAGTGAGTACTTGTCAGTCCTCTTGCAGGAATAAAAGCGAAACCAATGCCATCGCTGAATGGCGAGACAAAAATCGAAAGCGCGGCAAGAAAAGGGAGGGTGATGTTTTGAAAACAAGCTTGAATAGATGCACATTTACAGTAACACAAAGAAATAAATGAAGCCCTTTGAAGAGAGAGCTGTGTTTTACCAAAGGACTGGGCAGAGAAACCAGCAATTTTGCGATTCTTCTTTTGAAGGTTTTCTTCTGTTTGGGGTGGAGTGTTGGGGGGTTTGTGGCGCACTGGCAGCTGAGGCAATCTGGGTCTCAAGCACATCTAAGGTTGGGCAATTAGTTCCAGTGCCACTATTAATGTGCTGAAGGGGCGCGCTCTGCGGGGGGTTGAGGGCTCGGCTCAAAGGGCTTCGGTCCTTGCTGGGAGGAGGGGGGGGTGAATATGACCAACAAAGGTGGGGGTCAGGACCTCAGGGCCATGTGAAAGCTGTACCTTGTCCACTGACCTCTGAGAGCTTGTACAGGCCCGGCCGCCAAACCGCCGGCCAACAGACAGAGAGGCTGGCCGTTACAGTTTCTACCATTCACTGCGGCTGCGACATCCAAAGAGAAAAGAGTGCAGAAAGTTCAGTTTGTTGACAAACTCAGTCTGGGTTCATATTAGCAGCACAATCCCAGCCTTTAATGAAGTATTTAGTAAAGGCCTCATTAATGGATCTGATCAGACTTGCTGAATGCAAAATAACTGTCAGTGCAAATCTGTTATTAATTTAAAGTTCATATGTATGACAGCACTTCCTTCACAAACTGCACACGTGTGCAGGTTTCAAAAGCTGAATCCTAATGAGTGCAAGCGATTGATCGACTATCACTTGATTAACAAATTAATCGCTAACTATTTTGATACTCAATTGATCTGTTTGAGTAATTTTTTTTAAAGAAAATTCTCTCATTTTAACTTCTTAAAAGTGAATACTTTCTAATTTCTAATTTAGTCCTTTTTGACAGTAAGCTCAATATTTTTGGGCTGTGGGCAAAAAACAAGTCATCAGTCAACATTCCTCACCACTTGCTAGCATTTTATAGACCAAACAATTAATCGATCAAGAAAACAATTGACAGATTAATGGCTGATGGAAATAATCATTAGTTGCAGTTCCCTACAAAATTTTGTAAAATATTTTCTGGGTAAAAATAAAATAAATCTTCAAGAAAACAGCAGACAAAAAGCTTGCAGTTACTCCCGTGGAAAAATGTTGATTTGGCTGACAAATGATTATTTTTCACACTGTGAGGTGCATCTTATAGTATAGGGGTCACTTCCCTGTCTTCATCAAAATGCCCTGCTGTCTGCCTCGGTTGAATATTTTCAGTGTGGGTTAATCTGTTGATCATTAATCATGTAGGTGCCCGACAATTTTAAATCATCAAAGGTCTTGTTTTGTCCCCAAAACAAAGATATTTATTATATAAAAACAAAGAAATGTGGCAACTCTTCACGTTTGAGAAGCTGGAACTATGATGAATAGTTAAAAAAGGTTAGTTGAATAACTAATTAGTCAATTATGCCACTACTGACACTCACTATGACTCCACTTTATATTAACTTTTCTGTCTCCAGTTTTGTCAAGAAAATATTCAAATCTCTAAAACTCCGAAGGTCAGCGGACCACACATCAACCAGAGAACACTGGTCGAAGACGGAGACAAACATGCTGCATATTCCCTTTGTAAGGCCTTGCTCCAGCCTACGTTGTACCTTGACACCCACATGCAGCCCACATCTCTCTCCTGAGCTTTTGATCTCCTCCGTAATATGTCAAGGGCATTTAGGGGACAGAAAGCAAGACGTACGCAGAGAAAATGTAATGTACAAGCCCTTTTCGCGCTGCAGCTGCGCTCTCTGACCCAATACATTTTTACACTTTTTGCATGATTTTTTTTTTCCCTCTCTTTCGAGATGAAAAATGTCAGCGGGACTTTGGCCGCCGACTCATTTTTAAATGTGAGCCGCCACAGTTGCTGTAGATAAATGAGGACAGTAGCTCTTGACTGATACCTGCAGCAGAGCTCTGGGACTGCTTGTGTTTGAAAGGTGGCTTTTTGGGGCCGATCAGGATGTTAACCGATGCTCTTTAATACGATTGATTAGAGTAAATGACTCCCTCATCCACAATAAATAGACTGCTTGAATGGATGGAAGGATAAAGAGCAGAAATTCACCGTATAAATGTGTGGGCTCCATTTTTCCTTTTTTTTGTTAAAGCTAAATATCATAATTCATAAGATCCAACCTTCAGCTCTCCAACCTCTTATTACATGGTGGAGAAAAAAAATCCTGGTCAGTCATGGTTTCTGTCCAGTCTGTATCTTTGTGTGTGTTTTTTGTTTTATTGATTTTTTTAATATGAAGGCTTATTATAAAACCAACTTTACAACTTTACAAGTAGGGCTGAGTATTAAAAAACATTTAAAACATGTCTAAAATTATTAGATCAATAAACCTTTTCCACCTTTTAACCTCTTGTAGTGATACTACTTCTTTGTACATCTGTATCAAAGAGAAAGTACTCATTATTGGCCCCTGTCAGTGTTATATTATTATACTAATTGATTGATTACAGATGCATTTATGTGTAATCAGTATTTTTTTTATTATTTAGTATTATTTTTTTAAAGAAAAGATTTCCAAATTCTCAGATTTCAGCCTCTCAAATTTGATTTTTTTTGGTTGTTTTTTTAGTCTTCTGTAGATTTTTGGTTTGTAGATAAAACAAGACATTTGATGACCATCATGGACTTGGGAAAACATTTTCTGCCATTTTCTTTTTATGACCCAAACAACTAGTCAGTTAATTGAGAAAATAATCGACAGATTAATCGATAATAAAATAACTGTTAGTTGCAGCTCTGTTTCCAAGATGCACTCAAGTGAAGTACAAACACCTCAAAACTGGTCTTGTGTAGATGCATTGAGTTACGACGTACAACATCTTTGAACCAAAGGACAAGTCATTTCTTTCCTTCCCTTTCTACATTTTGGAAAGGAGCCGTTTGAGAAGACAATCTGTTGCCCGTCTCTTTGTCTCCTCATTGGTCACTGGTCAAGCTTCGGCCAGATTCAAACCCTCCACACTGCTGCGGTTTGGCGGGTTTGGCTGAAGCGCTGACCACTAGAGTTTGACAGGGGGCTTTGTGTTCTCTGCGGACAATGGGGGACGAGAGGTGGGGGGTCAAACCAAGCTCCTGCACACCCCCCACCGCACACCGCTTCATCTGTAAAGTCCTCGCCTGCTGACCTTTAACCCCCTCTGGTCATTGTCCAAGTAAAAATAATAAAATCTGTTCCGGCAAATGAATGCCTGAGAGACTGCTGTCTGTGTTGTACGTCTCTGCCGGCTTTTCCCTCCGTCCTTGCCTCCTAATATTGACGGTTGACACTAAGATTATGGCAAGATTATGTTCAAGTCTTCTGGCAGATGGTACTGGTTCTCCATCTCGTGCTGTCCCTTGGCAACTTCTCATTTCTTAATGACAGTCGACAAACAGGGATTGAGTTGGTAATGGATCGTGTGGGATTAAGCTTAATAACCTGCTTCAGTGTGGAGGTGAAAGATGCTTTCTTTTTTCACTCCAACCTGCTCTGAGACCATTTGTATTGAATGTCACGTGAGAATGAAGATGACCTAACTAACCGAACCTCAAGCATCGGGTTACAGCCAGTTGCTGTAAACCTTTTTTCTTCTTTTACTGTTTCTTTAGCTTCTATAGCGGGTCAAGTTATGTGCTGCGCTTATGTAGGTCACCGAGTCACTTCAGGACAATTGGAGCGAGCATGCAGCCATTTGTGATGGTATTGAATTTTAGTTTTTCTGAGCAGCACCCTGGCAAGACCAATGACACACACACACACACACACACACACACACACACACACACATACACACACACACATTAACACACAAAAACACCTATTGAGTTCGTACTCTTCTGCCATTGTTCTTTGTGTTGGAAGGTGAAGCAGGTTCTCAAAATTCACACCATTTGAGTTCCATCAGTCAAAGTAATGACGTTTCTATCAAGCAAAAACTATTACATTTTCAATGCAACAACTATGGCTGCAACTTTCATTCTTGATTCAGATTGTTTCTTTTGTTCAACCAACAATACAAAACCCAAAGACTCCTTATTAACTGTCATTAATGGCAAAAGCAAGCAAATCCTCACTTTTAAGAAGCTTTAAACAGCAAACGTTTGACATTTTTGCTTGAAAAATGACTGAAACGATTATTCGATCACCATAATAGTCGGCACTAAATTTATTTCAATCAACTAATCGATTAATCAACAAATTGCTACAGCTCTATTTGCAACCCAATGAATTTCATGATTTATTATTTTAAATCGAAATCGAGACTTTAGCAGCTTTAAGTCTAGCTATTTTGTCAGTTTTGCCAGCTTTAATGACACATTTTCCCAGCAAATTATATCAACTATAGTGCGGAGGTTGATGCCAATACCAAACGATATATTATTTTGTCAATGATATAATACTTTCTGTAAGTTCTCAAGTGGTAAATGTGCAGCCCTGCAGGAATTTTGCATGAATAAATGAATAGATTGGAAAAATTGCAATTTTAGATGCAGAACTATGTAATCAATGGATAAGTAAATAAGATGACAAATTTGACGTGACAATCAAGCTAGCTATGATGCGGTCTGCTCATAGGCAGTTTTTCTCAGTGAAGTTACCTTTTGGGGGACTTTGGAGTAAAGCTGGAGATTTTTAAAAATGATCATTTAAAAAAAAATTCTCTGAAATAATTATACTATAAAAAGTTCAATAAAAAATGTAAACGTAAGCTCAATTAAACCACATTTTAAATTCATTATTCTTATTTCCAACGCAGTCGCTTCTCACAAAAACTGTAGCAGTAATAAAGTTGAAATCACAGAGACAGGGGTGAAAACAGAGATTATAGCTTTTTCGTTTTACCAAAAATGTTTTGCTTTGATCAGGAGGTACTTGGCTGACATTATTTAAAAAAAAAAAGTTTGAGAACCACAGCAATAAGGCACTGAGGTTTGATCCCCAGCTCCAGTCAGCTGTAGCTAATTACTGTTAATCCTATAAGTTACTCTATAAAATAAGTTTAAGTTGACTTTTCTTCAACTTACTGCTTTAAAAAAAAGAAAGGACCTCAGATTTCAGAGTTTAATGTATAGGAAATGTATAGAAAATTGTTTAAATCGTGATGTTGACAGTAAAATTGGGAAACGGCCGTTCAGCTTCACAACCAAGCAGATAAACTTTAGTTATGTCACATCACAGAAAAGTGTGTGTGGAAGTTATCACTGCCGCCTTTTCTCTCTGAAGCCAACCCCCCCCTCCACCTTTTCTTTTTCCCCTATGAAGCAGCAACCCCCCCCACCCAGCACACAGACAAAAGTCAGGTCTGTAACCCCTGGAGCCCCACCCCCCGTGCTCTTTGACCTATAGTGGAGGCCTGGCTGAGCACAAACAGTGGTCGTCCCCCTGAAGTCCTCCCACCACCTCCACCACCACCACGGGCTCCTGTTTCACTCGGGCAATGAAAGGGCCTACTGTAAATAACGGGGGCCTGGCTGACCCCGGCGTTTATCTGGGCCTGAGACCCCTGCATCCATCCTACTGTAACAGAGCCCACCGCTCACAATAGACTCTCTCATGGGTGTTAGACTGTGGGCTCTCTCCCCTCTGTGCCCACTCAGAATGGGGATTAGAAAAAAAAAAAAAAAAAAAAAGAAGGGCCCCTGTCAGGTCCTCCGAGGGGGTCAACCCCCTCCAAACCAGCATCACAACCCCATCCCACAGACACTTTAGCCTTTGTCCCTGTGAGAGACTTGGGAGCAGGGAAGGATGGAGGGAATGTGAAGGTGGGGCTAAAGCCTGAGACCAATCACTCTGACAAAATGCTGGATCAAACTCACAGCTCCAAACACCATCAAAGCTCACTGTGTGCTGAAGCCACTAAGACGTTTCCACTCACTTTCAACTCTCTCTGGATCAATCTGGGTCACTCACTCATCTAAAATATCTGATAACTTATTATATTCATTATATATTTATATATTTTTTAAATTATTTTCCCTGATGATTAATCAGTCAGTCACTTTCTCCATTAATCGATTAGTTGTTTGATCCAGAAAATGCCAGAAAATGCTGAAAAATGCTCAGCTGACAAACTGAAATCAGAGAATTCAGTCATTTAAAACAAAAAAAAAACACTCAAAATGATAAATTGATTATAAAAATAGTTGCTTCAACAGTTCAACAGTTATTTTACTATGACTTTTTGCAGAAATGACAAGTTGAAATGTTTCCCGAGTTGTCGTGTTTAGCTTCTTTTCATTAAGTGAATTAAAATTTAGTAAAGTTAGCCAAAACATTTGAACATTTCGCCCTCTCAGCTACTGATGTTACGTAAATATCAAGGAGCTTATCGATATATTGAAACTGACCAGTAAGAATTTCCCTTGAATAGGGATCAGTATCGGGAACCAGTGCAAAACCAGTATATAATTTCACTAATTTGATCTTAATTGAAAAATAATTATGGTGATTTTTGTGGGGATCTGCACAAAAATATTTATTTTAAAATAGCATTTTGACACACGTTTCGCCTAAAATAAATACTGCGCCTCTTGCGATTTGAAAACTGCAAAAGGCCATATTACAGTTTTCATAAAATATTGAGTAATTGTTTGGTCCTACTTTAAAACCACAAAAAAAGCATTCAGGACAGCCCAACTCAGCCAATCAACAACAACAACAACGAAAAACAATCATAACAATCCTTATAATCATCTAAGTCATTTATCAAGCACAAATGGGACACACCTACACTGGCAATTTAAGAAATTTAGGCATGAGGTAATGAGCATTTTCTGAAAATTTGCAGACCAAATCATTAATAGATTAATTGTGAAAATAATCAACAGAAAGATTGATAATTGCTAGCTGTAGTCCTGGTTTAATTATCTTCCAGAATCATTAATTTTGGGATCTCTTGCGAGCTACGAGTAATATGAAGAAAAAAGGATGTCAAGTTAGGTGATGATGATGAAATGTGCTCACAGCCTCGTCCTGCCTATCGGCTGCCAGCACTTTTAGGTGCGTGTGCGTCTGCGTGTAAGAGAGAGAGAGAAGGAGGCAGAGAGACCCAGAGAGATAGAGAGGAAGGTTTCGGGTCAGAGGCTAAGTGAAATATATCCCCACTCTGAGGCATGCAAGAGAGAGGATGCAGGAAGCTGAGGGCCAGAGATAAGGGCACAGACGTGGGCGATAAGCACCCAAACACCTGTTAGGGAAGCTCCAGCTCCTCGCCTCAGACCAACACACTCACAGGAGACAATAAAACACAAGCAGGGTAGGAAGAGGAGAAAAAAAAATAAAAAAAAGACAGTATACGGCAAAACCATCAGAGAGAAAACTGCCGCTGTAATCTGCTTTTCTTTCCCGAAAGGTGAGAGCAAGGAGTGAAGACTGCAGAGGCCGTCTGCTGGGTGCTGCTGCTGCACGTATGAGGTGGGGGGGGGATAAAACCCCATCCTGTTTTACACCATGCTTAATGGCATATGGCGGGAGCCTACAGCATCATTTGTAAGGTCAGCGGCGAGACAGGAGTGGCAGAAATGATGCTGTTTGAGTCATGACATGTCAGAGCCACCCGCTTCAGTGATCAGTCCAGGAAATGGAATGGCTTTTTTTTCCACCGTCTTTTACTATCCCACTCTCGCCTTTCGGGGCCCAGGGACAAACAGACAAACACAAAACAATCTGGGAGCGGTCAAGAGAGACCTTGGAGACGCCTGACAGCCGCGCAGTAAACAAGAAAAAGAGGATTCATAATGTGTCAGGAGAGAAATTCATGGATGATTATGGCAGGAGAACCATCTGACCAATTAAATGAGGTTCGCTATCAGGCAGCTCATCAGTGGCAGTCTGGAAATTGTGATGTCAATTAAAGTTAGACTGATGATATCATATTCTGACATCCTTCAATCAATGGTCAATGTGATGTGAATACGTGTGATCTTTTACTTTTACAAATATAATTAATTTCTTCTATAGAAAACATTGTAATTGCCAGGCTCAGACAGAGCCATCCAACAGGTCATGTCATCTGTAACATTTATATTATTTATATTTTCCACTACAGTTTCTTTGTAGATACCCGTCACCAGCCTGGGTTCAGAGAGAGAAATATAACTTAGCAGTTCTTGTAAAACAGACATTATATTTTGCTTTATTTCTTGATCAAAAAGGTTGACACCTCGTCAAACATTTCTAGGGGAATTAACAATATTCTGGCCACTGTCCTGGGGCTTAGTTGGGAAACGCTGACGTCATGTACTCTGACACATCATTTTCGGGAACTAAAACTAAAATCACATCGTTTCCATCATAAAACTGAGCCAAACTGGACTCAGTACTTTTGCTGGCACATTCAGGGTTATTTGATACAGATAGAAATATGCTGTTTTATGGGGTATGATGGGGAAATGTGCTGTTTTTGTAGTCTTTTTTTTTTTTTTTTGCAAGATACTGCCACACCATGATGAATGAATATCCAATCTAAAACCCAACCGATACTGGATTTTTGGGGCAGATGCTGATACTGATATTAGACAGTAAAATATTTTAGATATTTACATATTGGCTATATCATTTTGCTTTGGTTAACACTTGTGACAAAGATATGTAATGGAGTCAGGACACTTTACAGTTTAACGATAATCAGGGCACAGAAACAGTAAACTTTCCACGTTATTTTTCATAATTAAAAATAACTAAAATAAAAAAAAACACGTTAAACAAAATATGTGAATATATTAAACCTAAAAGGAACCTAAGAAAAAGGAGCAGTTATCCATAGAATGCTGCCTATAAAGCTAACAAAATATTGCATCATGTTCTATTAAAAGAAAAAGATTTCATAAAAAGGTGCATATTAAACTGATACATGATATGATACTGGTCGACTGATATATCAGTTGGTATATCAGTGACAGAACATTTACTGTAAACACATGAATAAAATGTTATATTTTGCTTTAGTTGAAACATTCTGGAGGACTTTGTTTAATATTAAAATAATCCAGTTACTGAAAAAGGTGGTGTCCTATACTTTGTTTCTTATTTTGTCTCGTCCCACTCTATTATTTAACGTTGCATGTAGATATACTCAAGACTAAACTATTTCAGGAACTAAAACTAAAATCACATCGCTTAAAGCAAAAACACTGAGCCAAACTAGACTCAATGTTTTTTTTTTGAGCCAAATTCAGAATTATTTGTCAGAAACAGAAATTCATACTGTTTTGTAAGGTGTGATGGGATTATTATTTTTTTTTTTTTTGAAAGATAGTAGCTGTGAGAGTACAATGGATGAATAACACTACAACTAACAGTTATTTTCATTATTGATCAATCTGTCTACATTTTCTTGATTAATCAATCAGCCGTTTGGAGCATTTAAGGCAAGAAAAATTGTGAAAACTGTTTCCAAAAGCCCAAGATGACGTCTTGTTTTGTGAACAACCAAAAGACAATCAGTTCACTGTCATATAAGACTAAAGAAACCAGAGAATACTCACATTTAAGAAGCTGAAATCTGAGAATTTGGGCTTTATTTCTAAAAAAAAAAAAAAAGGACTCAGAATGATGAAGTGATAATCAAAACGGCAGGGGATTAATTTTATAGTTGACAACTTATCGATTAATTGACTAATTGTTGCAACTCTGATTCAAAGGGCAGATCAATTTATCATTTATTATAGAACTGGTCAATACTGTATTGGCTGTTTATGCAAAACATTTATTTGAATTAGCTCCACAATCCCACACAAGCATAATTCTTTATGTCAGAATACAATTTTAAAACAATTAAAATACTGTTTCAGAATGAGCGTGTTTTTTAAAGATTTTATAAACAACTAAAAAGTGGTGAAACAACCCTTTTACAGAGAAATACATTGCCAAGATGTTGTACACCTCTACTGATACATGCAGTTATTCTCAGACTCACTGTTTTCAGACGTTCTTACTCTTCAAGCAGACAAATCTCCCTTCAATTGAATCAACCCCCACCTCGCATGCAGCCTGCGTGAGGGGGGGCCGGCCTATCCATCATCAGCTCTCTCCCTCTGGTAATCTCTCTGGGCGTCTTCGGTCAGCAAATACATAAATCAATTATGGTTTTAAGCTTTATGCCATGATTTACCCAACTGATCCCTCCTGGATTACAGCGGAGCTTAAAACGTGTCGGTCGGCGCTAAAGCTCCAAGTCGCCTTGACATTCATTGCACTCCTGCCACGACGCTCACCAAGCAGCATGTCAGATGCCACGAGTATAGATCTGAAAGCATTTCCAACGGGCTGACAGGCAGATAGGCCGCCCTGTGATACGCAATAGCGCTCGTCTTTGGTTCTAAAATGTACATTTCTTAGCCTCCTGACCCGTGGTAACATAAATGTGTCAATGGTTCAGTCTAAACTGAACTTGTTGACTAATATGTCTTTAAATTATTAACATGTAATACTAATAGACTGTCTCAGTCAAACGTAGCGCTTATTTTGTGCACTGAAACATGAGAGGTCACAGCCAATCATAGAAGTCAAATGACCAGCTTCAAACTACCAAGTTAGATGAGGCATCGTTGAATGACATAACTGAAAAAAATAATAAAATAACTAAAACTAATAAGGTGCTAGTAGGTGGTTAACTAACAAGCAATTTACTAATCAGCATAAAATACAATTTTTCTTTATTATCTTAATAACAAAAATTACCTAATTAAAGCTGATAATCCCACTTAACTTAAAATCTGTATTTTTGCGAATTAACAACCGCTGTGGTGTTAAAGTAACAGTTCACCCCAAAATTGAAAAACATATTTTTCCTCTTATCTGTAGCACTATTTATCCATCTGGATTGTTTTGCTGTGAGTTGCTGAATTTTGTCCACCTTCTCTTGAATATAATGGAACTATATGGCTTGTGTTGCTTGCACTGCCAAAAAAATACATTCCAAAAATTCAACACCTTTGATTTTTTTTGCAGAAATCATGACCTGGTTACCAGGGATAATATACAGACCTTGTTGTGAGCAGTTTCATGTAGGAACTACTTTCTTTCTAGAAAGTAGAAGTGTGGAAACAAAACAGTGCCAACATGAAACTCAACGAGGTGTGTGGATGACCTCGAGTAACAGGGTCATGATTTCTGAAATTAGTGGTGAATTTTTCAAATGTAATTTTTTGGCACTTTGTGCGCCACGACGGAGGGCAATTTAGTGCCTTTATATTCAAGAGAAAGCAGACATCCTGCATCAGTAACATCACTGGATGCAGGAAGAACTACAGATTTTGCGGCAGGAGAACTCTTGGTCAATATGGCAGCGCTGAGGAATTTATTGCTTCAGATTACTACATTTACCATCAACACTAAGTGGACATCAACATAAAAAGGGCCGGTTTTTCTCTTTAAAGAATTCCATCCTCTAGAACACAAACTGCTCATCACACCGGTAATTCCTTGCTATTGTTTGACTACTATGTTCCAGCACTAGTATAAAGGACCCTGTGCATTACCAGCGGTATCAATTATTTGAAGTTTTAAAGGTGGTTTAATATTATATCTGTTCCTACAGTTTGTGAGCAGCTAGCTGGAACTAACCTAGCGTTCACCTGTTGAGCAAACATGGTTCCTCGGGCTCTGGAGAGGTGGATTAAAAGCTAACATGGTGCTGCTCTGGCTTCAGTTTCCTACCTGAGAGCTCCTTTGTGACAGGTGATGGTGGAGAGAATGGGGGGTAATTTTTATGACCAGCTTCTTAGCGTGCTGGTATCACTCCATTGGGGCCCCTTGCCAATCTCTGGCAAACCATTCAAGTGGCAACAAAGAGGCTAATTAGAAGCTCTCTCGCTGGAAGCCCGCGGAGGGCTCTGGTTTGATACTTCCCAGGGAGGCTAGGGGGCCTCTGAGGTGGCAGTGGCAGGTTTTTCACACACACGCACACACACACACACTCGCACACACACACACAAGACATTTGTGAGCACACTTGGGTTGGCCCTTTGGCTCTAGCACATTTGCTCATTGTGGCCGTCCTCCCTACGGTCTGCCAGAGCAATAGAATCAGAGAGGGGGAACCGACACATCTTCTTTCATGTGGCGGGGACCCAGAGAGGGGATGTTAATGGGATATCGATGGGATTAGAACCCTGAGCGTTCAGGACCAGGAGAACAGAGGCAGGGCTCTATGAACTAGAACTAAAACCCACTTACCTTTAAGGCCAGATCATTCTAATTCTATTGACTTTTTCTTTTTTTTAAATGGGAAAGTTGACAATGATGCATGCGCCTTAATACAGTAAAAAAAAAAAAAAAAGAAAATGTCTGCAAAGAGAAGATGATTTGCCAAGGAAGCTGCCTCGGTCCATTATTATTCCCATTGTGCATGCTGCTACTTGGTGACATCATTAGATAGCACAATATATGTCTATAGTTATGCAGATGACATGCAACTGTACATCTCCGCTGAACCAAATGATGCTGGAGCCTTTATTACAACCTGTTTATTGCTGACCTAGTCAACCCTAAAACAAAAAAAGAAATGCTTTTCAATAATCTAGGGAAATTGGCCCCCTGGATTAAATTTGAGGTCATGACTGTAACAAACTTTTTAGTGGTCTAACAAACAAAAAAAGTTTCCATTCACTGCAGCGCAGGCTCGTGTCTTTAGAAGGCTGCACTCACAAAGTACAAGTGTTGAAAATGAGGCAATAGTCAACTTTATCTAAATAAGAATAATAAGAAAGAATATCGGCAAAAGAATGCAAGCAGAGGCGAGGGCAAGCAGCAAAGTGTCTGCACTGTAAGAAAACAGGAAGCATACAAAGCCCTTCATGCTAGGACCAAGCTACACTGTTCATTCCCTTGTTCCGTAGTTGCCTTCAAGAACATGGCAGTTGGATTACACACTGCCTATAGATATCAGAGAAGCCAGTTCCTTAAATACTTTTAAAAGAAAACTACTAGAAAACTTGATGGTTAAAATAACTTTTCATGCAAATATGGCAGATAATACTGTTGTCAGCCTTTTCTCTGTTTATTATCTTATTAAACTGAATATCTTTGGGTTTCGGATTGACAAAATGAGACACTGAAACATCACCTTGGACTCTGGGAAACTGGGATGGCCCTAGGTTAAATGTGATACATAACTTTAGTTGTTATTTGATAACTGCTAATAAATAAAAACAAGTTGCACAAGGGCAAGAAAAAATTGACTCAGAGCAAGTAGATTACTGACACATTTGTCTGACCAGACAAGAGAAGAAAGCCATTAACGTTGAACCCTTATTACAAAAATAAAGTTCATTAAGTCTAATAAAGGTTTAAATTCACGCACACTGTTTATTTACAGAGAAACAGCAGCACAAGGTCTTTCCCCTGCCAGCACTCACAGCAGCTTCTGGGAGCAGAGATACACATCAGGAAGTTAAAACCGATAACACATTTGCATGTCACCTGATAACTGGCTGTAATTAGTACTCCCCTTGAGCCCCCCACAACAAAACAAAAAGGAAAAAAAAACACATGCTCACATGGACACACACACAAGGCCAACTTCCAGTACAGTATGTTATCCTTATCCCTCCCTCCAGACCACAAGGCCCCCACGGGGACAAAAGATAGGGGCCTCAGTGTGTTCGTTTCATAGCAGCCCCTGCCAGACCGCATCAGCAAAGGCCACGTCTGCCGAGCGCTGTTAGCCACACAGAGGCAGCTGGTCGCACTGAGTCAAGCTGCTAACTTTTATTGCACAAGCACCTCCCTCCACTCTTATCTGAGGGAGGGAGGCGATCTAATCAGCCTACTGATTAGATTGCCTCCCTCCACTGCCATAGCCACTGTCTCAATATTAGACCGCCCCTTTTTTTTTCCCTTGGCATTGCCCTTCTGTTTTCCCTCCTTACCATTCCAAAAAGCATCCGAATTCCTTCTAAAAAAAGCAGCCTCACCAGACGTAAGATGATGACTCGCCACCTGACAACGCTGCACGACAATAAAATGCTTAATCTGTGCTAAGGTTTGCGTGTGTCTGTGTGTGTGTGTGCAGTCCATTCCACATGATGTAGCCCCCCGTGTTAAGTCTTTAATCGATACATCTCCCTATCCTGACAGTGAGGACAGAGCCGAGATCTGAGATCAGAGCGATGGCGGTGTAAATCTTTACGGTTCAACCAGAGCCTTTTAAAGCCTGTCTATAATTGGGCCTCAGCCAGCAGCTGCCTTGGCTGCGGCTATCACCATGGGCCCGGTCAAAGCGCCAGTTCCTCAGGGGCATAAACAAACACCGCACCTCCAATAAGGGCAAAAAAGCACCTGTGTGAGGATAAAAAGAGAGACGATGTGGCAGCCAGACTTGAATAAGCCCTCCGCTGTTGTCTGCGATTGAGGTATTTCTTGGAGAGGTGTTTTCGTTGAGTGAGGCTTTTTGTGCTATTGGATTATTACACCAACATGTACTGTACCTCTGAGTGCAAGCCGGGGAGACTTAGCTCACTGAGTGATTTCAAATAGAGGGTAATCCACTGCCATGTAATGGATGCTTTGTTGCCGGGCTTCTTTCAGGAAGCAGGAAAATGCTTGCACAGTTTTACAGGTTAGGATCATGAGCTACAAGCTGCTGTAGTTTCAGTTTGGGTTATTTGATTTCAGATCAAAGATGATATATTTGGGGAGCGATGAAGCAGACATCTGACTACATTCTAGGGTTGGGTGTTAACGGTATAACCAAAGGCAGTAAGTTTGCTACGTTACGTACATACATATGTTAGCTACATCTAATAAATAAACAAAATAAACTCACAAAATACCAAGAAAGAAATATTCTTGCACTTATTTCCCTTATTAAACAGAAAAATACAACCATACGCCTTCTGAATTCAAATTTCTCTTCATTAGTTCTTACAGAACCGAGAGAAGCTTAATTGCCTTGTTAAGTCATCGTAACACACACTTCATTAAAACGCGACAGAGACATATTAATTAATTAAAACTCACCCAAAACCATGACCATCTTTGTTAGTTTTCCCACAATCACCAGCCATGGTTCGGTTGAGTTAAATCCTAAATTTACAGAATTAGACTCACTTGTTTTTAGCTCACTGGGTGTGTGCTGTGCAGCTGAATGGCAGTGGCTCTCACTTGTTACTCAGAGGTAGACCATTAAATTGGACAAATAAAATGACAAATATTGTCACCCCCCCAAAAAAACTGGCTCAGGAATCATCCCAAAACCTTCTACCTATTTCAACATATGCACTGTTATGCGTCATTTGTTTTTCCAAAAGGCTAGCAGAGTTCCTCCTTTACAGACAAACACTCTTCACAAGAATACCGATATACTTCAGAATGTAAATGGTCACAAGCAGCAGGAAGTGGACAGCAGTGGACACACACAGGATTCTGCACGTGCTACATTGGGTGCAGAAGTATATAAACACGTTTCACAGATGCACACCAGAAATCAAAATGGGACCTCTCAGAAACAACATTTTTGATTTTCTACCACATGTGCAGTCATACAAATCAAGTCACGCAGACCCTTGCAGACTCTTGTGGCTACTCGAAAGCATAGAGAACAAATTTGCCTTAACGGTGCTTGCTGTCTCTGCACCTTCCATTTAGCTAGAAAGAGGTCAATCCTATATATCAGTCCCTCCAGGATTTCGCAGGCTTTTTTTTTGAGGATTGTTGCCACCTAACATGCCTGATTTTATGGCAGCTTGTCTAAAAAAATTATGATGCAGTGTTTTTGGGCATTTTCTGCAATGAAATCGTGAGGTCAAGTGAAAATAGCAAAAGAAAAATAGTCATTTCTTTTTGGATAATTCATTACAAATCAAAGGCAACTCGTTCCAGGGAGAATAAAACTGCACTGTTCTGAGTTTTCCAAGTAAGCTTACCAAAAAGCCTCAGGAAAACAAAAATTCAAACAAAACAAGATTTATTTCTGCACCTGAGGGGTTATTCCACAAAGAAGCACAATCTTTTTGGAGCTCAAACTCAGTGAAAACAGCAAGCACAAAATTATAAAATATTAAGTGCACAGAGCCGAAAAAAGTCGATAACAATGACAAATCTTGTGTTCTTTTCAGCACGCATTACAAAATATTAAAAAAAAGAAAGAAAAAGTAAATAATAAAACACTGAGTCACTTCATTGAGACGACTGAGATGATTGGTGGAACTCGTGAGAAGCTGTGACGATCAAATTTGCAGAAAAGTTGCAGCGATTGGACAAAATTGCATGCATAAATCACGGGAATCAGAATTTGTGTTAACTGTTGCGATCGCAACATAAGGACTTCTTGGAGGGACTTATAACAACTTTAAGGCTAAAAGTTACTCCAAATTGATCACAAAAGTTGCCATCAAATGGCCTGTGTTGGCCTTCTGGTGACTGTCAGGACATCAGTGAAGTTTGATGATAGCTGCAGCTACAGGTGCACCATTTAAAGTTATTTCCCACCGAGCCTAAAAGAATTCATCCAATCTGTAGTATCTCTGCAAATCTGAGAAAAGTTGGTCATGACTAATTTTTTTCTGCTTAATGTGACTCACTATCTAGCTCCAACAACTCACCAAAACACTGTGATTTTATGGCACCCACTATCAGAGCAAATGAGAACAAAGATTTGCCTGTTTAAAAAGATGCCTGTGTTACCTGTTACATTCCAAAACCACATCCCTCCCTCCAGGCTTCTGAAGCTCTGATTCAACCATCACATTCTGGTATTTAAATGGAGCCACAAGAAAACAGATTTGGGCGAGGAGGGTGGGTGGAGCTAGTAGAGCTGATTGTCATTGGTTGAGACACCTGTCAATCAAGCAAAGTTGCAGTAAATTTCTTTTTAAGCTTCAGTATCTTCCTATTGGAGAGACAAACCTCCAAAATGCCACACATAAGAGGATGGTGATACTATTTATTAAGAAAATAATCAATGAAATAGGGCTGCAACTAATGATTATTTACATTACTGACTGACTGATTTGTTTTTATTTGTTGTTTGGACTATAAAATATTAGAAAACTGTGAATTTTTTTTTTTTTATTTGCCCAGGCAAATGGGTCAGAATTACACTTGCCCACAGTCAGTTTTCACTTGCCTCTGGACAAACAGTATTATTTATTAGCGGCTATCAAATAATGACAAAGAGTACAGTTGATTGTTGTGTTTAATCTCAGGCTGCAATGTCTACAAAATTTAAGAGAATAGTGAAAAATGTCACACCAAAACTCAAATATAGTCAGTTTGAAAATTGACAGCCAAAACAGAAAATATGCACATCTGTCAGGCTAAAAACATCTTTTTTTTCTTGAAAAAGGACTCAAAAAAGGTTACTTGATTATCAAAATAGCTGGTTATTAATTTAATAGTTGACAATGAATTGCTTAATCGAATAATTGTTGCAGCTCTGCGATGAGATAATATGCATTGGGGATTTTTTGAAGCTACTTACACAACATGCAATCACGTTTGCCATTTGAACCCACCTACTCAGTTCATGATGTGAATGAATAGTAAGAAAGCAGTGGTTAATGGTTGATAGTGGCCAAAGCACACAAGTGTCAGTGTGTAGGGAAACAACTTGTATACCTTCCACTGGCCTCACCTCAACGTGCGGGGTATATATGTGTGTGCATACATCGTTATCACCTGCAACAAACGCTATGGGCCGCTATCTGCACTCAATCTGCTCTTGGTTTACTGAGGAGGAGTGCCAAGGGTTATCTGTCCCACTCTGATATGCACAGATAAGGGCCTTGGGCCCACTGTTTAAACACCTGGGGCCCGGGGTATTAGAGCGCCCTCCGCACCCCTTCGCCACAAAAGGAGAGGAAATGGAAGAGTGAGCGCTGGCTGCTGCTGCTGCTGCTGAGGGGAATGTGTGTAAAAAGTAATGAACACATGAGTGTGTGCGCGTGCGGAGGTTAATGCAGGGCTGATTATTTCCACCACACCCACTCCGTATACCCCAATACTTCTATCAATAATAAAAATAACATGAGCATAAACAGAGAGGAGAGGGAGGAATTCATTGACTTGTCTCATTCAACTCCCTTCAAAAAAGAAAAAATCCACACTGTATTATGAAAAGACAGAGTTAAAGCATTGATGGTTATCAGTAATGTTTAACGGCTATATGCTGGAAAAGCTCTCCTTTAAAATAGGCTCTTTTTTCACTTATGTGATGTACATTACAGCGAGGGTCAGTCATTTGCATGAGAATGGACGATTAAGTGAAAGAGATAAACCCAAGGCTAGTTCCCGTGAATTGGATGCTGTGTTTGGAATACCAAGCAGTGGAGGGTTTTTTTTTTCTTCTTTCGCCCGCCACTGCAGAATTAGCCCCCTGCATCATGCATTTATTTTCCCAATAATCACTCAGGCCCTTCCTGTGTTGATTATTTTCTCAGTGCAAGGGTTACTAAAATATTGCTGTAATCCTGTCTCCCCGAAGCAGTAACAACACTCACCCTGGGCTTCCTTTAAGAAATAAATCTAAGGCTTGTCAGAGGGGAGGTGGAGGGGGGGAGCTGCTGGAGGAGAGATGGGGGAAAAGTTGTTGTGGTCAGATGGGAATTGCAGTCAGCAGAACCTCTATGGCACCTATAAAACGCCATAGCTAAATAAAGCCCTTTATTTAGCTTCATGCAATTTTTAGGACTGGATATCACTTGAAATGTTGTGTCTGTAATAGTGCAAATAAAATACCTGAGTTTCATCACTGATAGCAGAACAATATGCTATTGATGCCTTATTTTAAAGAAGCCGAAGGTCACTAATAATTAGATGCTGTCTGAACATTAGCAGCCATACTGTAACTCAAATGCTGATTAGAATCTATCTGACATGACTCAGGCAGAAATCATGTTCATGGACAAGGTGATATTAAAGTTTTATTCAGGTTATGTTTAGTCACGCTTGCCAACTTCCTTCCTCACTTGCAGACATATCCAACGTGTCCCTGTGTTTCCTGGAATTTAAACAGCGACTGGCAGCTATAGCGAGGAAACACACTGTTGCCTTGAATAAATTACAGATTTCTCTAGGTTTTTTGAAAAGCTTTAGGATAACGTAATCTCATGACTCAAGAAAATAACATATCTCTACCATTTTTAGACCTTTTACTGTCTAGATAATTATAAGTTTAACCCAAATAAACTAATCTAAAATTAGCTATGCGATTACAGCTGCAATGATTATTCTATTAATCAACAGAAAAAATATTAATTGCCAACTATTTTGATAATCGATTAATCGTTTCAATCAGTTTTCAAGCAAAAATGTCAAAAATTAGCTTTCAGCTTCTTAAATGTGAGGATTTGCTGTTTTTCTTTGTCATTTGTGAAAGTAAATGGAGAGTCTTGATGATGTGGACTGTTTTTCACAATTTCCTTAACATTTTAAGGGATTAATCAGTGAAAATAATCAGCAGATTAGAGCCCTACTACTATTTTAGTCGGCCTGAAATTGGCCTATCACGGCTATATTGGACTATTTTGGTAATATATGTTGTCCGAAATGTTCCTGTAGGAAACTTTCTTTTTAAACAGAATATAATAGATAGCTTTTTAGCATTTATGTATATTAGATTATTTTCTTAATTCATGTTTAATACATACATATTTTGCTGTATTTGTCTTTTTATGTACAGTTATTTATAGTTATTAAAAACACTGGTGAAAGTTTGCTGTTTCAGTGCCTGGATATCAGTTTGGACAATTACAGTTTACAGTTTATTGTTAAACATGAATATCCTGCATCCATTACATATCGCTGTCACAAGTTTTAACCACTTTTGAGGGATCAGTGCACAAATGTGTGTTCATTTATACATCTTATTTTCTGTCTTACGGTACGGTATTCGATAATGAAAATAATCTTTAGTTGCAGCCAAGTAAAGAGTTTTTGAAACTTAGTGCTGGATTTTGATCATTATTAAAATTTCAAGGTAGCATCTTTTGCACTTGCACATCTTCTCTGCGTACACTTCGTTACCCTGTAGGTGTCTGTTCGTGCCCGGCTCATGGAGCCGATACACAATGTATTGAGTCTGGGTGGGGTGATCTTTATGATATAATCCAGGGCACAGAGGAATGAAAGGGAGCGGAGACTAAATTTATACAGGAAGTGGGTACTTTCTGGTGCATTCATTTTAACATAGTCGCACACACACAGACACCTCACACCAGCGACCTGTGCCACATCTGGAAACAATTACACTCATGTTTGACTTGACCTGCCTGCACCAAGTGAACTCTGCCAACTTTTTTATGTGTTTGTTGCAGAGGCAGCAGTGACCCTGACACAGTGGCGGTGGGGAAATGATGTGTAATTAGTCAGAGGGAACACGACTCCGCTCGTCTGAAATAAAACATCTTGTATTCAGATCAAAAGAGTCAGGCAGCCTGACAGGCCGTACACAGAGGGGGGAAAAAAAAGCATGGACTTGATATGCTATCAAATGACCCACATTGGAATTTGTGAGGACACGAGGAGCGTCTGAATTATCAAGCATCTCAGGGTAGCACAGCAGACCTTTCATGTGCGGACGGCAAAGCAGACAGCAGATGATGCAATGTTTGATTTCTACACTTCAGGAGGCTGTCAGGACAGCGCGTACAATATTAAACAGTGTCGTGTCGGTGTATCAACCAGTCTAAATTAACCCATTAGTATGCTATGGGGCGAAGCGGGAAGATCAATGCATGAAACGGTTTGGAAATCTCCTTTGATACAAGATTTCCCAGCTTGAGCGAATTGATGAAATTCCTCTTGAAACACAGGCAACCATTTCACACGCCAGACTTTTCTCAAGACAGAGACGAGTCTAGCCTGTCCTTTAGCACAGCGATGCTGCATTAATGCATCTTACACATAGGCTGTAGTGTATTTTAAAGCATTCAGCTTCAGAAAAACGGATAATAAGGAGCTCAAAATCCACTTCTGCAGTTGCTGGGGTTTTTTGTTAGACACATATAGTGTCAGTCCATGCAGAAATTCTCCTTTCATTCAATGAATAATGAGCACTCATCATGAAGGCCACACAAATTTGTCCACTTTAAGAAGCAACTGCCAACACCACAAAACTACAAAGTAACTGACTTCACCACACGAATAAAATTAAGTAAAAACACTTCACGATAACATGGTGTAAGGCTAAAAACAAGGACACTTCTCTTTGGGGTAAAAGAGTTTCTGTAATATTCAGTATTTTCTAAAAGACAACGCTGAGACAGATTTAAAAGCCGAGGAGCTCGGACTGAATCAGCCCTTAGCCATGCATACCAACATACTGCTTGAAGCATGAGGGGATGGGTGATGGGGTTCAAATCCTTATGTGAACTTTAACCGCTGTGCATTCCTATTGATTTAAGCAAACATTACCGGGTGACAAAGTGGCCTCGAGCAAGAAGAGGCATCCAGTCACAAATGACAAAAACACTCTGATGGTGCAAAAGCCACAAAGAGGTAATGCAAGTAGGCCTGCATTCCACAAGGTGCTTGTACTCCGGCAAATGCTGGCACATATACAGTACATACGCAAAGACATGACATAGACAAATACTTGAAAAAGCCTACAGGTGAGTTTCAGTGGTGAGTGAAGTTTCCAGGCCTCAAGATTTATTTATATGCATTGATTGAAATAGCACTGCACCGGTTTACTGCCACTCCCCTGTCCTAGAACTACCTCCTTGTCTCAGAGCCCACGTTTAGCACTCATTTCCTGGGCTGACCATCTACTCCAATTATCAAGCTAATAAGGGCCCCCCTTGTGCAGTTATTGGGAGAGGGGAGGTGAGCTGGGCCCAGGATGAGGGGGGTACCACTTTGGTAAGTGTGTGTGATAGCTGCCGCCCACATCTTGTAAGATGTGACTAATGGTCTCAGACAATGTTACGACAGCACTGCTTCGGCGGTCACCTGGGCAGGCTTGGCAGTTATTGAAGGAGTGGATCTCTGGGCCTGAGCCACATGGCACTGAGGATACCACTTACTCATATATTACAGATGTGTGAATGGGTTATTTTCTTAGTTGTCCTAATCACTGACACACCAAATGAGTGGTATTAGCTTAAGACAGCCAGAAGAAAACAAAAACAACTTATTTCCTCTATTTCCTATGAACCAAGCTTTAAAAAGAGGTTTTTATTCCTTCGCGAAAAATAGGTGACTTACACCTGGGAAAGCCTCATACTCGAGTCTGTTACCCAGATATATATTATTGGTGAGGTGTTCTGAGGCCAAATAACTTCAAGGGACAGTTCACCATTAAATCAAAAATGCTTTTTTGGCCTTTCTGGCCTTTCATGCTATGCATCTGTCTGGATTGTTTGTGTGTGAGTCGCCAAGTTTTGGAGATATCAGCTTTTCAAATGTCTGCCTTTTCTCCAATATAATGAAACTAGACGGCAATCAGCTTGTGGTGCCAAAAAATACATTGTGTTTCTAGTGCTTCTCACCAGAAATCATGACTCGATTACTGAAAATAATCCATAGATCTGGTTGTCAGTAGTTTCATGTAGGAGCTACTTTCTATCTATAAGAAAGAAAGTAGTTCCAGTAGATTCTACCATTGAAAGAAAAAAGGTTCCAACATGAAACTGGTCAAAACAAGGTTTGTGGATTATCTTAAGTAACTGAGAAATTATTTCTGGAATGAGACATTGCTGTTGGGTTTTTCAAATGTATTTTTTGGAGCTTTGAGGAACCGGCTGCCGTCTAGTTTCATTAGTTTGGAGAGAAAACAGACATCTCTGCGACTGATATCTCCAAAATTCTGCAATTCACACTAAAACAATCTAGATGGATAAATAGCACTACGGGCCAGAGGAAAAATATTTATGTTTGATTTTGGGATGAACTGTCCCTTTAAGATTTTCACTTTCTGCTGCACATTGTGCTTAATTAATCTTGTATAAGTGCTGAAAAACTGACAAGGACCGAAGATTTCGAGGCCAAAACAATTTACAAACAGGTATTTAAAAAGGAAATTTGGCCTACCTGTGCTGCTCCACAGCTTCATTATCTGGTAGCTCTGCACCGCAAACATTGCAACGTTCATGCTGGTTCCTGCCCTCGGGTTTCATGCCCACTGCCAGCTCTCCAAGCTTGCTGAAGAATTCTCTCTGGATGAAGCTCTGAGGCAGGAGTCCCCCGTAGGCACTGAAGTCCATTGACATAGCCAGGGCCGGGGACATGGGGAGAGCGGAGGCCATGGATGCCGGCATGGACATGATGGCATCTGATTTATGATTGACAGGCAGGGAGTACAGCGAGGCCAGATGTTTCTCCGTCATGCCGGCCATTGCTTCCAGCCCCATTTGGCTGACTTCAGCTTGAGGGTCGCCCATGCCTTCATCGCGGACGTAATGGAGCTCGCGGGCACTGGTGATTACGCTGCTCCTCGTTGGTGTGCCTGGACCGTCTCGGTTCCTGTCCTCCCCGCTTCGCTCTCCATTGCTGGAGGCACTGGACTCCATGTTTGGAGGACTGTCATGGCCGTTGCCGCCCATGTCCACTTGCATCATTTCAGTCTTGATCTCAGTCATCAGGTGGTGGGAGTTGCCGTGGGCGAGCTGTTCACCCACAAAGCCCTGCTGGAGCAGAGACTGGCCAATGCTCATCAGGCTATCCACAGCAGCTTTGGTGGGACTCAGGGTTGAGACGCCGAAGGAAGTGGAGACCGAGGGACTCTGGTCCACCATGCCGGCCATGGTGGAGACTTGCTGGGTACCTGACAGATACGGACTCTCCATGGAATGCTTTTTGGAGTTCTTGGCTCCGTTGTGGCCTTTGCGCTCGTCATCCTCCTCTGTGCTCCCATCATTGACATTGACCTCTGCATCATTCTCATCTGAGGACTGGATGGTTTCCAGGATCTTGAGGCATTGCTCTTCCAAGTATTCAATCTCCAGGATCTCTGCGGCATACAGAAGGTCATCTAAGTCCTCCACCTTGGCCTGGAGTGTGGCAGTGTAAGCATACTCCAAAATCTGCTGAAAAGTCTTTGGTGAAAGGAAGTCCAGGGTGTAATGCTGGCTGCTGCGGTGGAAGAGGATCTCAAACATTTTGCTTGTGCAGGCGAGCACAGTCCGGTGAGCGTGGAACTCCTGGCTGTCGACCATGATGACCACGTCACACAAAGTCCCGGCCAGACGCATCTGGTTGGCCTTCTGCAGCAGGGCAGTGGGGTGGTTGGGGTTCTGGAGCTGGATCATACCCATTTTAGTTAAATCCATTATGTCGATGCAATCCACGAGGCCGACTCATGAGGCTCGCCTTCCCCGCTCAGCAGTGTTTTTAGCTATCTTTGTAAACAAGACGAAACCTGGAGAGGACACAGAATGAAAAGAAAAAAAAGATCAGTTCAGGTAAATTCTGACACGACAGCAAAAGAAGATAAAATGCACTGGCCTTTACACTTTCAAATCCAAAGATTTTTTTCCAAAAAATGTAATGAATGACTTTTTTTTAATTAAATGCACTTAATTAAATTTCACAAAACTATATAAAGCACATTCATTAATTGCCGTTTCAAAATAAAAATGCAATTATTTCAGCAATGAATCTATTTCAAGAATACCACTATTTATTTTGTAAATGGCAAGTGTGAAGTCAGTGGAGTTTCAAATTGCAAACATCCTGCAGGGACGGTAAACACTCTGAGCAGAGGCATTGTTCTTTAAAATCAGCGGAGACTATTGACTGTAGATTTCTGAAGGGAGACAATTTGTGAGCCGTCCAACAGGCTCACCCTGCATACCAATCAGTCCAACATATGTTATGTTAAAAAGATGTCTTCATTTGGCTATCTGATGGGGATGTACACGCACGCTAAACAAGTGTGAATTGTGTTGTTTTCAGTGCCGCTTGGCTCACAAAGACCGTCAGCAGCCTTTCTGAAATTAAATAGCATCTTACTCAGTATTCCCATCACAGACGGGAGCAGAGAGCAGCGGCCAGAAATGGATGGAAAAGGAAAGCAGGACGAGGCAAAAGCACACAAACGCTGCAGCACCAAACACTCTGCCCTGCTCTTAGTCACTATTGTCAAATATCCAAATGAATGATTGTCTCTGGGACTGCATTAAACTCAAAGTTAACAGGGCAACATGTTGCTCCAGCTCATATCTACACTTTGACCTACACTAAAATAATAAAGAGAGGGTTAAATTAAGAAATCGTAACAGTATATGTACTTTAAATTAATGTCTCAGTGACTCTTTTAATATTCAACTACTTATAAAGACCAACACTGAGACAATGCCCTCCTCATTACAACAATTAAATAAACAGGCGTGCCAATATATTTACTCTAAATGAATGAATGAATGAATGAATGAATGAATGAATGAATGAATGACTAGCAGCTACATGCCTTGACCCACATCCTTGCTCAGCTCACTGATGTCCAGTTTTTATACACTCAATCTGCCACATGCAGGGTTCAGTGTTTATGTTTGTCTTCAATGACGTGGGTCAGAAATCTGTTTGCCCTCAGTCAATTTTTACTTGCTCGTGTACAAATTGTTTTATTTGTTTTATTGGGTTTTATTATTTGTTTTATTTATCAACTAACAGCAAGGACAAAAGTTAATTGTCACATTCAATCAAGGGCTGCATCGTCTAGAAAATGTCAGAAAATAGTGAAAATGTGCATCCCAGTTTCTCAAAGTCCACAGTAATATATTTAAATCTCGTCTAAACCCAAATATATTTAGTTTTATATCACAATAAATGGAGAAAGGCAGGAATTCTATATATCTGCAGGTTGAAAACAGAATGTTCTGCCATTTTGTGGGAAAAATTACTTTAAAAGACTTAATATGCACCATTTTCCTTAAAATGTGCAGACTCATATAAATATAATACCTTTCAATCATCACTTATGACCCACTTGAAGTGTCTGCTTGTTTCTGTATCTGCCGAGCCCCTGCACTCTGCCTGCATTTCCTTATTTTTTCATCATGTGCTTGGGATGTTTTACCAACCCAAAATGTCGGATTTTGACGTCCTGGGAATGAGACTCAACAATCAACTGTCTTTCTGGTGCGTTTACGAACAACTCAGACAAATGCTATTGATTCTACCTTTAAATGTAACGTCTAAACCTAAATATGTTAAGTTTAATATGATAATAAAGGAAGAAAAGGAGAAATCTCCATATTTCAAAAAGTAAAAACAGCATTTTCTGCTGTTTCGCATGAAAACTTACTTCAATAATTAATCAACTGTCAAAACGGTTTGATAGTTCAATTCTATTTTTACCCACTTGTTTGTTGGGTGAGTTTACTTGCCCAACATGGCATTTCACTTGCCCTGGGTAAGCAGGCAATCCATGAGGTTTACAATGACAAATTTTATAGGCTCATTGAGTTCTGTTCATTTTTCTATTTGGAGAATTTTCAAAAACCTACATTTTCATTTTCAGAATCTCCCATTTCATTTTTGAAGAGCTTAATATTCTTTTTTTTTTTTTTTCAAATAAGGAATAAAAAGAGAAGTTTGTGAGCACTTCTTTTCCTTCCTCCATGCCTGAGAACAATACACACACAGAGAGACAAGGGGAGAAAAAAAGGAGAAAATATCATCACCCCTCCAGCTAGACGATGATTTAAACAAAAAAGAGAAAGAGAGAGAGGGAATATCAATAATTCCCAGATATGTTATCTCACTTCAAAAACCTACAGTCTCCCAAGCACAAATCTGAATATTCAGGAGGGAAATGATGCTGGCAGCTTTTGTTTGCCGTGAGGAAGATCATGGAAAATAAATAAACAGTGTTCTTGTCGGCTTTTGGGACACTGGACAGTTTGTCTTTTTCGTCACATTGATAAAATCGATATAGGAGGTGGGTAATGATGAAACCACAGGTCTTCATCCAACTGAGCTGCAGCCTCACAGTCAACAGAGGTCATGCCTAAAACCCGACATTATCTTTATTACAGGTGAGCCAATAGCTGCGATTTATGGCCCCAGTATACGATCAATGCCTGACGCGCTCTGTGGGACACGATGTAAAGTTGCTGTTTGGGGACTTTATCGCGTCTGTTAGCTCTCTATTAATAAAAAGGACGGAGCTCCGCGCGTCTAGACAGCTTTAATATTGGCCAGCCGCACCAGACAAATTATACAGAGCGCTATGCATTATGCAAAACATCACGCACTACATTAAGTACATTAAGCCAGGGGGGAGATTTTCCTCGCTGGACGACACACAATGTAGACGGCTGACAATAACCACATTAGGCCGACTTCACAGAGAAAGGCAGCATAATCAATCTGATCACGAGTTGTCTGCCATCCATAGCGCGCCTTGGCGACCCAGCCACAACAAGAATAAACAGCGTTCAATATTCCAGACCACGAGCCACCACTGACACACGCAAATGTGCAGAAAGCAAAATGGTACGGCGTCTCTGAGGGGGACAATCGGGAAAAAGTCTACAAGAGACAGACAGCTGCCGACTGAAGCCATCAACGCACAGGTGGACTTTGTTTGACGCTGGATGAAACGCTAAAACACTGGCGCTTTATAATTAAAGAGAAGGGGGTCTGATCTAGAGAACGATGCCTGCAGGAGAAAGAGAAAAAGAGTGAAAGCGGAGAAGAGAGAGATCAGACAGTCTCGATAACAAATCAATTTGCCATTGCATCTGTTCCCCACCTCACAGTATGCCGCGCGTGTTACCGCAAGCCGATCACTGGTAACCAATCAGACATGTCTGTCAATCAATTCTAGTCGGACTGTACACTGACTGGATTTTGGGCTTGTTTTAAGATTAAACACCAGTGTCCCCAGTCCTCATCATGATGTCATCACGGCTAAATGAGCCACACTGGTGCGTCTGGAGACACAAGGACGGGCAGGAGTGTCGCTGTCTACAAAAATTGCATAATTTCCATCAAAACGAGCAAACGCGATTTCTCCAGTAAAGTCACATGGAGCGGGGCGTCATATGTTGTCTGGCTCCCGGTGAAACAGCCAGACCTCACGTCCTCTGGCTGCGATCTCCAGCATACTAAACCAGACCGAGAGACACAGCAGAGAGGGGGGGTTACGTCAACCTTAACATCTCTTACAATAGACTACCGTGCGTTCATGCAAACTTCCAACACCTTGCAGCGCAATCAGGTAAACACTTGTTTTCATCCAGCAGCGCTCCCGGTGCGCAGATCCAACTTGCGTGCCAAAGTCGCGTTAGCTGGTAACTTCAGCATGAGGTTGAACGGGGACAAGCAGCGCGATCCCCCCGGCGCTAAATGCATCAAAACATCCACATGGTGAATGAAAGTACACAGAGAAAACAGTGGTAGACGCATGCAGAGCAGCGGGTCTGGCACTTGTCGCCGGGAAACTGCAGCTGCGTTTAGCCCGGGTCGGTACTCACCTAAGTTGCACGTTTTGATTCCGTATAGTGTAGGGGGAGTGGGGCTACAGCATAGTAAGGCAGTTCGCAGTACCCGCTCTCTCAACACGCACTAACTCCTTTCTTCTCTCGCCTTAGCAAATCAACACGGCGCTGACGTCAACGCAGCCAGTCAGCCAGACGAGCAGCAGGCAGGCAGGCAGGCGGGCAGCCGGCGCTGCGCTCCAGCCCATACAAACACTAAGAAAGTGAGACACCTAGGGGGCTGTCTCATGTCAAACGGCTGTGTTACAGTATGGCAGTGAGAGGTGAGCGTCACTGCCCTCCCTCCAGCTGTTTGAACGCACGTAACAGCCTACAGTTGTGCTCAAACTCCAGCCAAGGGACAGACCTAATGGGAGGAAAACTCAAGTATGGATCTTCCTGAAGCCTCCCTCTTACCATTTTCAGTCCATTCATTGAAACTATATCTCTGTTTGAGTGGCAGCACAGGTGAATGCAAAGGTTAACTGGGGGGGAAAGAAATGCAGCTGACAATGACACGAGATGAGGTGGTGCTTTGAAAAACTTTTTTTTTTATCTTGTATTTTGAATTTTCAAAATCAGGTAGAAAAATAGTCAGTCATGCAAAAGCTTGATCATAAGTAAAAAAAAAAAAAAATATGTAGAGAGATGCTTGACTCAACAGGTTAAAATCCAGCATCTCAGGGTATTAAAGGGGCAGTTCACACCAAAATTAAAATACATATTTTGACTCTTACATGTAGTGCTACTTATCTTTTTCTCTGGTGTGAGTTGCAGGGTTTTCGAGGTATCAGCTGTAGAGCTGTCTTGTCTCCAGTACAATGGAAGCACATGGCACTCAGCTTGTGGTGCTCAAAGCATCAAAAAATACATGTTAAAAGCTCCACAGCAATGTCTTTTTTTCCAGAAATTATAACCCTGTTACTCAACATAATGCACAGACCTTAGAAAGAAAATTGCTCACAATGACGCAGCTGATCCCTCCTGCACAAAAGAAAAGAATAACGGATGTGCTTTTAAAAGGTTATTTGTCATGCATTTTGAATATTCAAAACGATCAAATAAATCAATAAATCAACAATGAAAAACCTGAATGAGGTGGTATCATTTTCACAAGTCAATAAAAGAAATGTAGCAAGGTGCTTGTGTCAACAGGTTACATCAGGCATTTTCAAGGTGTTAAAGGGACAGTTTCCCCCCCACAATTAAAAGTACATGATGTTTCCTCTGGTCTGTAATGCCTATTTATCCGGGGGGGGGATCTAGAAAAATATTCATGGATGACAAGAAGGTGGTGTGGAGTATTTAAAAGGTGGCAGAGATAGGCCTATATATGACAATTTAATTGCAAACAAAGACAGATAAATATTTGCTTGGAAAATCTCCCAAATTAAGATATTTTAAACTCAAAAACATTATTCTGGCACATGAGTAAAGTATTCAAAAGAAATATCTAAAAGTGGCATAATAAATAAATAATGTTTTATTTTCAAATTGTCGTCGTCGTGTGGCCAGAACATATCATTGTATTATATACATTAATTTAAGTTTTTTATACTGTTTTTTTTTTGTTTTTGTTTTTTTTAATTAATGCATTTAATTTGGCATCCCTAAGGAAGATAAGATGTTGCCTGCTGCAGGGACAGGTAGTGGAGCTGGGTAAGGCATTTTTTAGGGTGCCCCCCCCCCCCAATGCCACCCTCCTAGATCCGCCCCTGTATTGATCCATTTACTTTGTTTTGGAGTTGCAGAGGTTTGGATAGAGTTTTGTAGAGATGTATCACTTCAATTGGACTAGATGGCACTCGGTTTCTTTGTGACTACATGGAAAGAAAGTAGTTCCAACATTAAACCTGGTCATGACTTCTAGAAAGAGACATAGCTGTTAAGTTTTTTCAAAAAGCTGAATGCCACCTAGTTCCATAACACTGGAGAGAAAGCAAACATCTCTACAGCCGATGTCTCCAAAACTCTGCAACTCACACCAAAACGATCTGAATGGATAAATGGCCCTAATAGGGAAGAGGAAAAATGTAGCTTTGATTTTTGGGGTGAATTATCCCTTTAAAAGTGCCCACATTCATTTTCAGTGTCTTAATGTATTAAAACTGGGACCAGCTGGGAGTGATTTAGTGGAGGACCCATGAAGCATGAGCACTTGTCTTTTCCTTTGTTGCATGCCTGCGACTACTATTATTATTAATCCAAACACTGAGAAAGTGAGACACCTAGGGGGCTGTCTCATGTCAAATGGCTGTGTTACAGTATGGCAGTGAGAGGTGAGCATAACTGCCCTCCCTCCAGCTGTTTGAATGGTCAAACTGCAGCCAAGAACCAAGCACACTTAATGGGAGGAAAACTTAAGTATGGATCCTCCCGAAGCCTCCCTCTGGCCATTTTCAATCCATTAATTGTAACAATGCTTATGTTTGCGAGACAGCGGAGCACAGCACAGGTGAATGCAAAGGTTAGCTGAGAAAAATTATCCATCCTGATCACAAGAAATTCTTTCCAGTGGTGCATAAAGAAAGTAATTCATCGTGTAGTGTTTTGAATATTCAAAACCAGATCGAAATCAGGTGAAGAAAAATGCAAAAACTTGATTGAGGCAGCATTACTATCACAAGACAAAGAAAAATATGTAGAGAGATGCTTGTCTCAACAGCTTAAAATCTGAAATCTCAAGGTGGTAAAGAGACAGTTCAGATTATGTTTATGTGAGACAATGTGAGACATGTTACCAGTGATGAGAGGACTAAAATTTTGACGTTTATCTAACTTGACAAACATTTCTATGTCAGTATTTCTATGTGACTTTGTGGAGACCCCATTTTTTTTACAAGTTCATTGTTTTCCTGTCTATCCTTGAAGCTGGACTTTTGAAAACTAGAGCCATCAAAATGTGGGACATCATCTCTATATGTGGGACAGTGGGGCAAGGGACAAAAATGCAGTGCAGTCCCACATATGCCACATATGCATGCTCAAACCACCAAAAATACTTAAACAGCGCCAAAGATGAGAGGAAATAATGTAATGTAATGTAATATGTCTTTTTGATTTTTAGGTGAACTGTGCCTTTAAGTGTTCACATTAATTTTCAGTGTCTTAATGTATTAAAAACTGGGACCAACTGGGAGTGATTTAACTGCCACATGAAACGGCAAACAACGAAGGATAGAGAAAGAACAGATTATATAAAGTGGTTTAGTAGATCAGTAGGGAATTACAGTATGTTATTCATCACTTAACTGCTCAATGTTTAAAGGTTCGGCCTCTTTGATTTATGGGGATTTATTGGCAGAATATGGTAGAAACAGAATATGAAACTAGAATGGAATGGAGCTATGCCAAAGTTTAGCAGGTTGCAGATTCATCATCCCTCAGTCGTAAACCTGGCACGGGCCGTCAGCAACGAGGAAATCTGCAACAGGCCATGCAGTGTGACCGCTTATGACAACATGAGCATGGGTGAGCTCTCATGTTCAAAAAGAGCGAGCCTCGTGGATTCAACCAATAGCATGGAAGCATCATCGACACTGTTGTGATGACACAGAAAAATTCAATGTATTACCACACGTTTAACACAACTTTATATGACAGATTTGGTCCTCTTAAAGGAGAAATATAGAACAATTCAAATAGACAGTTGAAGCAAGGTGCAAATACTTCAACTTAGCATGTTTCCCTATTTTCTGATAACGTATCATGGTCATTTATTTCTGTAAATATATTACTGATTTCCTCTTTAAAGGACCAGTGTGTAGGATTTTACGGCATCTAATGGTGAGGTTGCCGATTGCAACCATACTGCCTTACCCTCCCCTTCCAAGCATGTATGGTGGGCGCAAAAGTCACAAAAAAAAATTACTGTATATGTAGACCCATGGGATGGGGATGGGGGGAGTTCTTGCATCAGTTGTTTTGTCTGTTGTGGAATGTTTGCCTACCTAAAAGAAAAGAACAATAAAAAGTTGATTCCGCACACAAAAAATATTATTGCATAATAAATGCATTTTGGACAAATGACTCAGAAATCTGAGTCCTGAAAGAGAAATTTGATTTCCTTAAAAAGGTAAACTGGGCAAAATCAAGAGTTTTCTTGAGTCTGTTGCGGTCTTCTTTTAAGATTCTGATGACAAAAACTGAACTGAACTGAAGGAAAACCATCAAACAAAAGAAAAAAAATGGCAGTGCTTTTCTTGCTTTATAAAAAAAATACGTCCCCGGTGATAAATAGAAGTTAACATCTTTCAGCCGGATGGTTTTGAAGTGCATTAACAGCACTCAATTGTTTCTCATCATAGCTTTAATTTTCCACTTTTGCTTTTTTTCTGTTGACCAATAACCAGGGATGCAGTGGATGGTAAACCTTATAATCGTGTGGCTTGATGTAACTCCACTGGTCTTTTATAGTGAAAGCATACTTATAGAGCTTCTTTGAAAATAAACCTGATTGATGTTTTTGACTTAATGATGATCACTGACTGGATGCTGTTCTATACCGATGGATTCATTTTATTCATTCTCTTGTTATGTTTCCTTTAAGTGCCCCTCGTAAGCTCTTACTTCGAGTTCCTAAAGTCACAAATACAAAGTGTCCCTCATTTAAGTAGTTTATTTTTGTTTGATTTAAAGTGATGGCTGGAGCAGCAGAAGAAAGAAGAGAATCTTCATTATTGTGCAGACATTTATGTTCCCCAGATCCTGTTGGCTTCCAAAACTTTTATCTAATGCCACCCGGAGGGCAAAGTTTTCAGTTATCTGATGAAATATCTCAACATCTACTGGATGGATTGGCACATAATTCCAGGCTTGCAGATGATGTATTCTAATGATTTTGTGGGTATCCTGACTTTTTGTATAGCACCACCAGCAAGTTGACATTTTTGGTTTTGAGTGAGCCCTTGTTTAAAGAATATTTTAGGATATTTTCAATTAATATCTTCACATAGATATTAAAGTTTGCAGATTAGATAAGCAACCTGTTCTCTTCACAGCTCATCAAATGCAAATGTCT
The DNA here is from genome assembly GCF_056507025.1 of Lutjanus erythropterus. Classification (NCBI taxonomy): domain Eukaryota; kingdom Metazoa; phylum Chordata; class Actinopteri; order Lutjaniformes; family Lutjanidae; genus Lutjanus; species Lutjanus erythropterus. Next base: position 33,974,825 of record NC_139327.1, on the reverse strand, counting down.
TTGTCCTGTCCTTTCATGTCTCATGCTGATGCACAAGGGTACCCTTACACTTCTGTATGAGCCACTGCCACAATGCCACTTTAGCACATGGTTATAGTGTGGCGCAGTTTGGGTAGGCTTAGGCAACAAAACTACTTCGGTAGATTTAAGAAAAGAAAATATTGGGGTAAAAAATAAGTATGTCACGGTAAGCTATGCTACGCTATGTTATGTTGCATCATGCTATGCCACGTCACGTGACAGGACAGGCAAAGAAACAACTTTTTAGATTACAGTTTTGTCACATACCGACAAAATGTTACTGCCCCTAGGCGTCTGATACTGCGGCAGAAGGTACCCTTTAGCTGCAGTGTCTAACAAGGTCAGAAAGCGCTTTTGAAAACATGATCAATGCCATGAAACACAGTTTGGTCAGGTCTAGGCACTAAAACTACTTGTTTACATTAAAGATAAGACCATATTTGGGGTTTCCATAACTGCAAAAGTCATGCAATGTAAGTCAAAGCGACTTAAAAGTCATGTAACACATGTAATGTTATGTGCCTCACAACATTTTAGAATGTTTTGGATTCACACTGCACGCTTTGGTCTCATGCACAAGCCTCGTGTGTCCATGGGTGGACTTTGTCCCTCTTTATACTACATCAACAGCCTGGGGTGTCTTAAACAGCTGTGGATGGGTTTACATGGAAGTCACTTGAAAAGCCCACTGGTCAGTTTCAGCCACATGTGGGTACCATCCACATCTGTATGAGCTGCCGAGGGGCGTGACGTTCGTCAGTATCAGATAAGTTGAGAGTGAGACCAGGCTGGCACACAACACATGGTGTAATACAGGATTTAACTTTAATTTTGTTAAGTTTTTAGGGGGTGCTGTGACAAAACATTAGTATTTGACAACTTGGGAACGAGAACAGGCTGAGATAAAATGAAATACATACATAAATGACCAATTGTTCAGGTACATCTATCAGTTCTAGCCAGACAGAAAATACTGAGGCCAAATAGACTATATTCCCCACTGAATTCGCAGTAGGTAAAAATACACACATTCATCTAAGATCTTTATATGAACAACCATTTGTAACACAGCAGCAGAAAGACCAAGAAGCTGGGAGGGCCTCATCACCCAGGATGATGAGTTCCTCAGGCTCACATCAACACTTCACCGACTGAGGCTGATAAAATAGAAGCAATAGACAAGTCAGGTCAGAGTAAACTATCTGAGGGAGGCTCGGGTCATTCAGTGTCTGCAACAGATCACTCAACATGTTCAATCAATCAGCAGCCTGACGGCATACTTGGGTTTTGCTGGGAGGGCGAGGAGGAAACATTAACATTATTTTTAACAAATAACAATAGATGTCTATGTTGTTGTGTTCAAGAGCTGCCTACTTTATTTTTAAAATGGTCTTTTGACTGACATTCAAAATAACCAATGACAGACAAATTCTTTGGCATGACATTACACAGAGCTTCAGCTCTGCTTAAAAGTCATCACGGCCACAACAAAGCCTCTTTTAACAAATCCTCTTAGACACAGCCATTAACTTTTGATGTGCATCAGTCTACCTGATGCAAGACTTTATTTATTTTGATTTCTGGTTTATCGTGAGTTTCCCAGTGACAGACTACCTGTAATAGTCACTGTCATGCACTAACCTTTGGCTGTTTAAGGCCTCAGTATGCTCTAAAAGAAGTTATTATCAGACTAAGATTCAGACGACCTGAAACCCCGTCTTGCAGTAATTGGTCAGGGGATCGAATGTGTGAAAGTAAAACAGGGTTTCAACTGCTCTCTCAAGACTTCTTCTTTCATTCCTCATGTTTACCTTCATTACTTTCTGACTGTGTGTACAGCCAAGTGCAGCACAACAAATGCCTTCAAAAGCATTTGTTGTGCTGCACAGACGTGGTTCATTTGTACAATTTAGCACATTGAGACAAGGAAGACGCACAGAAGACCGCAGGATTTTCGCATCGCCCTTGATTGTAGACATTTTGAGCAGGTATAAACAGTTTTTCCTTTAGATGTGGTTGTAAGACATGACATATGACCATGTTTGTTTGAAGCATACTGAGACCTTAAGAAACTGCTCCTGCTAAAGGCACTTTTCACCGCAGTTGTACTCCATTTAACACTTCACTTCAAGTCAGATTGCTGGTTGAAAAATGTAGAAAACTCATCTAAATGTAGTAAATTAGACAGCTTTATGTTGGTTTTAGACATTGTTTTTTAGACTTGATCTTTTGTTGAGGATGGAAAATTTCTGCATTCGCATGTATGGTCACACACTGTGGAAAATGTATATCTGTGACATCGCAGTCATCGTGTTCTGAAGATTAAGGCCTCAGTCATTGATGCACGAATGCATGCAAGCCTTAAGAGGTGGAATTTGTATGTCCTGCTGAATGTTTGCATAATGTGGCCAAACAGGGTCAACCACATGGCCTTCTTTGACCATGATGATCAAACTTTACCAAATTTGACATCTTTGCAAAGTAAAGTTTGCCCTTTTAGATCTCACCCCCAGTACAAACATATTGTGCACCTATTTCACAATATACTGGATGCCAGGAATATACAAAAATCCATTTTTTAAATATCAAAACCATTAGAAAATATGCTTTTTTTTCTTCCTGTAAACAAAATATGACAGGTGCTTGCATATGCTAGAACAAACCAAATTCAACCAATAGTATCATGACATCCACCTGTCAATCAATCTTAAACTTTTAGCGGTGCACTGCCAAAGCTAAAACACATTAGTTAGCTTGCTAGCAATGTTAGCTACATGTAGCATATGATGAATTGGGTCTGGGTCTCACTGATTAACAAAGAATGATGAAAAACTTAACTCATAATTTGTAGAAAAACATAATTTGATTACTTCATTCACTGATTTTAGTGGGATTGGATCATATTTTATGAAGAAAATGCTTTCTAGTTTTCCTTCTGTTGTCTGGCTAGCTACTTAGCTAACATTAGCAGGCAACCTGCGGAGCTGCATGTTTTTACAGGAAACATAAATATATGTAAGAATGTGCTATATTCTTATCCATGTCCTTATCAGTGTCACTGCTATATTGACCTACTTCCCACCACTGAAATAATTTAAGTTTCATAAGTATAGTCACAAATAAACTATGTTTTGACAAAACCAAACATGCTGGTGCCAGACTGGAAAATCAGTAAAAGCTCGATTCAATTATCAATTCTGTTAAAGAAACATATTAAGGTCTAGATGCAGTTTCTACAGATTAAAGGTTCTCAGTTTTTCCCTTACATTTTTTTAAAACTCTATACTTTTAGTAGTTATTTGAAAGAAAAAAAGATATTATTTGTTGAACTATGAAGCCTTTTGTAAATAAATAAATAAATAAATAAATATTTTATATCACTGTCATTATATAAAGTATTATATGAAAAATAAAATTCCTTGGCAAAAACTATCACAATTTAAAATCCTGTCCTATATATTTTATTTTAATTTTAGAACAGCAACAGGTCTGGGTTCTTGCACCGTAGTCACACACTTCATAGCTGTTTCAAAATGGAAAGCATAGGTTTGAAGGGGGCTTTCAGAGAAATCTCATTTCCTTTAAAATACAGTGGTGCTCTGGGAATTTTTAGATTCATCCGGGCACGGATCACAGAGTGCTTCATTACCTTTGAGCTGCGTGCTGTGCAGGCTTACCCAGGGATAAAGAAAAAGGCACTCCCTTAATCTGGCAATAATCCACCGTTTTACGGAGGGAGAGGAAGATGAGGGCTAAATTATAAAAACCAGATCATCACTGCACTTTAAAATAATACCAAGAGTTAGAAAGAGATGAGCTGCCTGGAGGAAGTTTTGGTTTGTAGCCGAGGTTAGAAATGGGACCATTAACTCTCAGCGAGTCAATAGGGGCTCCTGTGTGATTCAGAGGTCGGTTATCTGCAACGGGGGCTTCCATTGTGTTTCCACAGCTTTATTTTATTTTGTTCTGTGGAGGAAGAGGGTGATCAATTGGTCACACCAGTATGAATTCTATATTCCATGTTGTTCCACTTAAAACTAAACAACCTTAAATATGCACAATTTGTAGTAACGACAAATAAATGAATTGAATTTATCACTGCAGTTATCTGTAACAACTGGTGAAGTTCAGCACACAACATGCCCCCTTCCACTAACTTTCTATGTTAATTAGCTGTTTATCAAAGGATACTGTGGATGTGATAAGGTCTGATTTCTATTTTAATACTGTGAATAATTAGAGCAATCAGAATGATCAAACTAAACTTGTGTACAAGGGACAAAACAAGACTTGTTAACTAAACGTGTAATGGCTTATAATTTCTGTCATTTTACAAAATAACAACAAAATGTAAATTTTGTTTTTAAGGACAAGGCTGGAAATACTCCAGCTGCATTTTTCATATTGTCATCAAACCACATGAAAAGAATTGATCCTATTAACAAGTATTGTCTGTGGAGCCAAAGCCTGATGTGCCATAGAGCGCCATTGTCGCCCAAAACCGATTAAAAACACATCAATGTTCCACACCGCTGCACTGGGTGACATGTTTATTCATTTCCATTAGCACATGCACTTTAGTTTATTTTGAGTCAATTACACATCGTCCTACTGACGGTACTCTCTAGACCACTGAATGTGTATTATGTCCCCAACAAATGCATTATTTACCAGGGCCGCACAATGAATCGAAACATTATTGAAACTGAAATATGGCCAGGTGCGATGTACAAACTGCAGAAGCTGTAATATGATATATAATGATAACTTGAGTGACAAAACGGCATTGCCGAAAAACATGCTTGTTTGGTACAGATGCCAACAAATGTCACATCATCATGCTTTTATCTATTTATTTATTATCAGTGTAAATATACTGCGATGATCATTTCCCATTAATCGTCAGTCATATTACAATCGCATTATCTGTCAAAGTAATCGCATAATGACTTTTTTTTTATCATATGAGGCAGCACCACTATTTATTATTGCTAAAAGTTTCCTAAAAGACATAGCTGTTAGGAAATGATTCAAACTTTATTAAAAACAAAACTATATGTGACTAATTTTTTAAGGGTACACATCTTCAGCGGGGAGGACACAGACGGGCATGAAGCCAGAAAGTAGAAAGACGCACTAATACATCATTAGCTCAATTATTTCAATAATACAAGTAATTTTTAAAATTTTGTATGAATTAGTGATTATTTGATAATCGCTGGCTCTTATTTGCTTTGTCTAATTCTAAAGAAGATTGTTGTCTGACCACTTAATGCTTTAATGCAGTATCTATATTATTACCATGCTATTTTTTGTCTTAATTATTTTTCATAGTTATTTATCCTTTCTTATGGTCAAGCACCATTCGGTCTGATGCGCCACAGAAGCGCCATTGTCCAAAATCTATTTAAAACATATCATTGCCACGACGTTGCAGGTTGACATGTTTATTCATTTCCATTATCACATGCACTTTAGTTTATTTGTCAGTCACACAATCACCGTCCTGCTGCTGCGATGCTCATTAGAGCATTGAATGTGTTTTAAGTCCCCAACAAAGCCCGTATTTGCTAATGTTTGCATAATGTTTGTTAAAAAAATGCAACTGCTGGGAAATGATTGAGCCTTATCAAAAATTAAACCATATGTGAGTCATTCAGAAGGAATGACACGGACGGGTATGAAGTCAAAAAGTAGTAAGAGACACACTAATGCGTTGTTAGTTTTGGTGTTTTCATGGTAAAAGTTGACCGTCACAAAAAATGTACAGAAACACAAGAATGATCTTTTAAACCTTGTGCAACAAAGATTGGTCTTGGTGCTTGACTGCTGGAGCCGCTTTTTCAAAACCCTTCATACGGTCTGCATTACCAACATGCATCTTGGCCAAACAATTAATCTCACCACCAAAACTCACTCAAACCATCAAAACACTTCACACATGCCTCAAAATAAGCTTGTTCGAGCAAAACACTGGCGGCAGCTTTCCCTCAGAAAGCTCATAACATTTTTGAATGGTTTTTCGCATTATAAACTATCGACAAACACCTTTTCATTTGACTGACTCTACTAAAGTATATATAAAAAGGATGACGGCAAGATAAACTTAACTGATCTCTCACTGGGGATATTCACTTGTTACAGCTGCTCAAGAGTAAAAATAAAAATAAAAATAAAAGCTTCATACAGCTTTCAGATTATGACCATGGTCCTTTATATTTATCCTGTGATCCGTGGTGATGCATTATTCTGATTGACATCTCTATTCGTCTGTTAAAGTAACAAGAGAAGGACACAGGCTGTGTTTGCAATGATTACTGCATTGTTTAATTTAATTAGTTCATTACAGTCATTTCTTTTTTTGTTGCTGTTGTTTTTGTAAAAATTCTGCTAAGATTTTCTACATGTTTCGGTACGGTTACTGCAGAAGCGCACAAAATTTGCCATCATCCTGTTAGCAGTTTTGAAAGCATTTGAAAAATATGCTGCAATTACATAGTGTTTTGCAGGTGGTGGAGTGTGAATGAGAAAGTTCATGGATTACGGAAAATGTGGTCATGGAATGGATTTTATGAGAAAAGCAATAAGAAATGACTCATCATTCGCAGTTTGGTCCACATAGACTTCTGTCTCACCGACTGTCCAAAGATTTTTGACCAGTGCCTATTAGTAATTGAAAACTGATATTACATCACTTCATTACAGTAATTTCTTTTTTTTTTTCCACAAAAAATTTCCACCATTCTGTTTTGAACAGTGTATTAGCATTTTTTAAAAATCTACAGTTCTGAAAGCCTTTGAAAAATGTGCTGCACATATATAGTGTTTTGCAGGTGATGGAGTATGAATGAGCAAAGAGTTCATGGATTTTGGAAAATGTGGTCATTGAATGCATTTTGTGTGAAAGCAATGAAAAAAAAATGATTCACTGCTTTCTCCACAGAGACTTCTGTTCGGCTGACTATATGAAGATGTTTTGACAATGTGATTTCAGTTTTGATCAATGCATGTTAGTAATAAAAAAAAGCAGTATTTCATTTTACTGTAAACATCCAACTAAGATTTTCAATATATTTTGATATGGTTTTCTGCAATTTAAACAGTTTATAAAACAGTGTATAGTTTGGAAATGTGTTTTATTTTGCAGGTGGTGGAGTATGAATGAGCGAAGAGTTCATGGATTTTCATTGAATGCATTTTGTTCAAAAGCAATGAAAAATGATTCACAGTTTGGTGCTGCATAGACGTCTGTTTCAGTGAAGAGATTTGACAGCGTGACTTCAGTTTTGACCGATGCATGTTAACAATTAAAAAAAAAAAGGTATTATTTAATATTCACTGCAAACATTCAGTGTGTTAACATTTTTAAAAACACTGCATGTGCTGCACATGTATAGTGTTTTGCAGGTGGTGGAGTACGAATGAAAAAGAGTTGTTCTTGTTGTTCAAGTTGTTCTCTAACTATTTATTTCATGCATAATCTAAATTATTGCCATACTTTTTTGTCTTACTATTCATGTATAGCTATTTACATGAAAAGTACTGTATAAATGAAGGTTAAATTAAATAAAAGTAGAAGGAATTAGTCGTCCATTCTTGTGTAAATTGCAAACAAGAATATGTTTGAACAGGCAAATCTGGGCAACATTTCTGTTGTAATGAAGGAAAGTATTTCAGGTTACATGTATGTGGCTCCGCTGACCAGAAACCCCCCATTGTCTGTGTAGGCATGGCGCTTGGAGGAGGTGTGTATGTGTGTGTGTGTTTGAGTGTGTGTGTGTGTGCGATGGGGGGGTATAGGCCCCACACAGTAGACCTTTGTGAAACTCTGCCCATGCAGCCAGACTGAATGGACTCTTTTTACACTTGTGTAAACCTGGGGGCGTCTCTGGCACCGAGGCCACGCCTCTCTGACCCCTGACCCTCACCTCTGACCTTTGCTGGATTTGGCCGGGAAGTAGTTTTTGCTCGCCATGTGCTCATGGCTAAAGCCAAAAATCACAGAGTTAGGATCTTAGTTTAGCCTCCACACTCTCAAAAACATAACTGCAAATAAAGTATATATGTATATATGTACATATATATATATATACATGTGTGTATATATATATATATATATGTATATATATATATATATATATATGTATATATATATATGACATTTCATTTTAGGTAATTGTTAATAATAAAGTTTAACAATATATTCTTTAAAGCAAGAAATAATAAATAAAACATCTACAAAACCTAAAGAACGTTTACGTAAAAATGGCAGAAAAGTGGATGACAAAATTTTCTGACAATTTGAAATAAACAAATAACAGATTCTACTGTTACTACATTCACCAGACTCAGTTCATTCAAACTTTTCTGACCCCTGTGTGACCAAGCTCTATGTGTTTACCAAGTTACAGGTTTACCCACTTCCACGCGCACACTGTGTAAGCCCACTGAATGGCCAAACCTGCTCCAGGTTAATGGGTGGAATGGCCATGTTGACCTAGGTGTTTTATTTACCAAGTGCCTGTTTACTTCTCCATTCCAAGCCTTCAGCTGCACCCTCTGAGGACAAACTACAGCGCTTAAGAGAATCCTCTGGATCAATACTCCTCTTGTCTTGAATGGTAAAAGAATGGCAGCCCAACAAACTGGGTTTGTGTGGTCAGTTTCAGGTGAAGGATACCTTGACCTGAGACTCTGCAATCATTTCTTAACTGAGCAACGAATTGAGGAATCTGGGTTGTGTTAATAAAAGGATGGTTATAACAAAGATGCTAATCTTCCTTGTTAAAAGACAATAAATTATAGATTTATTGAAAGACAGAGTGCACTTTTCACCTCAAAAAGCAATAAAAAAGAATATCATGCCTTGACACTGAGGTTAGATCAATATATTTGCTTGCTGATATGCTGGTTCTATATATCTATATATCTATATATCTATCTATCTATATATATATATATATATATGTATATATATATATATATATATATATATATATATATGTATATATATATCACAGACTATCTGATATAGAGTGGCAACGATTAATTATATAATCAATTAGCTGTCAACTATTAAATCAACTATAATTGACTAGTTTGAGTATTTTTTTTGAAGGGAAAAAAGGTAAAAATTCTGTGATTCTAGCTTTTAAAATGTGAATATGTCCAGGTTTCTATACTCCTCTGCAGTGGTAAACTGAATTTCTTTGGGTTTTGGACAAAACACGACATTCATGAAGTGTCTGCTTAGCTGGGTCACACAGCCTTCAAGCTATCTGTAAAAAATACACCATTTTCAAGGCAGCCATAGAGAGAGGCACAGTCTCGCACCTTTTCGTGTGCCCCATGGGATCTTATTTCAGAAAAAATATGAGCAGTAGTTAATTGGGAGAGACAAATAATTTATTTTTCCCATTTTAATTGTGTCATGAATTAAAGATGTGATGTTAGTTAATGTAAAAGATCATTTTACAAATACAGACAGTTGCGCTTTGTTGTAGGTCTGTCATCGTTTACTTTTGTGTGAAACTGCTCAGTAGACGACATCTCTCGCCTCACGAAATATGTATTGCCAACACCAGCAGGGCTCTTGCATCGTTATCTTACCTTAGGTGTTTAATCCAGCAACTCCTGGTCCTTTTATCAGTCGGGAAGAGAAAGAATGAGAAAGACCTGTTGCTCACGTGACTACATCCCAGTACAAAACACACAGGCATCGCAGGTTCAGAGACTGACGTCAGCTTTAGGAGAGAGAAAAACATGATGTCAGTTATAACAAAAATTCATACATTTAACAATATGATCCTTGTGTATGTTCTTTAAACCCAAGAAAAGTTAGTCAAGTTGGTCAGTCATCCATATGATTTAAATGAAAGGTACCAGAACATTATGTGTATGTATTTTGTGTTGTAAAATGTCTGACCTTGACTATATGATTTGTATATCTATGTAAAGTTTGCCACAAGAAAAATATTTTTGAATTCCTGTGCTGGAGGGGATTCAAATGTGACAGCAGCTGCCTATTATAAGCTAGCAAACAACATAAACCAAACAGGCTAACAACACTTACTGTACTGATACGTCTGCTAGTCGCCAATTTGGTAACATCTCCAACAACATTTCCTTTAAAGCTAATGCTAGCCATCTTGATGCATACTCCTCTTTCATTGGTCAGCCTGGTGCAAACAGCAGTGATGAGCGAGGTGTGAGGTCAGTTCCAGAATTACTCAGTGAGAGAACGAGAGGCGGGATACACCCTTGACAAGTCGCCATTTCATCACAGGTCTCTCCAATAATGCAATAAAATAAAAATTTGTGCAAAAATACAGAACATACAACTAGAATATCCTTAGGTGTCCTTGTCACTTTAATATCGCCAACAAATTCCACCTTCAAGTAACGTTACGACCAAGTGTCAAGGCTGTTGTATGCTTTATTTGCATTTTGTATTTCTCTAGCACATACATGTCAAGAAACCAGATTCCTCGTCACATGTCAGTGTCCACGGGCCGCTGTGTTTTGACTAAGTTGTAAGGATCACTGTTGAGTCCACCTGCCTTTTATGTTTGCAGATGAGTTATTTCTTTTACTCCCATTTTTGCAATTCCCCCTACCAAAGGCAGCCACATTTCCAGTAAGAAAGTGACGACCAGCTAAAGAGTTTGATCATGCTGACTTCCAATGGTTCGATTTACTGCAGTTATGTAGAAATCCACCCCAGGGTTTATCAATACATCATGACATCACTATTGGGTGTGGTTATGGGTGCAACAGATTACATCCATCAAAGACGCTGGGAGTGGCCAGACAACACACTGCCTTCAGTAATGACGTGATGACAGTGAACACATCAAAGTATGACCTGAAGTCTTTAAGGACGTTCAACCCAACCGAGAAAAATGAGTAACACTGTTGGAACCACTGACATGACAGCACTGACCCCGAAAGCTCCATTAAAGTGAAGCCAAAACATCTCGATCGCCCCCTGGTGGTTGGCTGCAGTACAGGTCATAAATCCTGCCTCCTGCGTGAGAATAGATAGAACATGGACCAAACTAAAAAAATCAAAGAATTTTTTTTTCTCTAGCATGGTTTCTGTCATTTTAGGTAGTTCTTATCACACTGAGTTATGTCCTCATTTCCATTTTTTGATAAGTTTGGTTTTAATAAAGTAATTAAAGGGGGTTTCACGTCATGATCGACAGGTCCTCTGACAAGACTTTGGGTCATTTGTAGCATTGAAATAATGGAATTCCTTTGAGAGATCCAGTCACGAAAATATATGATGTAATATTGCAAGTAGTCGCTGATACAAAAAAACCTGTAGGTATGTACAGACTACATATGTATATGACAGGCTGCCACAGTGAGACAGTTTTTTTTTGGGGAGGAAGACGACATTAACTTGATGATTCATCTGAGCGTTAAGATTGCATTTTCACTCCTGAGAGGAGATTATTCAGAACAAAACAACAAAATATGAACAACACAACAAAAGGATAAAAGCATTAGAAGAGACAAGGCAGGCAGAGGCCAGAGAAAACACGTTTTCTCTATAAGCATCATGTATTTCTATGGACTTCTGTATCTGTGCGTGCACAGCCTTGACATAGGTTTTTCACTACATTCCCTTTATTTACTAAATGAACACTAATTGTTATGGCTAATTACGCAAGGAAAATGAGATCAGAGTTAATCTTAGCCATTGTTAAGTGATCGTTTTAATATCATCTCTCACATAAGACTTTCTTATTAGATTCTCAGTTCTATAACAAAGCTTCAAGGCCTGAATCTATTCTGGTTCAGACAGGTGATACATAGGAAGAGGAGTCTGGCACAAACCTGCCCAGACAAACACAAAACCCCACATGGACTTTGGTGGGGTAATTTTCTCATTAATAATTAACCCATTTGAACCCATTTACACTCTTCACCAATGTGAGCTGATCTCCTTGGTTGAAGAAATCACAACAGAGACGCGGTGATCTGAGAGGAGAGAGCCCCAGTTACAGTCTGACAGGAGATCAATTCTCTCCCATGCCTGCAGGTAGTCCTTGTGCATTGTACAGTGAGAGTGGATGAGGCAGACATTGACCAAATAAATCAGAGGGATTTCACTGTACGTCGAACAGAGTCTTTCTTCAAGGATTCCCGTTCCACAACCTCCACATTTATTCTAGCATGTGGGAAGTATGTGGGCCTTTAAAGAAAAAGGTTGAAGATGCAGAACTAAATGTGCTAAATCGGTGGGCAATAAGCAGCTGAAACTAATTGCTTATAAACCTTAATTTAATTTACTTTTTCTCAACATTTATTTTGACATTTTCTTTTCTTTTGGATGGTGGAGAAACACTTAAAATGCTAGAAGATTTTTTGGCCACTTGGGGGCAGCGGAAACAAACTGTAAACACTGACACTGACAAAACAGCTTAAACAGCTTATTCACACATTAATCACTTACAAAGCAATATTATCATTCATTTGGAATCATGTTTCTGGGCACTTTATTGATCAGTTCAATATTCATTCTGCATTTAGTTCTGTTTCCGGTCTCTATATCAGGTGGTCTTCAACAAGGGGACACCTAAAAGGTCCTCAGAGTTACTGCAAGGAAGCCTCCATTTTGGATTTTTTTTTTCTTTAATTTACTTAACAAAAGGCGTTGTGCAGTCATGTGAGCTACCTAACCTAAATCACTGTGCAACTCCTAATCATCCACAACAGCAAACTAGTTACCTACGACATACTGAAACATATTAGCTGTATTATTCTCACAAATGTGACGGTGTAACGGTACAGTTCAGTACTACATAGTTCACAGTCTTTTCACACGTTTTAAACAATTATTTTCATGTATATGGTGTTTAGAAAAAATCTCTGAATTTGCTTTGCACAGGCTTTAAAGTCACGCAAATTTAACTCCATTCCTCCCTCCGTCCGTCCGCCTATCAATCCATTTTCTTCTGCTTATGTGGGGTTGGGTGGCGGGGCTGAAGTCTGAGCTGGGTATTAAAGATGTTCCTCTCCCCAGCTCATCCTTGAGGCATTCCCTGGCCAGATGAGATAATCCCTCCAGCGAGTTCTGGGTATACCCTGAGGTCTCCTCCCACTTAGAAACTGCAATTTAACTGCTAAGTAAGTAAGCAAGAAGTTTGAGACAAGGGGACGAGCCAGGGTTAAGCGAATGCTGGACATATATTTTTGTTAGGAATGTGGCAGAACTGTACAGATTACAGTTACACAACTCCATGTTTCTACAGTAGCTCAGAACAGACGCAACAAACACTGGCTCTAGATGGAGCATTTTGCGTGTTTTGTGAATTTCACAGCCACCATAGTTTCTCCTGCATGCTTGGCAGGGAGGGTGAAGTGAAGTGTATGCAATCTGCTGCTAGATTCCACTAAATCCTACACACTGGTCCTTTTACATTGATTTTTCAACACATCCTCATACCTACATGATAGACAATAGGTTGATTGCAATTACTCCCAGAACAACATATATTCCCAGTGGAGAGAAGCAGCAGGCTTACTAGAGTTTACGTGACGTTACATAAGGAAACTTTTCATTTCACGCAGGACTCAAACTCAGGTCAGGTGGGTGAAAGTCCTGTGTGTTCAAGCCATCCATCCACCTAATGTCCATTTACAGGCTCCTCATACTTCTCCTGTCACACTTACTACGACCACCAGAGATCGCCGCCTAACAATAAAAGGAAATATGAGTCAAAATAAGTGTTACAAGTACTGAGCATTATCTCTAACCTGGAATGTGTAGAAGGAGGAAACTGGACTGGCTTTCAGGAAACTGCTGAGAGGTCAGTTTACTTACCATATAGCAGGCTAGCAGGTAGCAGGTGCCTCAGTCCAGGTGCGTGTGAGTGGTGAGCTCTGTCTTACTTGTTAAGTTAAGTGTAGGTTGGTGTTTGATGGATGCCAAAAATAAAACGAAAAGATGTCCAGATCTCAAGTTAAAAATAGAGGACTTTAATAATTATTAGAGAATGAACCCATTTTGTTTTTCACGCTTAAAAGGCTTCACTTCATCTCAACCTCAAGCCACAGTGTCAACTTTGCATTAGCTTCAGACTTAATTTCCTTTTTTTTTCTCTTAATGGTTCAAAAGTAATTAAATTCCTGTGTAATATATGTTTTCATTACCTGTTTGCACTTCCTAAATCTACATCAATCAAATACAGTCAATACTGTAATCCTTCCTATCATTTTCATCATCAGTCTAGTGTAAAAATATGGGGCTGAATCAGCAGACAAACTGTTTCAACAGCACAGTTCAACAGCAAGTCCTACTTTTTGGTCTCTAATGAACGAGAAAAATGTGTAACTAAATGGCATAACCATACATTCAGGGTATTTGTCGAATACTTGAGGAAGAGGATAGAACTTAAAGGTAATATTGAAGGATTACCCATTACACACACACACACACGCACACACACTCACAGTGTCACTGTGTGAATTTGTTTGTCTACCTGTGTTCAATTGCCCTCAGTTTGATTCCCTCCATCCTTTTCTTGAAGGGCTGCCTAATAGCCTCTTTCCTTTCGGAGGAGATTGCATGGACATCCTGGAAGGGCCAAAAAGCCCAGAGATAGACTAGTTTAGTACGAAGTCTGTGTACTTAAATTAATCTCACATCACTGTAATGAGTAAGGGAAGGACTCAATGGTGAAATGGTGGGTGAAGAAATAAATGTGGAGAGACAGGCAGTAAAGAGAAAAAGAGGGTATTGAGAGAAAAGGGAAAAGATTAAATTGGAGGTCCAGTGATTGGTATAATGCTGTATTAGATTCAATGCAATGCTGAATAAATAAAGTCTCTTAACCCGGCAATACTGCAATAACACTGTTCTCTGTGACGCTTAATAATATCCAGTCAGTGCAGTTGATCCGCAGTTATACTGACCGAGGGAAAAAAAGCAAAGGAACTGAACAAATCCATCACCTCAGTTATTATTTATGAAAGAAAAATGATGAATAACAACACATCCTCAGAAATAAAACGGATGTTCAGATCGGCATACGCCCCAGCCTCCTCCTGATCGGTCCATGTGTCTTTTCTCCCGTGGTGAAAGACGCTTGAGGCTTTTCCTGCCTCTTGGACACTGTGCACAGTGAGGTGACCCACTTAACACAGACACTGAAATCCTTTTAAAACTGGGAAATCCACAGTTTGCTCTCAAGGAAAAAAAAGCAGCGTTAATTATCATACTGTAGTATCATCAGTGTTCATGTAGTTCCATATAAAGTCTGAGCAGCAGCAGAAGCAGTAATCATATGATAGAAGAACAGCCATTATCAACAGTAGTGGTAGTTTTAGGCTACATCCACACTACCACGCTTTTGTTTTAAAACAGTTAGGTTTTGCTAATTTTACACCTGGTGTCCACACTACCCCAGCGTTTTAAAACTGAGATGCTGTTCACTTTTAAAAATTCCAGGGTTGCATTTCAGTCTTGATGGGTAGAACCAGAAACGTTTGGAAACAGTGGAAAGGCGAAGTCACGCTCCCTCTGGTGCACCTTTGTTTGGAAAAAATATGAGCGGTAGTCAATGGTTAGTGTAATTGTTGCCGTTTTGGTGCACACAATTTGTATATTCTTTAAAAAACTTTTTCAAAGATCACTGTAACAATTGGGAATTAATTCAGTTTGCATTTTTATCTTTAAAAAATTATTTTATTTAGCAAAAGTAGCAGTGCTTTTCTTTTGAAATCTTAACTACATTACCTGAGAGTGTCGTTAGGCTTCTCCTCCATGAACAGGACTGTCAAGCAGCAGCACCAGCAGTCGGGGTGGTCAGTTGTGGTCCACGGTGTAACAATGGAATTGTTGTTCCTACTTTGTGTTGTTCCAGGGACCGATTTGAGCGGGACACCGTCCAAGAGCAGTCAGAGCAAGTAAGAGCTGAATGTAATGACTGTTGGAGTTAGGAAAAACAAGATAAAAGTTTTTATAGTTCATTCTGTGTGGGCTAGAATGAATGGAAACCTGAAGATTAAAAACTATCCCCTTTTTGCAGAGGTATTTTGTTTTAATTGTCCATATTTTACTTTGTAAATTGTTATTTCACATATTGTGCATGCTATTTTTGCAAGTTTTAAGTGTATAAAAACTTTATTATAATTAACCAGTAGCAAGAAAGCCACTTGCCTGTGCTTTAAGGGATTTATAGTTAGAGACTATTTTTTTCCTCCTGTTTGAATTGTGTCCAGAATTACACACACGATGTTTGACAATTTTAAAATATGATTTTACAAGTAAAGAAAGTTGCAGTTTGTTGTAGGTTTGTCCAAGTTTAGTTCAGGTGTGTGTGAAACCGCTCAGTGAACTACATCTCTCGTCTCGTACAACATATGTCATCAACACCAATCTTGTTGTCCCTTGTAATGTTATGTCACCTGAAGTGTTTTATCCAGGTCCTGTTATCAACCAGGAAAATAATGCTCTTCTGTTTACTTTTAGTTTGAAAAGTTTATGTCTCTGGATGTCTTGTTTGTAACTGATCGTCATCTGCCTTTTAATCTAATCTGTGTCTTGATGACCCCATACTGAACTTTGCCGTCAGCCAAGTCAACAGCAACGGCAGCAGGTGAGCGTCATCTAATGTTGCTGGTGTTTTACTGAGAAAAGAGACATGAGACAAATAATGGATATCTTTTGATGCACCAATGTTTGAAGGTTTGCTACTTTATGTTAGCTGCTAGCTTTGGTTAGCCTGCTGTGAGTGTTCAGACGCTGTTTTTAGACACAAACAAACTTTGAAAAAGCAATGATGGAAAAGAAACACAAAAACACAATGTCATTGACAATGTCCTGTTATTTGACTGCTTCCTGTTTACACCTGAAACGGTGCCACCATATCTGTCTATTTTTGTTTTAAAGCGCCTCTTACACTTACACACTTACACTAAATGAAATATTTAGTAGTGTGGGTGTAGCAGAATAGGAAATGCTAAGTAGTAGCAGTGGTAGTAAATCTCAGTTTTGGGGAGTAAAGTGATGAATGATTAGTACCCGTACGTTGGGGGGGGGGGCACACAAAATCTTTTTCAGGGCCTCCATTTGCCAGTGGACTGCACTTTGAGAATCCCTGCCTTAGTGCCTTTCTATGCTGCCATGTGTTAGTGGCAGTGGCGAGGCAGCTGCTATTCATAGTGAATAAATAAATACTTGTATTTTTTCCATCAGCTTAGAGTTTATATAACATCAAATACTGAAATAAGCATAAAAACATGAAAACAGCCTCATCTAGATATATGAATGTCTTTTCATTCAAACACGCCTCGCGTTACTGGCTCTATGTAGAAAAATATGTTAGAAAAATGTTAGGAAAGCATTATAACATGCATTCTAAACAGCTATGTGTTCGCTTAGGCTCAGTGACTACCTGTGTGAACGTCCACCTCTGCTTCTAGCCCACCTCCTCCGGTCAAGGTATTACACTGCAGGGCTACAGCTGGCCTTCATTCAGAGAAAAGAAAAGAAACACCCCTCCTCCCCCCATCGCCCATTTCTTCATCGTTCTCGTCATCCTACAACACACACACACACACACACACACACACACACACACACACACACACACACACACACACACACACAATGTAGGAACCCAGCTGTCTGAAGTGAAGCAGAATTCCAAAATATTTCTGACATTCTTTCTGGCTCTTTTTCCTCCTGTTTTTCAAATTTATCATGTTTATTTTCAACTTTAGCAAAGTGAGTACATTTTTTTTTTTTGCATTTCTAAATGAAAGGTACGTAAAAAGTCTACCTCTGATTCCCATTGTGCTGAGTGGAGGCAGTCAAGCTCTTGTGTCCATAGTGCTTAACCACTGGACCGTTGGCAAACGACACAGTAATCACCTTACAGTGTTCCTGGTGTTCCTGGGAAAAAGAAGGCCTGCTCGCCACGGGGAAGCTCCTCACAGCTAATCCTTTAGCACATCTCTCTCTTTCTTTCCCCCCTCTTCTCTCCTCCATCTTGTTTTCAATATCTGTGCAGCAATCGTTTAGGTTTACCTTGATTCATTTATCCTCTGACTCAATTTAACTTGAGACCGCTCCATCACCCTCACCCTATGTCTTATTAAAGGTGTGATGGCAGTCTGTGGAAGGTTTTAAAGTCTTAAAACTGAGCTGAATTTCATGAGAAATGTATCCACTTTATTATAACTTTGGTTTTAACATCTTAGCTCTTGCCTTCACTCCTGTTGTCCTGGTGTGTTATTCTTTTGTTTGTTTTTTTGAGGTTTTTATATCATTCTGTAGCTTCCCACATGTAGGATGGTCCTCGACTAAGATTTTTTTTCAGCTGAATCAGATTTTGCAGTCCAATACAAATATTTGATTATTTGTTCCTTTTTCAGCTCAGTGCACGACACTAAATTCCTATATCAGCCTATACCAGATAGGTATATTTAACCAGTAAGACACATTTTAATGCCTTTCATCGTCATCTGTGCTGTGAAGACATCACGTCTCCACACAGTCAGAGAAAGTGAAAGTGTGTATCCTCCTATAAATCAGTTATAAAAATCAGTGGGGCTGCAGCAGCTCTGCAGCTACTGTTTAGCGTCTCCTACTCCTCTGTGCCATAAATTAAGGATTTATTTAGACTAGACCAGGGCTGGCGATTGTTGGAACAGCGGAAAGATGAATCAAGTTGTTGAGTGGAGTTTTATTTTATTTATGTCAAATATGAATGAAGCCGACAATGATATTAAAATTACAGTCTTTCAAAGGGAGTCTGGTTAGTTTGGCGAGAGCAATAATTCCTGTTTCTGGTTTAATGCTAGAACAACCAAGGTGGTCATTTATATGTGCAAAATCTTTATTGAATTGGTACCTGACTTTTCCTAAAACTGTCAACTGTTCATTTTAAATATATATTTTTAAGAATTATTATTATTTATAATATATTTTATATACATTGCACAAAAGGCAAAGAAAATGTGATATGTTTTATTTATTTCCACCATAGAAATTGCCACTGTGGTACTGTTACTTTTTGCACAGTTGAAGATGCATCGTGGTTGATTAGCAACTATCATTGTCTCTGTCCATACAACTTAACAAGTGGTTTCAGTTTCCTATTTCCTGACATTAAAATACAAATAATTAATCAATTGGCCTCAATTAAAAATAAAATAGGGGAGACCAGGGACAGTTGTGACACCTTTTGTCTCAGCACCTATAAGTCTTGTATTTATCATGAAAGACAATAGAGTTTGGAAGTCAAAGGTCAAAATGACCACTTATGGCCATTCTAGTATTTACAGAATTCTGGCACTTCTAGTGTTAACCAAACTTATCTTAGTGTTTCAGTGAAGGTCTCTCACTGTAGTGATCCTTTCCGTAATGTTGGCAGACACAATCTGAGCCTGTCAGTGGTAAATCAAGCAAAAGCAAACAAGCAAGCATCATGTTCCCTGCACGCTCCACGGTGCTCTGGGCAGAAGTGGTTGACAGCCCGTCATCTGCACACCGTTTCTATCAATCTCCTCCACTTCTGTGACAGTTAGTTTTGTGTTTTGTGGTGATTTTCAGACTAGGTTTGTAAAGTTTACAGCCTGTCATTCTGCTCTGTGTACAATGACACAGCTGAAACTTGTTTTTCCAACCGCTTGTTTCACCTTCTGTCATCAGTTAACCACCATCACATGCAGTCACTAGCATTTTATTTTTAATAAGTGCACTAGCTAATACAGCTATATTTATGATTCCCCTTAATTCCTCATTGAAATGTTCTCCCTGTGCATGTGTAAGTTTTATACATTTGTAAGATTTTCTGTATTTTATCTTTCATGCACACTGACTGAGTGGAGACTGAAAGGAGGAAAAAAAATATCTACTGCTCGACTGGAAGAATCTGAGTTGTCTGAGGGGTCTCTGACTAATAATTAGAATCCTCAACTAGCCTTATCCAATAGTGTTCCTAATGGATTGGTATAGTAGACTTATGTCAGTCTTATCAGTCCATATAAAAGCTAATGGTCACATTGAAAAAGCTGTGAATGTTTGCTGAGTATCACTTAACAACAAATAGGATAAAATCAAGTCCTATAATATAAAAGAAGTTCTAAAAATAAATAGATGTTGTGGTGAACTAATAGTGTACATATCAGTTTACCCATAATACCCTATGAAGCATACAAGAGGTTGACAAAATAACATTTCTGCTTGAAATCAATCGTTCCTTTGTCAGCTGTCCAAGTTGTCTAGCAATCAGTTTTCACAGCAACATCAGACAAGAGAGCAACAAAGAGGAACTCATCTGAACTCAAATTACAGATGCATTGATCAACAATGTTTCCAAAGGATGTCAATAACTGCAGACCAACTAAACGTCAAAAGAAAGTGCTTGAAAAACCTGTAGAGCCAATGACAAACGTGGACATCAGTGAAGCCAAAGCAGTCAAAGATTGAGATTAATCAATGGAGATATGATAAAAACAGTATAAGTGGTTGACAAATGCTGCTAAATGGCACGCCGCTCTTTCATTCATACATTTTGCAGCCCATTCATTCCTATTCATTACTTTTCAGCACACATTTGGAAAAAACGGAGGGAACAATGGATCAGCGGCAGCACCCATGGTCTGAGGCGTGAAGCAAATGTGGAAGTGCCTCAGGCCGTCATCACATAGGCCAGAGGTGCTACAAAAACTCCGGGACGCCTGAAAATAGCTCAACAACAGGACTGATGCACAGTCCAGGTCTATGATCCCTCAGGCCACAGCTGTGCCCCCCTGGGCAAACCAGGTCAACCCCTGGGGCTGTCTGACATCATTATGGTGCCTTTAGCCAAAAGGTAACACTATCTGAACTTCTGCTGAGGGATAAAAGATTACAAGGAAAATAAAGAGTGCATCACCAGAAACCACCGTTGCCACATCACATTAAATCAAAGGTCCAGTGTGATTAACAGTGATTCATTATGTCAGAGTATGCTTTTATCAGCTGTTGTGTTTTCATCACGCTCATCACGAATGAGCTGTTTCTACAGCAGGCACATGATTTCTTCCATGGAGGCTGCCATGTTGCACAACCACGTTTCTACAGCAGCCCAGAACAGACAAACCAAACACTGGCTCTAGAAAAGGCCTTTCATGCTTTTCATGCACAAGTTTTGCAGCCACTGACACAAGCTAACTGCTAGATGCCACTAAATCCTACACACTGGTAAAGGGTTGGGTCACTCAAATTCACACACTCACACACACAAGTTTTTGTGTATATGTGTCTGCAATTTGAGCCCCTGATCCAGTACAAAAAGGTAAGTATAATTTAGTTTTGTGCTCTTAGAGGTATCAAAAAGAATTGAAAAATGAAAACTCATTTGATCTCCCTGAGCACAAGGGGTGAGCAAGAAAGTATGTTGTGATTTTTATTTTTTTTTTTTCATTTTTCTCAGCTCCACACATTTGGGGGAAAAAAAGGAGGCAACAATGGATCAGCAGGAGGCTGAGTGGCAAATCAAATGTGGAAGTGCCTCAGGCTGTGATCACACAGGCCAGAGGTGCCACCCAAGCCTCCTACCCTAACCACACACCCAGGGCTGCTGCTGGCTCTCTGGGTGCCCTAAGTTTAATTGTTGTGCCACCCACCTCCCACCCTCACACCACCTTCACTCAATTTATCATTATGATTATTGTGATTGATGAACATCTGTCTACATGAAGAAATCATACTAAATTATGTGAGATATTTATGTTTTTTTGTTTGAATGGCCAGGATTATATATCCGCAGTTATTAACATCAGTTTATCTCAAAAGCAGTATCTCAAAATAATGATTAAATATGTAAATATAATGATTTAGTGTTTAAGAATAATGACTTACAGGATTTTTTTTTTTCAGCCATCACACTGGTCTTCCATACGGACATTTCATGGAAGAAATGAGTGTATAATATGGATCTGTCTGTTTCTCACTGTTAACAGAAACTCAACTCTGCAGTGTGGTTCATACACTTCACTGATAAACCACTAAATTATAGAAAAACTTTAGGCTTTGGATCAAAGAAAGTTTTTATATCGCATAGACACCTCTGTCTATATTTGCACACTGTCTCTCTCGCTAATGCTGTGTGTCTGCATCAGACTTTTTCAGTGTTTTTTTAATGCTACCTGCAGCCATGATTAGGTTGTTTTGGTGCCCCTTCTGGCACTTTTTGCACTATGCATATGCCATGGTGTTCATATATGTAGGGGCAGCAGTGTAATCTTTATTATTGAGTCTGTTTCTTGTTTATATTGCACTGATGCATAAATTTTTCCTGTTGTGGGACTAATAGAGGATTATCTTATCTTATCTTATCTTATCTTATCTTATCTTATCTTATCTTATCTTATCTTATCTTATCTTATCTCATCTTATCTCATCTTCAGCTGAAACTGTCCAAGTAATTGATTAAGCTGACCTTATTCTGGGCTTTAAATGTCCCTCTGAAGCGGATGATATCACTCATGCTATATCCATGTCTATGGTTTGGCAGTGTTGATGTAGAGGTTTAATGTAGTCATGCAGCACAACATATCCAGGCTACCTTGTCACTTTGTTACATGTAATCATACTGTCACTTAAATAAAACGGCTCTGATATGTCAGTGCACCCTTGGACGGTGAGAATGTGTTCCGTTGTCATTGTTTCACCCTGAGTTAGGCGTTATATCAGAAGCCTGCTTATATGCTGTCCCTCAAGGCTACATTTCACACAAGAGCCGTGCAAGTAAACAGATTCTATCTCAAACCTGAAAGTAGCAGCAGCTCTTGACCCCACAGTCAAAGAACTGACGTGCTCGTACAGAACGGCGAGAGATGAGCTCAGGAGGAGGATGGAGGTCAGCAAAACTAATGCACAAGTGCCTGGGCAAAGAACAGCAGCACAGATGAGATGACCCTTAGTTAACTAAATATTAATTAAAGTATCAAAATGCAACTTTTACCTGCAGGCATATTTGAACTTTGCTCATTTATTATACTAAATACACTTATTATCATATCCATATCCAAAATAGCAGTATTAGTTGTTTGTTCATCAACCTAACCTGACCCACACTTTTACCTGAAAGAACCTCCAGCCTGTGAGTGGATTATATCTCTAGTCTGTCAGGAGCAGAGGCGGTGATGGCATGACACTGTTATTAGCACCGCAAGAACCTTTTATGGCAGAGCGTTGGGGTGGATGGAAGGGGCAACAGAGAGTGTGACTTCAGCTGCTTTTTTTAACCATGACCACAATCTTTCCCTGATCCGTAATCTTAACTAAGTGTTCTTTAAAATTCTTACAAACCCTGAACCGTGGCAGAGAGGGATACACCCAAATCTGTTGTTTGGGAAAGCATAAATGGAAACAGATATTTCTTCCATCTGAATTTGCTTGTTCTCATTTAGAAATAAATTTAAAATCTGAAATGCAATGCGGCAACATTGGAAGTTCAACTTTTTACTTTTGCCTGAGTACATTTTTACAGAGATAATTAATGTTATTATTATGATATTATCATAATATTAATATATATGTACAGTGTTCTAGTACTGTGAACTGCAGTAAAATTAACACTGCAAGAAACCTGAATGCAGCATCACTGCAATTTAAGATTATTCCCCTCAACTTAAGCAAAATAGAATCCGGGCTTCAGTTCATAAAACTTAAAATACGAAGAAAAATAAAACATAAAAGAGAGAAAGAGATGAAAAGTACAATATGGGAATGTGGAAATATATTTCTTAATTAGTTACATGCCAACATTAAATAATCTTGATTGATGGCACAATGATTGCAATGTCTGTAAATATTAGGTTAGAAAATATACATCTGCCCAGTTTAACCTGACTTCTGCTATAAGCCACACCCATTTCTGGCCTTCTATCCTAATACATATACAGGGACAGATAATTTTGTTGGTTAAACGGATAAAGATACAGATAATGACGTCTCTATGTGCCTTTAGTAGAGGAAACAAACCATGAAACAGTGATATGCATAATTTTATAGCAGTGACTTGTAACAGAAGTCCTGCTTTCGGAGATCTGTGAAGGAAAATCTGTCATTTAAAGGTGTCAGCAGTGGAATTTAGGGACCTGCTGAAGTCAAGAAATGGGGAAAATGCTCTGTGACATTCTGTCACTGAAATACAGAAAAAATGGTTCGAAATGAAAACAACTTCTCACCACATCCAGGTGATTGAGGACTGCATTGGGATGAAGAGGTCAAGGGGAAGTCTTCACCACAGAATAAGTGCCATAATAGGTGATGTTGCACTGTCAGGCATCGCAACAGAGGACGTTCCCCTGGCAACTTCATGAACGTACATGTGAATATACAACCAACAGGCCTGACAGAAAGACAATTTAAATGAATGAAAATAGGCTTTATGTTTACATTTTGAATTATATTAGAATTTGAAATGCAGTCAAGCAGGATCATGTTGACATAATTTAATTCTTTAAACTCAAAAGTTCTTCAAACTAATGAAATGTACGATCATTAGTGAAAAACGTCTCTTACTTCTCCTGCGACAGGACTTGGCCACTTGTAAATTGTGTTTGCATCTTAAAGAAAATTCAAAATACTTTGTGAATTTAAAAACAAAATGTGAATTTGTAAATCACATCACTCGGAACAAATCTGTGATCGGGTGACTCTTGCACGAAGTCCAGTGTGTTTGACGGGTCTCATCTGGGAAAAACATGTGCATGAATTTGAATTCTCAAATTAGTAATTTGAGAAAACTAAATTGTTTTTGGTGGCGTCGGCTCACAGAACATCTGATGTGTTGCGCAGGAGCCAAGAAGAAGCTGTTCCAACAACTGTACTGTAATCAAGGGTTGACTGAAATGGTTAACAGTTGAATGTCAGTTAATCATTTTAACTTACACCTTTAATGCATCCAAAATTTGGCATTGCACTCTTTTCTCCTTAACAGACAAAGGATTAAAATCAGCATAATAAAATACAGAACAATCTTAACTTTTTACACAATTTTTTTACACACACTTTTCCTCAAGGATGCTTCCAACCATTTTCTAATTCGCAATGAATTTGAATTCTTATTCACAATGAAAATAAATTGACACACATTGTGTTACAGGAAGGAGGACAGATATGTATAATTGGATAAGTTCGGCTGTTAGTGATGGGGAAGGTTGATCTTTGTCTGACGGCCCTTCAGGTTGTGTAAAGTGCAGCGGGGTCACACGGTGAGTTATGTCAGGCCAGACGACGCATTAGCTGAAGAGGAGCAAAACTTATGCAGGAATGTGCATTTCAAACTACAATATCTTAAATATGCTCTTCATTCTGTCCCTGGTATGAGCAATTTATGTTTATGAATCTTTCCAACATTTCAGAAGAGCTTCCAGCTATGTTAAATGTTAAATTCTTTCAAATATTACCAAAGCATTTGCAACTAATATACATTTATTTATAGTAAAATATCTGATTTTTATGTCAATCTGTGCACCAAGTTAATTCAGTTAATAAGTTAAGTCGAGATCACTTGTCACATCAAGAGCTTTCTTTATGGATTTCAGTGCATGCTGTTTGGTTGCATTTGTAGTTTCCCTGCGATTTTACCAGCCATATTCACCGCTCTTGACAGTTTCCCTTTAAACTAAAAATCAAAGTGTCCATACCATGCAACATTGTTAAAGGACAAGATGCTTTCCACCAGATTCTTGTACGCCATGTCGAGAACATCTCGACCCAAAGTTATTAAACTTTCTGGGTTGGTACAACCTCTGCAATTTTTGTTTTTTTAAAAACACTGTCTGTATTATCTATGAAAATTTAGGTGCTCCTGGACGGACGTTGCATGATAAAAATACAACACAAAGACTTTTCCTTGCAGTTTCCCCTTCGTGTAAGAAGTTGATAAAAGCCATATCATCCCTGTATTTAAATAATCTAAAATCTAAATCTTGGAGTCGCAGCAACATCCAGTAACTTTTAGTTTGTTTAATAATAACTTTTCATAATTTTAGTAATTGACCACAATTACAAATTTTTTGCAAGTTTTGAAACAAACTATATACTGAGACCATGTCTTCTTGGATGTATTGTTTCTGATTTCTGTTTTTGTTTCTTTTTGTATTCATACCTCTATTGATGATCAATGGCCTGCAGCGCTATTCAGATATCGTGAGGTTCATTAAAGCAAAAACAGAGAATCAAACATCTTCTGTGTTTGAGCTTTTTATCCTGACGCTAGACGGAAAAGTCATCTGAGGAAACCTGCCAAGCTGAGAAACTTAAAAAAAAAAAAAAAAAAGGATGAATAAATCAACCAACACCTTGTCAAGTCAGACGCTGGTGTCGAGAAGGAGGCAGGACAATAATTGGCAGTCGTTTCATGTGTTTGTACCTGTTGTGTCAGCCCCCTCTATCGCCCTTCATCCTCTGTCTGTCTGTTCTGTGGCCAGAGGACGAGAGTGGGCAACAATACTGCCAGCTGCGGCCACAAGCTGTGAGCAAAAGCCATTCATTTAAGAGGAGTTTTTGTTCAGCTTAAGAAGTGAAGTGGGAAGTTATTTCTTTGAAGAAGCCTCCTTCTGAAGATTTGCTGATCAAAAACCGAAGGTTCTGTAATTTGCTGGAACTCCGGGTGCATTTCTTTGAAAGGTCCAGTGCAATAAAGCACTGAAAAAAAAAAAACAGGAAAGGAAATGGGCAGTCAGTGTTTCTGTAAAATTTATCTAAATATTTACGTGTGTAAATTTTTCCATTATCTGGGCAATAAATTTAACTACTAACCACTTCAACAATTCTAAAAAGTTTCATGTGAATAAAAGTTTATTATGCTAACTTATTGGTTATAGTTAGTGATCAGTCTGGTAGCTGTGTGATGAAAATTTGATTTGATTTTCTTTTCGTTTTTGTTAGGGAGGTCATTCACAGTCCAGGTTTGTACATGAAGACCATACATGAATCACATTTACATAAGTACATAATAACAAAGACATAACTCAAATAATGTCATTAAACTTGTCCAATAAAGTTTGATTTTCAAAACACTGATGAGGAGTTCACCTTGAAATACATAATAAGAGGCTGCCATCTGCAGTGTATTTATTCTTACAGTATCTTGGGTCAGTGCCTACATTGTGCACCAAAGAAACAAAAAGACAAAAGCACAGGGTACTTACAGGCCCACTTACAGAAGCTCAACCAACGGGGAAAAGGAAAAAAGAAAAATACCACTGTATATTATTAATTATCACTTTCATTTATTTCTCATACCTTTGGAGTGATGTATAAATCTTTGAAATGAAGAAAAATGTATAAATATGTAATGAAAGGCAGCTTAAAGCAGCTCTGAAGCTTAAAAACATTTTGAATTATTGATTTCAATTATTATCTGCCTGTTTTCCTACAAAAAAAAGAAGCTAAATAACTCCTTTCTTTTTTCTTTCTTTATTTTACACACAAATATATAACAGTAACATGTGGTAGAACACAAAGGTGCTATCTGTAAGTTTGTGTTAGTTTAACAAAATGATCTGTATTTACATCAGAAACTGGCCGGGCCTAGACCAGAAGCTGTTGGAAATTAGGGCCTGACCAATGGGCCAATGCAAAAAAAAAAATCAATTTTGATCTATTGGTCAATATTCCTTGTAAAGACTATAGAATACAGAATATAGAATATAAACACAGTTTTGAAAAGGTTAACACTTGTTAACATAAAGATATATAAAGTAGGCAGGACATTTTACAGTTTAACAATAAACCTTACTGTCCAAACTGATATGAGGCCACTGAAACAGAATATTCATCAGAATTTTATTTTAAAAAATTACAAACAGCTAGGCCTGTAAATAAAACAAAAAACACAAATAGAGCAAAATATCTGTATATATTAAACCTACCCAAAAAAATAAAAGTTTTCAAATAGATGCATGTCGGACAACAAATGCTGCTCCTCATATGGCTTTGACAGGCTGATAATATCAGTGGGTTCTACTGGAAATACTCTGAATGGACTCATCTTCTGTGTTGAATTGTTTTCTACCATTATTCAGTCTCTTCATTTTTTTATACTGAATGAGTTCAGTAGCTCACAAATCACATATATTTATATTTGATTGTAATTGGACCATATTAACTAAATTAATCAAATAATAACAGCATGAAGTAGCTTAAGGCTATGCTGAGTCTAAATAATAATACCACTAATGATGATAATGTCAGGGGATGAGGTCTTTTCATTTTCCTCTGTTGGATCACGAGGTATAAATCACATCAGTCAAACTTTAATCAATACACAACGAAAATGGTCAAATGTGATGATCTTAGTGAAAAGTTATTGTGGAAAACCAGGATTATTTTTTATACCGAATGAAAAATAAGTAAATATGGTGATTATGATTATGATTCATAAGTCTCAGTCTGTCTGGTTACTTTGCATTACATATATTAAAGGGTTTTTTTTGCATCACATAAAGACTGTTTATCCTCAACGCCCATCGAAGATGCTTATGACTGAAAGGGATGAATTCCTCTGACTCCAGCTGCGTGTGTGTGATGTGGTCAGATCTGACTGAGTCATGGCTCTGAGCAGAAGGAGTTTTGTGACAAATTGTGTTACTTTGGCAACTGAGCATAAACAAACAAACATTATTGTACAAATTCACTGACACTGTTCAGATTTATTCAGAGCTCACTGTCCATCTGAATGAAGAAGCCATGTTTGATTACATCCCTATTGGAGTAATAAATGTGTTTTAAAAAATTTAAAAGAAAGCAAAAAAAGTAAATGCTCTCTTCACCTTTTCATTTTTACAGTGTTGCTACAACTTACGTGAAATGATAGTGCATCATGATATATTTTGTCTATTTTCAATGCTGTTTTAGATTAACCTTTTGTGCCATTTATGTCTGTTAACATCATCAAATAAATCTGTTTACATATGAAAATAATATTCTCACTATTATATCTAGAAAACAGTGCTTGGTGTCCCGCCAAAATATTTTGATACATGTGGAACAAAAACTTCAGCACAGAACAGTTTCTTCTTGAGTTAAGGATCAGTCGTCTATGAGGACAAAGTTTTTGGCATGCTCGCCACAGCAGGAAGTACGTGTGTGTCTGTGTGTGCGCGCTGCGTGTGTCTGTGTGCTGTGTGTGTGTGTGTGTGTGTGTGTGTGTGTGTGTGTGTGCTATGATGTAACACTGATGTGATTTAAAGGTTGGGAAGCAGAGATGAAGCAGAGTGTTCTGGATAGGAATGCATGGCTGGCTGACTCTTTGCTGAGGCAAAAGCGAAAAGGGACAAGACAGGAGCAGCCTGGAAATGAAAAGGCTGAAACGTGGCTCTGCATGAAAAAACAAATATTCCTCAATAATCTGAGGAAAGAAAAAAAAACCCACAATAATAATAATAAAAAAGTGAATCTGCTGTGCAAACATCTGCTTCGGTATATCTCAAAACAAACTGCGGCTCCAAAATTCAGGCTGCAGTCTAATCTTCTCAACAAAGCTGACCTTGATTAGAAGCGTGCCTTCAGCTTCAGTGAATACATTTGACTGTTTACTCCATTTACAGGCTTTTATTGTGGAAAATTATTCCACCGTTTGGCACAAAATATGATCAACACTGTACTGTAGGATATTATCATGATGTTTGCTCTGCACTCAGTCTTCAGATCTGGGACAAAGACAGATCTGAAGACTGTGGGTTTTGAATTTTACTCTTCAATGATTTGTCTCAGGACGGTGCATATTAATAAAAAAAAATGTGAAAGGTGTATATAGTTTCTGCTTGTATAGATTTTTTAACTCATATGTTATGTCTTCATTTACTCACTTTTTTGCCTGTATTTTTTTTTTATCCTTTTTACTTTAAGTTTATCTTACCATGTCTATCTTTTCTATTTCTGTAAATATGGCTGGTAACTTGTCATCCGTAGTCCCTGTCCAGATGTATCTATTAAAGGGATAATTCACCCAAAAATTAAACTTAAGTTATTATCTACTCGAGACTTTAGGAGACTAGCCAGACAAGCGGTATGGAGGCACGTTATGCTTTTATTTCCCAGTTGTTTTCTGCTTTTGAAAACTGGTCACCATTCACTTCCATGGTTTGGGAGATTCTTTCCAGCAGTGTTTTTCCAGATTTCTGAATAATGATTAATTTTACTGCACTGAAACTTTTTACACCCCTATAAATGAATACATTTTCACGTAAGAATGGAATTAAAGTGTCTCTAGTAATAATTAAAGTTTTTTTTGGTAGAATATGATTTGTCTCAGTTCTCTGGAGTGGGTGTCTGAATTTGAGCTCCCATGGCAGATGAGGAGAACACTGTTTGTCCACAGACCCACCTAACGCCGAGATGACGTCCTAACAGATGGGACTGCAGAACTCCACAGGGAAGAATTTGCTGTTTATTCTGCATTGTGTCACAACCATACGTAATAACGCAGCTCGAGGCTGGACAGAGGAGGAGAGAACACTCATGAGCCATGACTAAAAATAAGGTGATTTTAACTGAAAGGATATTGAGATGAAGACAAACAAAATATAACAAAAACCAAACAAGATGGAAGCCGGGGGAGAATGCTGAGCTCCAAGAGGGTTTTTAAAGGAGCACTGGCACACAGGGTCCAGGTGTTGCCAGTTTTGCTGATTATCTCCCTTCCACATCCAAATCCAGCACCTGTAAAGAGATCAGACAGAAAGGGTTCTTACAATTGAGAAAAAAAAAAAAAACTAGGAATAAACAATTTTTTCAAAAGGTGCAGTATTTCTTACCTTTGCAGAAGCCACAGAGGAACCTACAGGAAGGCACACTTTATGCACTTTTAAACTTTTTATGTCTCTCTGGTTCAAAATAACATATCTGTGCACTTGTGTTTTCTCATGAAAAGCAGGCATTTTCATTCTAAAACATGTAACTTTTGAAAACACAAACATTTCATTCACATTCGAGAGAAACATGGTTTCGAACGGCAAGGCGTTACTGTAGAAATACCTCGGCCTTGTGCAGTGGAGTGGTAGCATCTGCTAACGCTGTATGGTGCATAGATTTGTAAGGACATTTGTAGAATTGGAGACATTTGAAGAATTTAGTCATTGAAAGCTACTTCGAGGAGTTTTAACTGGCTATGAGATTATTTTAATTTAACACCGAGGCCTGTATTTGACCTACATAAGCAAGCAAGACTATCCGTGACAAGACTGGCTGTTTCTCTGTAGTTATTAATGCCTGCCACTGTCAGATTCTCCTTAAAACCAGATGAAATGAGCCTGTTTACAATTTCCAAGGCAAAGTTACATTGAGTAGTACATTAGCCGTTTAAATAGGAATCAGGAGGAGGTTTTTAATTAGAAAATTTTTATTTTTGACATTGTATTTTGTGGTTATTACGTTGGACACACTACTGCTGAACAAAAAATATTCAAGTTCATTGTAGTAGCTTCATTTAAGAAAATGTCCATCATAAAATATCACAGATGAGTTTAATTCATAAAACTGTAGCTGTCAGTTACAGGAGTTTGTTCTGCAATCCTGTGCAAGAATTGACCTTTCTGCAACGCAATCAAGACAAGATGCACGAAAGAAAGCCACATGGCCGTTGACTCACTCCCTAAGCTCTCGAATGGTCCATCTCAAGTTGCCACAAAAATGTTGCTTCCTGGGGAAGTCAGTGGGGAAATGTTGAAACAAGTTTTGAAACAGGGAACTACTGTAAGTTGTCACGAGACAGACAGTGTATGGCAAACCACTTGGCCATCTAATTTCTTGCAGATTAAAGGAAAAATATGTAATATACTGTATTAACTATCATGAAATGACCATGATATGTCATCAGAGATTAAGAAAATCAACTTGTCCTTGCTACGCCTCTCAAGCTTTCCATTCTTGCACTGCTGTTTACAGTGATAACAGTGACAGACTTATCATCAAAAAGTTGATGAAATTGTAGCTAGATAATGTAAGCTAATCTTTACACTTGAAAACCTTGAGTCAGCTGAGAAGTCCTTCTCCAGCTGACTGTTTCCATCTGTTTTCAAAATGCGAACCTTGTAAAATGGTCTGAAATATGTACTTAAGGGCTCCGTACACGATATAACAAATCTAAAAGACTAAGGCTAAAGCTACGCCCCAGCCAGCACTAGTTGAATGGTGACATCCAAAACATATAAGTACATGATAAACAACAGAAATTACAATCAATTACGTCGGAAAAATAAGCGCCGGGATTAGATTAAGAGCAGTGGACCTTGAGATTGCACCCAATCTTGGACCTTGGAGGGCGAGCCAGAGAGCGATGCGTCATCGTCAGCCCGCTTTGATTCTGCCCCAGACCACATCCTCCTCCTCAAACCTCCCACGTCACAAATCACAGTGTAACTGCTGGGAATAAGCCAAATGTGGTGATATTTAACACAAGTTTGGTGGAGGGTGAAGTTACTGCAGCTGGGAAAGTAGCATTAGCTAGCATGCATGCTAAAGTTCGCAGCTTACATTAGAGCAGATGGAGACAAAGTTTTCATCCATTCCCTACGTGTGCGCTGTTGTGTTCCACGTTTCTGAAAGACAACAAAAAAGATGCCACCGTCCAAACTCATTAAACACAGAGTATCGCTCTTCTTAGATCCTCCTGCGCACCACTTCAACACGTAGAGAAATGCAAAGCTTGACAGGCCTGTGGTGCCTGGTCCATTAGTGATTGGCCTGTTGCTGTTCATAGGAGGGGCTTAGCGAAGGGTCATTTAACTCAGTTGTATATAATGTCATTATTACTGAGATGGCCAAGTGAGAACCACAATGTAACAGAATTATACTTTAAAATATCAGATATAACCTACAGACATTTGACATGTAAAGACACAAAGATCTTCCGTATTTACACGAGAAACTAGTCTAGTATGTTCAGGATGCAGTTCCACTTAATGTTCACAACATATGTTCTATACGAGATATTAAAACAGGCCCCGTTCACGTTTTCCTTTTGATTTTCTGTCTCCAAACAGGAATAATGTGTTTCCACTCATGGTCTGTACAATTGTATTAACCTGACTTTGAATTAATGCCTAGAAAACATGTTGCACATGGCACCTTTGATAGGGGAGACAAAAAACTACATAAATGGCACATCTACTTTACTAATTAACTCATTACCACACATTGACTAATGTCCCCTTGAAACAAGAGATAGGTGAGGTGTGTGTACCAAGCAGTTTAACACAAGGCTTCACTACAGGCTGTGTGTGTGTGTGTGTGTGTGTGGCTGCAGAAGTAAATGTGTGTTCAGACAGGTAATAGCCATGAGGCTGTAAGGCTCTCTGCCTTTAGTTATCTGTGTATAGGATCAATCCCAGGCCATAGAAGACCACACTGGACCATTGTTATAGTATGGGGGAGGGATGGCTCCCCTGAAAAGGAGCCTAATCTGGTGTGTGCAAAGTTAGAGTTGGCGGAGAAGCAGCAAGATAAAGTCTGCGACAGAGCGGAAGAGGAACGACGCGACGCTTTGACGACGTCTAAATGGCAATTCTGAACATCATTTTGACGCGGTGCATGACTTCTGAGTTCCCTTGAGTCAAATGTTTGAAAGAAAAATCTGATGACTCCGTGTTGTTTCAAAAAGCGTTTGTAAATGCGCAGAAGTCTCAGCAGAAAAACATGCATAAATGTCGAGAGTGAAAGTGCTTTGGTGCTGTGGAATTATTTCTTTCAGGACGCTAAATTATTGATGAATTTGTACACAAACAGATACATGTGGCAGCAGCTTCCCATCTCTAATGAAGGAAACTAAACATTTTAATTTTTCTTTCCTTATGTTTTCTTGTTTCTTATGAACAGTATCATACAGTATCTTATGAGCTGCCTCACATATTTCTAGCTGTGGAGGGAAAAAAAACAAATTTCTCTCTGAAATTTTGCAGGATAGAAGACTCCTTTTCTTTCACATTTAGAATTTGAAACTCAAATTGACCAGCCAAGTAGGGCATGTGGAGCTGGAGCAGAATTTTATGCATTTTTAGGGTTGTATGTAGTGGAAAAAAAAAATGTTTTGATTTCTTCTATATCCCAGCATGACAAATCACTGAGAGTGTTTGCATGTAAATAAATATAAAACTGCACTCTGATGTGTGCGGTTTGCCAAGAGTGTGATGTATAATTATGTTCCTAATTTAGAAACACTTAAACCAACATTTGGTTGCTTTTCCTCCACAGAACATGTGGACATTTCTGTTAAATTGAGTTAGGCTTCCCCCTTTTGGACACATCAGGCAATGACTTAGATCACCGAGGACTTTTCAAGGCGTCATTTTAAAGCTCTGATTAATCACTGACACGAGTTCCACGGACTTTAGTGCATCATGGTGACGAATCCATGTGATTGTGAAAGCACCATAAAACATAAAGAGACATTTGATCATACAAAGGTACGTTTGACACTGATCACACGGCAGCTTAAGAAGAAATCTTTCACATTTATATTTTTGTACAACCAATGGATTGGATCATTTGTAGTTAAATCAAAGTGAAATAAAATAATAGTGAATTTAGTATCATTTTGTGTATAAAACATGTGAGTCTGTTCTTGGACCTACACTGAATGTAAGCTTCAGTCTGTTTCTAAACTAGGAACATGCTGCTCTCTAGTGGTCAATCTGTAGAACTGCATGAAACATGGATAAACCTGTCACCAAAGTAAAATGATCATGATGTGGATGAAAAGTTGTCTCCAAATAATCGTATGTGACCATTTCCATTTGTTTTGCTATTTTCTCTGCATGAAACAGAGAAGTCAGAGAAGAAGAAGAAAAATACAGTGTACACAGTGATAATTACTGGCAAACTCAGATTCTCCTCTCAAGTTCCTGTGTAGATTCTTTGCTAAAATGGAACATAGAGTAAAAGAAATAGTGTCATAAATAAGCAGAGTTGTAGAAAAGTTGGTGTTTGGTATTTATCCTTCACCCAGTCTGCTGAATTTCTGAGACAGAGACTGACTTACTTTTAAAATATTTTAAACTCAAATGCAGAGGAAATTATTATATTATTCTCCTGAGTCATTTTCTCAAACCTTAACACTGCTGTATATACACAGGTGTCTTTCCCAGAGCTGATTTAGCAATATCAACAAAAGACATCAATAAAGAATCAATAGATTTCTAAAAGTTAGTAAGTAATTTTTATTTCTCAGGTCAATGGTTCTTAAATTGGGGTCTGGGGACCCGCAGGAGACCATGACACCCTGTCAGGGGGTCCATGACAAGTGTCCAGATTCTTTAATTTAATAATAAGAATCTGCATTTTATTTTATTTATACACTAAGAGTGAAACACTCTTGGTGTGTGTGTTACAAGTATTCTGTGCTGATATGGTGCAGATATTTTTTTTATAAATGTCGAATATCTTTCTAAGATATTTCTGTTGAGTTGTTCTTTCATATGACTAAACAGAAGTGAAAGAAAAACAAACAAAAAAACAAAGGGTATGCCCAGTTATTGAAAGGGACTTACCTGAGGGGTTCCCTGGTGCATTTCCTCTCTTTGTAACGGATCCTTGGCTGAGAAAAAATTGAGAACCTCTGGCTCACGTCTGCAGAACACAAAGATTGTGCAGCATTTGTTATTCTGATCTGTTACGTAGACCTTCTGGGGGAAAGTAAACTTTTTAAAAATGTATTTTACCAGTCATTATTTGTTCTCAACTACACATTTCACATTCTCAGCATATAGATTATGCAAACAATATAGAGCAGTATTTTCTTAATTCTCTTTCTTATTTTCTTAATTTCAGTTTTGGATGACATGGCATTGAGGCTATCTGGGGATCTTCCCCCAGAAAACTGTTCATTTCAAAGACTGTTTTCCTGCATTCTTGTGAATTTATGAAGTAATTTTGTTGCCAAAATGTTGACTCAGGAGGGAAGAGAGCAGTAAAACAACGGGACCCTCAGGAGAATCTGAGTTGGAAAGTAGCTACATCTACAAATAATAATACCGTCTGCAAAATGAAAAATAAATGAAAGAGAAAAACACATTGTTCAAAGACAGTGGATCCTGCAGGATAACTCTGAAAACAAACTAGATTTTATTAAACCAGTTTGTCTGGATTTGTCTTATTGATCACTGTATGTCATATTTCATGATCAGACTACAAAGGAAATTCATCTTCTGGCACACTGGCAGCAAAGTTAAGCTACAGTATTAATCAAAAGTATTGTCTCATAAATAAGAGCTGGAATAAATACCAGTGCATGATGATGATTTGATGATATGAAGCACATAGTCCCTGCCTGAGGATTGAATCTTTTAAATCACTTTTTATCTTTTAAAAAAGCCCTTTAGTAACTTTTTTAATATGTCTTTTATTATTTTATTATTATTCTTTATTTTTGTTTTTTGTATTCTATTGTTTGCTTGATTTTCATTTGGTTTTAACAGCCTGACTTTTATTTGTTACATTCTGGAATTTTAATCATGGGTTTGCCGTGTAAAGGGCTGTGCAACTTGGTTTTGAAAAGTGCTGTATAAATAATGTTTATTATCATTATTATCATTATTATTATTATTATTGTAGTGATGTGACTTGTGATTGCCAGATGTTACCATTTTATTTCCAAAACCTGAACCTGGGGGACAAAAAGTCTTGTTGTTCTCTCTATTCCGGCACCAGTGACTGTATATAACTGAATATAACCATAAAGTTGAAGCAGAAAAAAATGTCCAATGATTTTCAGGTTGTATAAAATAACGCACAATATTTGGATTGTGGTCCATTTACAACAGCACCATATATGAAAAAAAAAGCCTTACAAGGAAACACCACAACAATATTTTTCTGTATTCATATTTGTGAATAAATGCTGTGTAATTTGGATAATGAATACTGGATATAGTAAGCTTTTAAAACACTTTTTTAGTGACACTTGCAAGGGATATATAATTCTTTTATATATCAGGATTTTTCCTGACAATTTTGCTGTTGAGGCTTTCAGGGGTCTCATGTGTCAATCAAGAGGTCTTAGACCCCTTGGCACCTCCTGTATTTCACACAACGCACCTTTTAATCCTTTTCAACATGCTAATATATTATATTCATTAATTCTAGAACGTACCAAACAAATTCTTGTAACTAAAGAAAAAAAGCTTTACAATGTTTCTGTTTTTCTTTACCTTTATTGAACACAAAAAATCTGGCAGAATGCAAAGTCAAAATGTGTTGTCCTTCTTTCCTCAGTTAATATTCAGTATTTACAGCGGTGACAGTGGACAGACAGACAGACAGACAGACAGACAGACAGACAGACGAGCGTCTGACCTGCAGTATGAGCTCTGGATCAATGACAGTCACCAGCTGCTGGCAGTCTGTCTGAGTACGATGCAGTTGGGTGTTACACTGGTGTTGACTGTTACTGTGAGACAGAGAAACCTTGGCAGGATGTTTTTCTCTTTTTCAAACCCTGAAAAATTCATGTTGCTTTGTCTCCTTGCAAACACTGGGAAAGATGAAAAATTCTGCTCGATGGCTTTATTCTGACTGAATCAAACAGCGGACTCAAAGAGAGAAATGCAAGGCTGCCTCTGTGCCTTTCTTACGTTTTTGAGGTAACCAAAAAAGGGGGACTCGCTCACACGGTGTCCTCCATAAATGAATTTCAGGAGCCCGTGACATGAGTAGAAAACTTGCACGAATTGGTCCCACATTTGCAAATCACCATGATTTTTTTCAAGCTTGTTTTTGGACAAAACAGAAAGCTCACATAGGTTTTTTTTGTTTTTTTTTTTGTATATTTTCACACTGTATTTCAGCAGAAACAGTAACATTTGCTTACAACACCTCTCCCAACCCCCTTTTTTTAATTACATTTCAGAGCTTTGTGGAGCAAAAACAATTTTCTTTTGAAGCAAAAATAGAAGGTTTGGGAAACAGGACAAGTTACACAACACTTGGAAAAAGATACAATACATGAAGCTTTCATTATTTTTTCATATCAAAAGCTGTGGTAATATTATCCATTTTTAATATATTTTGCATGCTTGCTTCTGACAAATCCAACAATTTCAGATATTTTAGAGAATATGGGACCTGAGTAAAGTGTCATTGTGATGCCAGTTATCTAGGATGAGGTGTCAGTATGTCCAAATGTTTTCTTTTATGGATAATTCTGGTTTCTTACAGTTTGGGTCTTATTTTTGTAGCTTTCCTCATGCTGGCGCTGCTAAAATGTAAGTGGCAAGACTGGGGTTCAACCAGGTAAGAAATACAAGCAGTCAGACAAGTGATCAATCACTTCATTTAGAAATAAAAGTGAACGCGAGCATATCCGAAATGTCAGTGACATTGATTCTGGATCAGGTTTAATTATCCTCAAGTCTCTTTCAGTTTTATTCTGTTTTTTTTAAGTGTAATTCTGCATGTCAGGGTTGGGTAGATTGTCAACAGGTCCACTGGCTCTTCTCTGAAAAAAGACAATTGTTGGACCGACTTAATAAAAAAAACTTCAAAAAGCAATTGTGTTAATTGAACATGTGATGAACTTGGTAAAACCTTAATTAATATGTGTGTTGCCTATTGAACTACATTTTTAAAGTTGGTGCAGCTTTTCTCTTTTTTCAATGAACAAGACCTCTAATAGTGCACAACTACAATAAGTACAGTCGGTCAAAAAGGAAGCTTCAGAACTTCATTCCTAATATTCAATCAATATTTGAGTACTGTGCAGTAGATAAATATTAGGCTACACTAATATTATTATTTGTAGAATTAAATTAAATAATTAAATCGTTGAATTAAAGTCTGCTGGTGGCTGCAGGGGATTGTTTCTGACTTGTGTGATCCAGACAAAATCCAATGGTTGTAAAGCTTAATGGTCAAACTTCATTAACAGATTTAATCAGGGGTATTCAAATTCACACGATCAAGGTCACGATTAATTTCAATTCTTGATCTAAACCTATTTTTTTTAATTGCAACTTCTTCTTTAAAAAGATCTAGTACATCGGCCAGTAAGCTACATTGCGTTGGCTTTAAAATGTTGCTTTTGTCTTCGGTCACATGCTGCAAATAGGCGCAGGTGGATAGAAACAGAAATTACTGGGAGTAACACCGAATCTGCCTTTCCAATCCGATTATTGAAAACGAAAGCTTGTTTTGATCGATTTTTGATTTAACATCGAATTTGTGGCACCCCCAGATGTCACCACTTCCAAAATGTTCTGCTTCAATCCATCTTTGTTGGCAAAAACCACACTTTTGCTGCAATAAACCTGTTATTAACAGGGCAGCAATCTATGAGCGCCATAAAATACATTCATGTTGACGAAACTGACGAGTTATGTTCATTAAACAAAGGGCTTGTTTAATCACTTTATTCACATTGAGGAATTTGTTTGATGATTTTTTATTCTCTTTTTATTAGGGTTCACAGAATATGATGACAAACATTTAAAGCTTTATTTGAAAACCTCAAAAGAAGCTTTGAATATTAAAAAAAAGTACAGCCCTAGTAAACTGTGATGAACGTTTTTGGTACTATATTTTTTGCAGTCACATTTTTTTGGCTATTCTTTACTATCAGTCCGATAGCATGACTGCTCATGTTTCTTGCCCCATTGTATCTCTTTTTAGAGATGTTGCCAACTTCTCAGATTCAGCAAATAACTAGGAGAGCACAATATTCAACCGAACAATAGAAAAGATGGAAAAACCTACCACAATAAGATAAACCAGAATTATCCTTTAACAAGGACGGTGTAAAGGACCCATCATACCTACATACCGGAACACACTGACTCTCCATTGTGAACGTATGACACAACTTGAACAAAGCACTGCTTAGCTCACACACGTGAATGTAGTAAATGAAAAAGCAAATCGGCAGGAAGATGGAGATGTGAAAGCTTTAATGGACAGACACTGAGAGGAATGGAATGCATGCCATCATTTTACTTATTCAAAGGCACTGTGTCTTTCCAGTTTGCTGCTGTCAGACTTCTGTACGGTGACGTCGGGAATTCTGTCGCATACTATCAGCTACATCTTTTCACAATCAAACTATCTGCTCAACTCTATGACAAAGGACACAAGGGATTCACACATTCACAGTGTACTAGCTTGCAGTCTAAAGTAGAAGGAACACTGTACAAAAAAAAAAAAAAAAAGATGGTCAGACTTGTTTTTTTTTTTTTTTTTTTTTTTTTTACCTTCCAAATCCACAGCAGGGTACAATGGCTTGAGAAAGAACATTTTGAAATCCTTTCATTTACTTTCTATGCATAAAAAGGAACCTTTAAACACCACACACCAATTTCCTTCCTGGTTAGTTAAAAGAGGCCACATTTCTTCTTCACTGAAAGGACATGCTTAATGGCTTGAGTGTACATTCATTTACAGACACAGACACAGAATTAGTCTTTCAATTTAAGCCAAATTTCAGGGTTCACAGGAATCCTTAAGACCTGTGGCTGCTTTGCTTTTTCATTAGTTTTAAAGGGCTGCACTGTTCCTGGTAGTTTAACCCATGGGTTATCTTTCGGTCTATGTATTTCTATCCAGTGTGCATGCTAAGTAAGTAAGTAAGTGCACAGCCAATTGACATAATCCAGAATCTTGATCTTTATCACCAATAATGTCCAATATAATAAAAGTAGAAAGGTAGAGCTGCCTGGTTGATGTTCTGAGCTGGTCTGCAACTGGTCTTAGCTGGACAGAGATAGTGTGATGCTGGTGAAAGTGGTACATATAATCATGGATGT
Source organism: Lutjanus erythropterus (assembly GCF_056507025.1). Lineage (NCBI taxonomy): Eukaryota > Metazoa > Chordata > Actinopteri > Lutjaniformes > Lutjanidae > Lutjanus > Lutjanus erythropterus. Next base: position 33,934,055 of record NC_139327.1, on the reverse strand, counting down.
TGGCAGTTTGCTAAAATTTACTATGATGATAAGGGTGGGGTCAACGTTAGCTTCCTCCTATCGGCTGGTTACCTCACAAACTGATGATGATCACTTCACCAGCTAATGATACATTTTTGGCAGTATTTTTGCTGGTTAGCTAGCTTAATCTGACTTTGTTACAAGAGTAAGAACCATGAAGAGAAATATTTTTCAGTAAATGTTCTTTTTGTGCTTTAACAACCCCCTTAAAAAGACTGGTGGATGTAAACTGTTGATGTCTGCCTCCAAATTAATTTACCTACCAAATATAACAAGGATGCTAATTAGGCTTGGGCAGTATAAAGGTATTACAGTTTACCAGCACATTAATAAATCATGACTGTATGATTTTCAATACTGTCATACAGTAAATATAGACGATCCTCTTTCTATTGAACTGATAGGGAGATGCTGTAATGTAGCGCGCAGCATGCGCCACCAGAGGTCAGGCTCTCTACTGGTGGACAGGGCAGCACAGCTGAGCTGAGAAACATGGCATCAGGGGGATAAAGTTACAGAGCTAACAATTAAAAAAGAAAAACCTTATGCCCTGCAAGTATTGGGTTAAGGCCCAATAATAAAGGTAAGCTAGCAAACACTGCAGATTACTGACAGGTCAGAGTAGCGTGTCATAGTGAGTGTGTAACTTTAGCATGAGATAGAGCAAGGGGCAGACTGGTTCCTATCTGTGCTATCAGGGTGACAATGAATGCGCGCTGAGCAGAGGAAAAGATAAGCAGTGAAGTAGTCACTCTGGCAGTAAATGTACAGTTTAGGTCTGAGTTTGTCAGTGAATAAAAGCTGCAACTTCTCAACACTGGAGCAAAACTCCTGGATCAGCGTCACTATGATGATCAGCTCTGTCTATGTCGTGGGAGTACTACAGTGCAGTGGAGTAGAGTCAAGTTGAGCCATTTTACTCAAGTTTTACACAAATACCCTTATAATACCATACACCCTGGTAAAATGTCAGGAAGGTATGAAAAATAGATACCACTCAAGCCTAATGCTAATCACAATGCAGCTTCCTGTCTGCTTTCATAGTTGTGTGAAATTATTATATTTATGTACAAGAAATTAAATAAGAGTACACGTCTCAGCTGCCTAGCACTATATGTTCAGTTAGGTAGTATATTGCTAGCTGTCTGAACATGCACAATGAAAAGATATACTTATCAGAGACAAAGATGATGATCATGTAACCAGTTCACTCAGATACAGGGGTAAACCAAAGGACCAAACTGCCCAGGAAAATCAGTGTAGTCCTTTAAAGTGGTACTACTGAAGTCAAGCATGTCCAAACCCCAACCAAATGTTGATATAATGTGGGTATTCTTTTTGTGGCTTTGTATAACTTTCTAAATTTACCAAATCTGAATTCACTGTTGCCTTTAATATCTGGCCAGGCATAAGAAATAAAAAACATATCTCTAGGCCAAATGTGGCTCGTCTGATCATTTCCAGACATTTTCCAGAGAATTTCCAGTAAGTGGACCATGTGCTAAGAATAGGGTGATAAGGTGAATTTTGAATCAAGTGATTAACTGTACTAAACCTACAATACATGTCACAACACTGCAGGCACAAACTAAGTAAAGACTGAAATGCAAGATGGTGGAAGCAGTGGTGACACAAATTCACACTGACAATAGTTGTGGTGAAAGAGAGAAACTGATGACTGAGGGCATCAGATGTTTGGTCACTCAGCCCTCAGACCAGTCAGTTATAAGCAGTGAACAATAGTGGTAAGCACAGAGAAGGCAACAATGGCTATGAACCAGAGAGGAAGGTAGGGATGGTTAACCCCAAGAAAACAAACTGAATGTGATATTCAGGACCAATTGCAGGCAGCGGAAACTGGTGTGTCAAGAATTCAACGAGACTGGCCGACAAGCCTGCGAGGGCTTGTTTTCTTTCAACAAACGTCTATTTCTCAGTCCAAACCAACTGAGAGACTGAAATCGTTTGGTCAGAACACTTGTGGCCTTTTGAATCATTGTCAAGCCCGACCCTGTCAGGTAAAGAACTGGTCCGAAATGCTTAAAGGAGACCTCTGGAAAAGGTGAGCTGTATGTGTGTGAGAGAGGAGGAAATAAAGGTGTGTCCTCACATTGAGCTAGAGAAAACCAAATGACAAATGTTACCAACTCACACATAAGCTGGACTCACCTTGGTATAATTTATCATTTCTAGTCCCAGAGACCAAAATTATTGGGTGGTCCTCATCAACTCATGAGGACAGAAACTACCAGCAAGAAGCTGCCCTTGAATGGCCAAAGAGAGCTCAGAGTTCAGGCAGATTTCTGGTGTCTGATTGCAAAACACAAAGGCTGACTGGTAAATCTATCCATACAAGTTTAATAACCTTCACTTCATGGCTGCTTCCAAGAAGAAGCAGTGGACTTTAAGCCTGTCTTCCATTATTTACATCCTACTGGTATATTTGGTCACATTATCATTTTCTGACGTAACGAGTTGATGAGGACTGGGACATTAGAGACCCAAAAGACACACAAGTAGTTTCCATCGAATTCAGGACACACAAGTTCACCTTTTGAAAATTGGACTTTGAGCAATGTGGCCCCTGAAAAGGAACAGAGCTACAATATTCAATGTGACCATTTCTTTACCCTAAACCCAACCCAACCCTGTCTCCTAAAAAGTATGTTTATACAGCTCATTTGCAAAAGCAAATACATTTTGAAAGAAACTTAATGTTATACATATTCAGATTTTTAGTAACACACACTACAACTACAGCATGACTTTTTTATGGCTATGTTTGTACAACTCAAAGGTCTTGGTATAGGATTAGGCAAAGTTTAACAATTCAGATAAAATGTTCTTACAAAATTTAGTAGCCTTAACTGAACTTCATTAATCTGTCCTTGCTCATCTGAAACCTCTCGATTTTCAAGGTGCGTTCTCAACATACGCAACCCAAAAAGCCTCTTGATGCAATTTGATAGACCTACTACTAATTAGAACAATGAAATGTGAGACATAGCGAAACTTGGTTCATTTCCAAGCAGGACACACAATGGTTGCAATGTGTTGCGTATTACAGCTAAACAGTACACCAAAATATGTTTCTGAAAATATTTTAGACGAGAGCTAGGCAATGAAGTAACCGAAACTTGATCCATATTTGATCAACACTGCATTTCACCTGAGTTTTGGGAGCCTTTGACACAAACGGCGGTTGCCTGGTCGCAATCATCCTCTTATTACAGCTAAACTTTGCACTAAAATGCATTTCTGGAAAAAAACAACTAGGTGGAGTTGCTGACTGGACGTGACTAGACAGACCTACGACCAGGCAGAGCAGCAAGTGTGACATAACTTTTCAAATCTCGACCGGTGTTCCTCATTTGTCAAAAACTGTAGTGCCAGCTCCATATTAAATAAAAGGTTGAGATTGGGCCGACTGGATCCAAGGTTAGTGGAATTCAGTCTGAACGGAAGGGAGGGCAGATGTATTTGCAAGAGCAAATGAAAACTCAGAGATTCATCTAGTTCCCAGGCTGGAACTACATGGGGATGCAGGACTTTGTACACCCATGATCTATCGCAGTTCCCTCCCTACATAATGCATATGGTACAAAAAACATAACACTTTGCAAACAGAAATAAACCCCAATGAAAAAACATGCCAGTGAACATTATCCTCGCAGAAGTAATGTTTCTTTAACAATGTATCAGGTGATATATGTGTACTGTACAAGAACTTTTAGGGAGACAGGGTTGAAACCCTTGAACCTTGACTTTAATAGCATGATAAATCTTTCCCCGGTGTCTTCTTCTGTTTCTCATAGCTTAGGCTGAATGATTTCTGGACCAGAACCATATGGAGACACATTTAGACATCATTTTTAAGAAAAAAAAAAAAAAAAAGGAAAACATCTACAGAGGAACAAAATGACAGCAACATGTACAGAAATACAGTAACTTTGCAAAAACAGGCATGCTAATGTTCTAATCTCTAGCCCTGGAAATAACACATTAAAAAAGCTAAATAGGCAGTAACGTCTGCACATTATTTAAACACAACAAAATATCGACAAAGGAAAAAAGACCCATAATCCATTACCACGATGATGACCATACTGCATTAAGAATAGTAGTATTGGTAATGTACCAGTCTTACAGGTGTGCTGGGCAGTAATCTGTGAAGTAAAGCTACAGTCCAACCATGGTTATCTAAAAGAAATAGTATAGATTCTGTTCCATATTTAACAATTGATCAATTTAATATTACATACAAGAGATAGGGTGAACTACAAGTATGAATTTCTCCTTTTTTTCGGTGACGAAACAAATATAAACTGTCGTAAAAGGAACTAAGGCATGTGCATGAGGTCTTTACATTTTCCTGGTCAGAAGACACTGTTGAAAGAGACCCATGATTTCTTTTTTTTTAAGCTTTTCTGTTGCCTTTTCTGATGCAATGGGGTGGTGTGTGACATTGCTTTGAGGTTTCAGTGACTGTGACCCCGCCCCTCTTTTAACCTTAAAAACCCACACCCAACCACCCTCCCTATACCCCAACCGCCCTCGTCTTTCCCGCTGCTCTCGGGTGGGGAAATTACGCTTTACTTTCGTTGCCGTTCGTCTGCGGAGCCTCGTTGGGAACTGTCTTCACCTCGGCTGTGGCATTCTTCACCTCCGTCTCGCCTTTGGTGTTATCGTCCTTCACAGTCTTACCGCTGTGGGGACAAACACAGGACCGGGAGAAGAGACAAAAAAAAAAAAAAAGAGAGGAGATTCTGTTAAAAGCAAATCACTAAGTCTTTTTTTTCTCACAGCTAAACTGTCTGCTCTGAGCTGCCTTTTGTGTCATTTTTCAAAGAAAGGAGGGAAAAAAATGGGGGGAAAACATGCAAGATGCTTTGAGGGAATTTGTTTTCCCTCCTGGAACTGAATGCATTTCACACATAATGGGATCAAGCTCACTATCCTAGCCAGACATCAAATAAGAGTACATGGATGTCACAGCTATTTTCAAGGAACAATGAATGCTGATGTGGAATGAGACAGGGCCGGTACAGTAGGCACAATGCATGAAGGAATGAAAGACTGAGGCATAACCTACAACACAAACTACAATACACAAGAGGATTACACGCCGTCTGGACTGAGCCAAGACAGAATGGAAAGAGACTTTAAGGCCATACTTCACTTAAGTCGAACATTTTCTGCTGGTAGCATATGTGCCCTTGTTGGAATATATACTTTCGAGTAATGTGCTGCTGCCGCTTCCATTTAAAGAATGTGATGCCTTTTCTTCTCTTCTTCTGGCCTCTGCGTCAGCTCTCAAATAGCAATTTTAATCAATATTCTTCTCTTTCCTGCTGACACATATACAAGCTCTCTGCGGGCCTTACAAAGTTAGGCCAGGAAGTGCCCCAAATACAAGATCCATAAATATATCCAACCCTTACAGACTGAAACCACCTTCATATAAATGTCTTCAGACTATGTGTGATCTTTGAAAACTTTGATCCTAATGTTATTTTAACCTTAACCTAACAGACAGAGGTAACCACAGACTCCAGATGTATAGATGTGTAGATGTATCATGTCTTACAGGTTCTTTATTCTATTGTTTTATTCCTAATGACTTAACATAACTGCTTTATGTGTTAATAAGCGTTCAAAAGCACCCACCTAAAATCAAAATCCCACCTAAGCAGTTCATGTTTGCCATGGGGCCTGATTTAAAGTATCCCATGCTGGGGGGGGGGGGGGGGGGGTAGGGAAACTCTGTCACAGATTCACTCATGTGCTCTGTCTATTTTTATTATATATAATATGCAAATTAACTAACTATTTGTTCCTAAAATGATAATAATCTGTTTGTTTCTTCAGATGAAATTAATTACAGGACAAATCATGTTACAAGAAAGAAATGAGTTCACATTTTGCCTTATGGTTGTGTCTTACAGTAGTTTATTCTTGGGGTCCCCAGGGACCCACGTTGGTCGTCCTTGTATGATGCATATGTTTGTAGGATGAGGGTTAAATAATGTGTTATTGCCCATACAAACAAGCCTGAACTCTAAAGCTCCACTAGCACGCCCTACAGGCTGCAGTAATCATTGCATCTTACAGTCCTGCGGTGTTACTATTTGTGGAGCTATAGTGGGACCAACAGTGCAAAGTCTGGCCTGAAGGTTGAAGAATGTGGCGTCTTTGAAAACAAACAGATTCATCCTCTTGGGCAATGCCGTCAGCGGATTAACTAATAGTCTGCCTGTGAGATTGTGAAATACCTTGTATGCAAACTTCATGCTAGTGGTGCTCGAGGTGCGTTAACAGCCTCAAACCGGGCCTTTGATCATTTGGAAAAAATATCATTTAAATAATCTGATCACATTCCAAGTTTAATGGTGTTTACATTGTTTATTAGAAGATCAGAATTTTATTAGTCAGCTGATTAGCCCATTTGATGATCATGTCTGTTATTAATCACAGAGACACTCATTATTTTAAAAAAGTTTTAACTGTTTAAGAAGAGGAGATTTAAACTAACTAAATGAAAGAATATGTTAAATGCTGCATTGTCCCTTGGCATTTTGCTTTCATCAAATCTGATCTTTTTTTTTAAGTAACTGAATAGGCCTGTGATAGAGTGTCCAAAATTGAAAGTGCTCTTTTTCTGCAGAACCCAAAAGCCCCCCAGAAAATTCAGTGCCATTCTGGCAATGGCAGAGGTGGAAATTCTAGCCTGAAAAGTTCAGGGGCTCACCAAAGTCACATGTTTGCAAATATCCAGCAAGTCTTCTGGCTGTTGTAGAGACACTAACAGCCAGTTGTGTTCTGCCCTGGACTAAAGTGCTGGTGATGGGGACGGTGTTGAAAAATGACTGACCAATTATTGTGTGATTTTTTTCCCATGCCCTAGTATTATCTACAGTCCCAAATTCATACTGTCCTTATCGCATTTTACATTAAGTCCCCTGTATCGATGCATCGATGTTGGTATTCTCTGTGTCTAAATTGTGAGGAAGGACGATGGCAATAAGCTGAAAGTAAAATCAATGAGACGTTGTATTCAGGAAGGCTACTGTGCTGACACATTGTTAATATCTGGAAGAAGGAATGATTGAATCAAAATTTTTTATGGAATCAGCGACTGTTGTGTCTGTATATAAGGCAAGATACTGTGAAAGACCCTTCAGAGAACACTGTGCCCGAGTCTTCTCTTCATGCTGCATGAAGCAAAGAGATTTGATTTATCACACCGACTTTGTAATTCTTCAGAGAACTAGCAACTCTCACTATTTTAGATGAGGAATTTCTATGCTAAAGGTGTGATCAGGCAGCAGATTCCTGGCACGGTCTGTGAAAAATACTGAACCATCTGGGTCTCAGCCAGGCCAGTTTTATGCATTAAGCAGGTCATGGCCAAACCAACTTACTAAGTTATCTCAAAGTTTTTTATCATACCCATCATAGCCAAAATTCCAGCCTTTAATCCTAAAAAAAGCAAAACACTTTGCAATCCAATGACTTCTCATATATTATAAAGACACTGAACTGCTAATAGAATATGTTGCCACTTTCTGGAGCAGTACTGAGGCTGTAAAATCTGACCTGAAGGTATAAAAACAAACAGATCAGCCCCCTGGGAGCATGAATGTTGTTAGCAAATTGCTTTACCCTGATAATGGTGCTAAAGGGAGTGTCAGAGTGTTAAAAATGAAAAGGACTCTTCCTTTGGTGAAAATGAATAAATCCTGATTATTCAATGCCAATTTACATTCTTGTGTTGTAAGTTGGACATTTGGCCTGAAAAACTCAAGAAAAATAATTAGATTCGTCCTGAGGGGGCCATAAATATCCACTAATTCCACCTAGCTGTTAGTTTTAGAGACACAAACAGCCGGTTTTGTTTTGTCATTGACCAAAGTGTTGGTGAAGTCTGTAAAATGCTGGCTCATGTTGCCTCAACCATCCCAAAATACCAGCCTTTAATACCGGAAAAGCAAGCAAAATAAATAAATGGGAGTGGCTGTGATTTTGTGATTTCTGCGCTTCACAAACCAAAATCAAAAAACTTGCATGCATGACCTGAAGATAAACATTTATCAGTGTTCACCTTCAGGATCTATAAAGTCATACAGCTCAAGCAATAATCCTGGCAGTGCATGACTAAATAATCTAAACAATAAATATGCTAAATTCATACCCTTGTCAGCATTGATCCACACTTGCTATCTCCTGGATATGTTCAGTTTAAGTTAGTCCACTCTCATCTGCCAACATTCATTGTGATTTGTCACAGGTTGCCAATAATTTCGTACAAGTGTTACCATAAAATATTCTCACCACATTTAATTCTCACACTTAATTCAGTCTGACTCAGTTCAACTATGATATTAGTTTTGCAATATCAAAGCATAATGAACAGGTTTAGCCAACACATGATAACACTGCACATTGACATTCACTGTAAAACTCCTTCATGCAGCACTATCTATAAATGTCACTCTCAAGTCAATGGGCACTACATCGCTTTGATGGAACTTAATTATACTTACAACTAATGTACCTCAAGCACTTGCACCCTTTTAGAACTATTCAGGTTACTGTTCTCTTGAAATAGAAAAAAAAATCCTGTCACATAATCAAGAGCAATTCAAAGCTATACTGACTGACTGAATGTTGTTTGAAACTGTTTGAAAGTGTTGAACAGTAACATCATGAAGGCTTTCCGTATGTGATCTGCAACGGCTCTATAGTCTGTGGGAAGATCTACAAAGATACGTCCCTACTCAAGAGAGAAAAATGGGTCCTGAGGAGGACTGCGTCACTCAGAAATCCAATAAACCCACAAGAAACCTGACAAGAGATTTCAGTGTTGGGATGCTGAAGAAGGATCACCACATAGATCAGTGGGAGAGCTGCACTTCAGTCCTGTCAGAGAGTTATGAAGAAAAATCCCTACAATGACAAGTTTGGTTATATCAAGGTGATGTTGAGCTGACAAGAGCCCTGCATCCAACTAGCGCTCAACTCCCCATACTTCATCACTGACATCGTCTTCTGGCCATCTGAGTGAGCAAAGTGTGAGATGAAGGAGGGGAGAGAAAGAGGACTGATTGTCAGTAAGCCTCTGTAATTCGTCTTCTGCCAAAGCTTTGTCATCATCCACACGGGGTGTCAGGAATCAGGAACATCTGCAGACTCCTGGGGGGCAAACCTCCACACAACAACCCTTCATAGCACCACTGAAATAAAACCTTTCTGCAGGAATTTAAACAGAAAACAGCATCTCTGAGATTCAGAGATTGGTATTTTGATTGACCTTCAATATCTATTATTCTTTATCAAAATGTAGAGGACACAGATCATAGAAGTAGTACTACTGCAGATCATTTTGTGACAAGTATTTAATTTACTTGAACAAGCTTATTCACCCCTGCACAACTGAGAGGGGCTGTATTTTTCTTTGGAGCTCCCCACAAGAAGAAATCTCTCTTCTTTGTGCAAAAGAACCCATTTTTTGCTGCGCAGCAGGCTTTGAGTCTTATTTTTCTTCGTAGACTCCAGCTTGGACAATTCTAAGCTCAGTTAGCCGGATTTTTTGCAGCCATGTGGTTGTTGTTACTAAATCAAGTACAGTCAGCTAAAGTTTACATTCAGTGGTGTTCACTCACTGTAACATGGCAGACAGACTAAATAGACCGTTTTAAATTGGAAGGCAAAACAAACTGTGAGTTCATAATGGAAAATTGCACACACTATGTGGATAGGCAGATGATTTGAAGAACTTGAGGCTTATTTTAATAGTTTCTCAACGTAATCTGGGAACACAGCAGCATCGCTACAACAAAGTCATAACTTCTCTAAACGGCTTTATTTGGAGCTCCATATTTTGTGCAAAAAACATTTACACTGAACCAAGTAGGTAGTCAAATCATTTCTACTGAGTCTAGCACTTCTAAGATGTGCTTGTGTATGTGTAGTTTCTGCTGAAATTTCTCTGTCAGACTTCACTTTTGACCAATGAAATCCATGCATCCTCATGCACCAGGCTTTTCAAGTGACTTCTATGCAAACCTATCTGCCGCTGTTCAAACCCCCCTGGGCTGTTGATGTAGTAAAAAGAGGGAGAAAGTCCACACATGGAGGAGGTGGGGTGGATGAATGGCTCAAACAAACACAGGATTTTCACCCAGGAGTCTGAGGTTCGTGTCCGATGTGAAACCATAAAATGCTATCAAAAGTTGTATGGCATATAACTTTATGTTAGATGACCCAAATATGGGCTTACTCTGCACTTAAAAAAACATTTTTTTGTGCCTAAACCTAACGGACATACCTGTGAAAATTCTGAATTGTCCAGGTCATGGTATTTTTTAGGAGCTCTTTGTAAGCAACTGGACTTGCTAACAATATAGTTTTTTTGTGCCCCAACCTAACCATACTGCAACCATTTCATAGAACTGCCTTTTTTTCAGTGTAAACTGTTCTTGTGGGTTTTTTGCAACTAGATTTCAGATAAGACCCAGTTTTTATGTGTAATGTTGGTAGTAGTTCCTAATTGGAGGGATTGCCAGATCTCATCCATCTGCCCCATAGCAGACTGGCATCATGCATCTAATTATATCCCCACCTATATACTATAGAAATAACCATAAATACAAATACTGTGTACACTGCACTATCCCATTATTGTACTATAATTAGAATTATATTCATATCATAATGTGTATAGCATATTTTGTACAACTATAATCAGTATTACTGCACTGTGTGTTCTTCTTTCGCTTTTCTTTGTCACTTGTAACATATATTTCAAAATTTTGTGTTACTTGTTAATTACTGTTCCCCTTGGGGACAAACAAAGTGATTTGAATTGAATTGCACAGAACAACAGTGAGAGTGCACAACAACAGTCGCACCTGAAGCAGGAAATTGGTGTGTAAACTGTGATGGATGTTTACAACCGACAGTTTTACTATCTGCCTTCATTTTGTCCAGTGTTTGTCTACCCTGGAGGTTTGTTGATCATCTGACTGCTTATGTTTCTTACCCCATTTGACTTGTAGTGTTCTTTATACTTACCAAGTTAATTGCTAAGATTAACCTTAGTTATAGGGATGATGGCCACAACGATGAAAATAATAGCCAGGTGTTAATAAAATGGATTTATCCTTAAAATTTTAGAACGAATGCTACATGTAATATGAGTGCTGGAGGTGCTGCTTGTACTGTAAGTATTTCTAGAAGACCTGAAGTGTGAACAAGATTTGTTCTAAAAAATAAAAAAAATCCACATTCAGCTATATGTTACCCACAATTATGCAGCAAGTGGCTGCGATAATCTGGGTGAAATATAAAGAAGCTGTATGGTAGGAGAAAAGGTGACTCCACTAAGCGAGCAAACAAACAGGTGGAGGGTGGAGGTGGTGGTTGAATGAAGACAGACATGCACTGGAGGCATCCCAATGGATTGCATTCCTCTGCCATTTACATGGCCAACAGCTGGCATTCTTAAAGGAAAATTCCACCCTTAGATGTTCCTTCAGTAACTGTCAACCTGAGATATTCAGTACATTCCTGGAAGCATTCAGCGATCAGGTGTTCCAAATAGTGTTTTTGGAATATACATTTTTGGCTTTTCGGACATTTTTACCCCCACATAATACTGAAAAGCTCTCAGTAAAAGGTGGCAGTATGTAAAAATACAGTATCACTGGCTAGTCATGCAGCTTTTGAAAACTGGGGCATCGCTACAATCCCAGCTGTGCTCCCTCTTCAAACTGCAACAAGGTCTCTGGCTGCATTTCATTCAGGGATAATGAGGCTGTTGTTAGTGGAGATACTGGTATCGCTGCCTCTGGATCTTTTTCCTGCAATATATATATATATTATTGAGCATATATTTATTGAGCACTGGTGGCAATCACACAGCCAAACATGTTTTCAGGGGGTGATCAGGCAACGCTGTCAAAATCTACTGAAAGGCAGCGGTGCTTGGAAGCAGTGATGAAAGTCTAAGACTGACTGACACACTTTGCTGTTATTTTTAACCTCACTTTTTTTGTACACTTTGGGCTTCTTCACAATGTAATGAAGATGAGAAACCTTTTGATCTCAGCTTCGTGATAGTTTGAGGCTGACACCAAAACCATTGTGTCTACATTTAAGGTCTTTAGGTCTACAAGTATTTGGGTATTTTTTAAAACAGAAAGAGATTTCTGAAAATGCTTTCTGTTGTGCAGTGCCTGAATCCACAACAACAATGGTGGACTACTGGTTTGTTTACATTTCGTGAGCAATTCTAGTGCCAGAAGGGTGTTAAATACTTAAAGCAAAGAAAAAGGTTTCACATAAGTATAATTTAAAAAAAACAATTAGCCAGTATTGCATGTCAAGAACATTTTTCTCTGCTGTTTGAAGTATTGTTGAATTAGACATTATTGACCTTCAACAGTTGGTTGTGGCAAAATGCGCCTCTCAAAGAAGGAAGCCAAAATCTCCTGAAGATCTGAAATCTCACATCAAATGAGTGAGAGTTTTTTTTAAGAGCTTTGATTTTTAACTCTGCATGGTGACTGACTTTATTAGGCAGACTAAATGTTTAACATAGTGGCACAAACATGGAAAGCCCTCTGCTGTGTCGCACCAGCAACCTCTGAATGCGAACAGAATATTCTCCTTGTTAGGTATAATGCTGCCTGAAATATGAAATGTGTTTTGCTGGTCGCTGAAATCATTCCTTAAAAGTAAGTGCAGTTCCTGGGATTCCTGGGATAATGTGCTTCTGTCCCTGGGATAGAAAATGACATTTTTGAGGATGTTTTTAAATAGGGGGGAAAATACCCATTTTCAAAATGATCCGTATACATGGAAACAAAACCTTAGGGTGGATTTTTCCTGTTTAAAAAATGGCACACCTGTGTGCTATTGGGATGCTACCAGAACAGAAGTTGAGGAAGTGGAGGAATGGGGATATGGCAGTGTTCATACTCATTTTGGGCTGGTGTGGTCGAGTCTGTGCACAGGGCATTGGGTGCATCCTTGGTCGGGCCTTCTACTTGTAAGTCCTGATTCTGGCTGCTGTCAGGGGCTTTGACTGGGTCGCGCTGGCTCTGAGGCCCATCGGCATTAGCAGAGGGCGGGCTGACTGGCTCTGAGGGTGTCGGGTTGGGTGATTGGGGAACTTTAGGGGTGTCACTCAGGTCAACCAGGGGCCCAACATCAGGTTGGGACTGGGACTGGGCAGTGGGGCTGCTTTTGGGAGAGGACTTGGCGGGGGCGGCTTTGGTTGGGCTGGAGGCGCTGGTGGTTAGCGTAGTGCACTCGCTAGCAGGACTGCTTTGTGCCGTGCTAAAGCTCTCGGCAACTGAGTTAGTGGCAGTGGAGGGGAGCAAGTTTACCACCGTGGTGGTGGTGGTGTCTGCAGCAGCAGGCCTGTTTGGTGGGGAGGAGGAGAGGGAGGATACAGGGGAGGAAGCACAGAGCCAAAAAGGTGAGGGAAAGAAAGAAAAAGGATATTGAGGGAAATATAGGGGGTAGAGGGAGAGTGCAGGTCAGGGAATAAACAAGGCAGAGTGAGTGCTACTGCGCTGCAGTGAAAAAGTAAAATCTACACAGTCAAAATGTTAGCAACAAAATACTTGTGAAGGGGTAAACAAAGAATAATACAACAATAAACTAGAGAAAGAAAACTGAAGTTTGGGGTTTAGGATGCTAGCATGGTTTTCACATAAAGCAGAACCAGGAAAATGCAGGGTGTTCTGTTGGTCTTAATCACTAACATATATAAAGGTGGACGACATGAGAGCTCCCAGAAAGTGAAGCCAAAACATCTTGATTGCCCCCTGGTGGCTGGTTGCAGGATAGGTCTAAAATCCTGCCCCCTCCTTGTTAGCAGGTGGGACATGGTTTAGTTTTAATTAGTTATGTGATGCTATAAAAAGCGAGTTTCATGTCGTGATTGACAGCTGAGCCAGGTGATCACTGCGGTTCTGCTTCATCAGACCAAGAAGTCAGCACTCATAATAGGGATATTTTGGCTTCATTTTATACAGTGGGTGTAAGTGGAGTCATGTCATCTTCATACAGTCAGTGGTCAGAATTGGTGCTGTAGCTTGGCAGCCCCACCTGGGGCTTGACTTGAGGCTGCTACATTGTGGTGTGGTTTCAATAGAAACTATAGGTTACCTATAAGGTTAAATATAGTTAAAGAGCCATAAGACTGTATATTGATAATTATAAAATGTGTTCCTTTTTGGCCTCTCAGCCTTAAATTACATAATTTTAAACAAGTAAAAAGACAGGCGAAAATCTTGGACAACCCCTAAGCTAGGGCGCTGGTTCTGTTCCATACTCACTCAGGTTCTGTCAAAGGCGTGGTCTCGTTGGGCTCAGTGGCACCACCCCCTTCCTGGTTTGGAGTGTGTTCCTCCTCCGTTCTCACCTCAACAATCGGCTCCTTAGACTCATCTTTCCTGTTGTCAGAAGTGAACAGACAATTAGCGAGCTAACACACTAACTGACTGACTTCATTTGCCGCTACATCTATTAAACATCACAGAAGAAAAGTAGTGGAAAGTAACTTAATATAGTTACTCAAGTGTTGTCTTTAAGGACATTGTTGAGGCACTTTGTGTATGACACTTTATACTACTTTTTGGAAGCCAATATTGTACATTTCTTTGATAATTTTGCAGATTAAGATTATTATACACATTAGGATTAGTAGTATATAATATGTGAAATTGGCTCCACCTTTACCAGCTGCAACATGAAAGAGATTAACATATTAATGGATCATTCATCATAATGTAGTAATATAATGCATAAGATAATATGATATGGGCTATTCTGCATAACGATGAGCAGAATGGACCCCTGTTGGATACCTGGACCCTATTTAAGAACCGTTGATTTAAGTTGTCAAACACGCTCTCTAATTGTCTCATTCCAGCATTTGATCATCCTCCACCTGCCTCCACCTGCCGGCTCTGATTGTAGGTTTCCCTCGGGGGCTCGTCTGTTCTCATCACACTGCTCTCTGATTGTGCTGAGCTCTGTAAGTGCTTTCTGGGAGTGACATGTTGGTGCCAAATACCAACTCTGTATGATTCGTTCTCAATAAATCTGTTTCATGTGGGCTGTTCAGTTGAAATATTTATTTGTTGTGCTGTGTTGTGAACTTCATAGCCGGTGCGATGAGAGACAGTACAATATATTTGACAGAATTTTTTGATCAACCAAAGGCTAATATGCAATAACTGAATTCTGACATGATTGGATGTTTACAAGAGAAAAATAAATACAGTTTTGAATATTTTACTGTCAGCGTTTGCTTTAATTGTGGCATGCTGTTTTCAGTAGCGAGTCAGCCTTTGACAGTTTCAATCTGTGAACTGTTGTATTTGGAATTGCATTTGAAATGTATTCCCCCAAAACCTGAGAAAAAACATCTCTGTGGTATAAAATTACAGGTAAATAATTTGTATAACCTGGGAAAAACAGGATGTAGTCTTGGTGAGCTGAAAGAAACAGCATAGAGCTAAGATAGTAAATTCAATTTACTGGGCTGTAGCCTGTGGTGATCAAAGTGATAGAAATTATTTTGGAAGAAATTTCCTCAAAATATTCTAGGTTATCAACAGTTCTTTCCTCAATTAAAAGACAAACAAACATTTTCTGTCTCTCTCTCTCTCTCTCTCTCTCTTTTTTTTTTACCTAACTTATTCTTCACCATTTTGGAAAATAGTATATTTGTTGGCGACAAACTTACAGTCAAAATACAAGAACAATACCAAAAGTCGTCGGACATGTAGCATAAAGACTGGAAGTGAGAAACAAGATGTTGCTGAGGGAAAGGTAGTCTCATCCAAAATTAGCTACTGTTAGCAGAACACTAGCTAACTAGCTGACTTATCTATATGAATTGACGGATCAGTAGTTTGTGGAGCTGTTATTGTGAGCAAATCTTTTCATATTACAGTCGTATGATCCATAAAGTTTGTGCAGCTTTAATCAGCACATGATAAGACAAGATGACGTTCACTTACGTGAATGCTGCCTTGCCCTCCTCAATGTCCTTGCTCTTGGCACCCGGCCCGGCCTTCCCACAGAAGTTAACAGCGATGCACATGAGGAGTCCACACTTGTTGAGGAAGTAGCAGGTGACGTCCACGCCGACCAACAGCAGGAAGAAGACAACGATGAGGATGCCTACGATGGCTCCGGTGCCCAGGCCTGAGCCGCCTTCCATGGCTGCAGGGCAAGGACAGGGAGACGGGATATGCAAGCACAACAGGCAAGAAAGACAGGCGGGGAAGAGGAGTTTAGGAGAGAGGAGAGGGTTTAACATGACGGAGAGGGGATAGAAAGAAAGTTAGAGAAGAGAGAGGGAGAGAGGTGATGAGGAATGCAGTCGAGCTTTTAATACACTGCTTCAGGTTTCAGTTGTCAAGACCTCAAGTGTGTCGCTCTTTTCAGGGGGAATTTGGAGACAAATCGTGCCAGAGCCACCAGGAAACTAATACCCTGAAACACAATAAAACCTTCATCTCTGCTTTCATTACAGCAACTCGGTAGCTACTCTTGAAAACCATCATGGACGACACACTTGAGGTGTTCAATTTCACACATAATCACATCACTTAAAAAGATTAACAAACACATCTAAATCAGTTGCTATGTGAAGACAAAATGTCTAAAGTTCTATATTAGTTTCTTTAATAAGAGGTGGTATACTACATACAAAACAAATACACTGTAGAAACCCTTCAGTGCTGACCAATTTGTTTCTCACAGGGCATATGTGGCACTTGCAATACAACCCAAAATCTAAAAAAGTAGGGATGTTGTGTAAAATCAGAATGAAATGACTTATAAAAACTTTGACTGTGAATTCACTGAATACAGACAAGATATTTAATGTTCCAACTGACAAACTTTGTTTTTTGTATATAACACTCATTCTGAATTTGATGCCTGCACCATGTGTGGGACAAGGGTAATAAAAGACTGGGACAGTTGTGAAGGCACCATTGATGCTGAACGGTACATACAGGTTTTGGAGCAACATATGCTGCCATCCAGACAATGTCTTTTCCAGGGACACCCCTGATTATTTCAGCAAGACAATGCCAAGACACAGTCTGCAGGAGTTACAACTTCATGGCTTTGTAGTAAAAGTGTTTGGGTACAAGAGGGCACAAAACGTGACCCTATATAACGTTAATCCTAACCCTACCGCTGACTGTTGAGCACTTGAAGTCCTTTATTAAGACTGGGAAAGACTTTCACTTTCATAACTTCAACAATTAGTGTTTAAAGTGTCCAAACTGTTTCAGAACAGGCATCAAATTCAGAACGAGCACATACTTACAAAACAAAATAAAGTTAATCAGTTTGAGCATTATATATATATAACTTGTCTTCAATTAAAATTTTGCAAGTCACTGCATTCTGAATTTAATCAATTTTTACACACGTCCCACCTTTGGAATTGAGGCTGTAGGTTTGGGACATGTTTTAAGGCATAACTAGACCAAATTCAAATATAGATTTGAATTTCTATGCCAAACTTCTCGGCAATCCATTCAGTAGCTGCCGAGATGTTTGGCAAAAGAGACCTGTCTGCTATGAATTCTTCAGTACCCCATGGAATTCATTATACATTGGTCAGGGTTTGGAGTTGAAAATTATTTGTATATTAACTTCTAGGAGACAGGATTGTTAGGACACATTTCATAGTGATCAGGTACAGAAGTTTTCAATGTGGGAGGTGGGCTCTGGTTTCTAACTAATTACATTAGTTATGAAAAAGAGATCAGATAGAAATCACATAAATGAAACTAATAAATGCCTCTGGACAGACCGTTTTTATGTCTTTGTTGTAGTCTGGAGTTTGGTAAAACAACATTATTAGACTATCTTGGCTCAATTGTTATGCATCTGAGGGATCAAATAACATAATCATGATCCATACATATCCAGGACTTGAGCAAAACTAAGCAAGTAAACTAATGGGGGCGTCTGTTTCAAAGCTTTGTCTGAGGGGAGACCCAAAGCCTCAGACTTTGAAAACCCCTGATCTAGCAGACGCTGGGATATTTCTTGATGAAATAAAGAACGTTGACCTGTAGGCAGTGTTTTGAAAATGGAACATCATTAAATCCCTGTTGCATTGTAGAGAAATCTAAAAAGTTAGAAACTGCTACAAAAAAAAAGGCAAAAGAAAACTTATAAAAGGAAACTCTGGCAAGGTTTCTCAGCCTTGCAGTATCTCAACACAGCAGAATGCAGTGTAAATACAACATATCCTAATCCATAAATTATTACATTATATATTATTTTCAAGATTTCTTGACCTTGGGTCAAAATACCAAAAACCCATGGTCCATGATAAATTTTTAAGTGGCACCTTCAGTTTTAACATTCTGTGCTAACTCGCATATTGGAAAAAATTGCTTTAAATTAAAAAATAAATTCTTATAATAATCATGTTCACAATCTTACCCTAGTTTTTCAGGACCGTACAAGTGCAATAAACATAAATTGCAAATACATCAAAGATAAATGCACAGATTATTTGTTTGAAGTGAGTATAGAGGATGTGGTTCATGGGCCAGCCCTCCACTTATAGTACAGCTTTTATACACCCTCCAAAGAGAGTTTCCGAGTTACCAAACAATTTTCTCAGTTCCCATTCTGTCTTTTCTTTAGCTGCTTCAAAACTTTTAGGACACGTAAAGGTCAAAAAGGGTTATCTGAGCAGCTGTTTATCTCTACATATGCAGGCAGTCATCACATTTTTAATTCCACTTAGAGGGCAAAGTGCAAATGCAGGTTATTTTCTCCCACAGATTATTCCACATAAACAAATGCTCATGCAGTTTATAGACATCACGGAATAAGCAGGATTTGGAGGTCCAAGGCAGCTCAGCTTTCCGGCTTTGCATTTCAAGAATGGCTTTCTTCAGCTTTCATCATTCGCTTTGGCATTTGATGACATTTCTACAAATCGGACTAATAAATGGTAGCCATATTTCCTTCTCTGCATGCAACATGCAGTGCAGTTCAGCATAAAGAACATCAGCAGAGGATTCTTTAAAGAAAAAAAGTTAGAATCCATGCATTATTTCCTCAATTCATCACAGTCTTTGTAAGTGTCTTTTGAAAAAGACTGTGGAAACAAGAACGGCAAAACTTGTTCTGATGCAACAACACACAGCGCAAGTCAGCGTCAATGAAACTGCATGAGACAGTGTGCACTCAATGATTTACTTGTTCACTTTTTTTGGAAAAATCATGATGACAAGACATTGAACTGTCTTAAAACAGTTAAATGTCAGGACAGATTTCCACTTCACAGGCACAAAACACAGGCAACTTACCACAATACAGGACAGACAGCACAACGCGTACTTACTAACTCACTGCTTCCACAGACCCCAAAATGTAAATAACCAATGACGTGACATGGTTACATACAATCACATCAGTAGATGTAGTAGCATGCAGTGTCTTGTCACACGTGGGTCTGAAGCTTGCAGGTTTGTTTGCACTTTAAATGCTCAGCTTTAACTGGGTAGTTATTTTTTCACTGTAGTGGCACATGATGAGGTAGTTTATTAGCTCATCAAAATGTTTTTCTGACAAACCCTTTTTCTTACTAAAGTTTAAAGGGAAAATACAACACCTTTTTATGTAGTTGTGCAATCAGTATTGGTAAATGTGGTCAGCTGAAGCAATAAATTCCTCAGTGTGGTCTGTATTGACTGAGGAAGCTGGGTTCTCCTGCTGCAACATCTGTAGTTTCTCCAGTGATGTCACTGGATGCAGGAAGAACTACAGGTTTTACTACTACAGCTTTTCTTGGTCAATATAGCAACTGAGGAATGTATTGTTTCAGTGGACTACATTTACCATCTACACTGACTGGACATCCGCATGATATGTGTTGAAATCTTCCTTGAAGTTATAGCATAGAGACTTAAGAAGCCACTGACCATGACGGATTATTTCTGAAGTACTTTTATGCAGTTGGGCGGAATAGAAAACTATTTCTGTTTCACAAGGTAATAAACGAAAACATGATTGGTTGTCATGAGGTTGTTACTTCGTGCATCAGAGGACATTTGCATAAAGTTGTATGTTTCTCAACTTACCCACATTGTGCTGCTGGGTGCCTTTTGAGTCTTTGAGTAGTGGTGGGCAGTATGCTTTTCAAAGTCACCTTGATGTTGTCCTATGAACGGACATGAAGGTGGAACTGGATGCAGAGACCGCTTTAAAATGTCCCTTCGTGATTAATGCGCCAGACTTAGATTACAGTCAGTTATCCCCATATTGCACATCGAAAAACTCAAAAGCAATGTCTTTACTGCTTTCTTTCTACGGTAGAAAGAAAGTTGTTCCTCATAAAGCTGCTCAAACCAAGGTCTGGGGGTTATGTTAAGTAACCAGGTCATGATTTCAGGAAAGAGACATTGCTGTTGAGTTTTTTTAAATATATATTTCTGCAGGTCATAATAGGAAAAGAAAGTGCTGCATGGCTCAGACCGCTGATCCAACAGGTGCTCCTTAATGAGGCAGAGTAAAGTGCAAAAAGACAACAAGATCCAGGAAGCCTTGCTTAATATAAAGTTGTGCAGACACGGACCTACATGTATCGACTTTTGGGCTTCATCTGGGTCTGACCTGAGTCGATACGCGTGGGTCTGTTTGTTTGCCTGTGCTTGAAGTATAAATTCAAGGTATTATTCCACCAGAAGACAGAGTGTCTTATTTTCTTCTACGGTTGTCTGCGCAACTCTGTATGAAAGAGGACTTCCTGGATCTCTTTGCCTTTTGAGCACCACAAGTCGAGTGCCATCTACCTCTATTATGTTTGAGAGAGGGCAGACATCCTGCGGTCGATATCTTTAAAACTGAGCAACTCGCACCACAACAATCTCCATGGATAAAAAAGCACTGCAAGCCAGACAAAAAGTACTTTTGATTTTGGGGTGACCTGTCACTTAAAGCATTACTTTAATTACTGACAATCATGGCAGGAAATACTTTAACAAGGTCAAATCATCACAAGCTTTTGCCTGTGTGCCTCAAACATATGCACTCAAAAAATGTTTTTCTGAATATTTTTATATAGGTTTCTCACTTAATAGAGCCCTACCACTCAAAGCAAAATTTTCAAAACCCAGTAATACTTGAAGTCTTTTCATTAAATCTAAAGTCTCTCTAATGGGTTAGTGAGACTCAGGATTGTGGATATTACTCGTCAGTGTCTGTAAAGGATCAAGGACTCATCAAACTGTCTGAGGAGAGCGTGAGTACTTTGCAGTTTGAGGGCCATCTCAAAGTTTATGTAAACTGAGGAGATCGGGATAACAAGCAGGAAACCGACACACTACAAATGTGTTTTACAGCTCTGTACCAGTGGACCTACAGAATGAACCCATATGTACAGAATAATGGCCTCAGCACAGCCTGCAGCGTATTGTAAAAGCCTAGCGTTAAAATGAATCAAAAACACATTAACGCTGCGAGGAAACTCTAAGTGATGTACCTTGCAGTGCTGTGCCCATTTTGTTGTTTAATGTTGTTATCCCAGATTATGTGGACAATGTACTGTCGCATCAATATATTTCCTGCAGCCACGACAGACTTTGTTCCACACCATCAACCATGAACATGAGGATTTGGTGTCATTTCCTCTGAATTTATGTGAAAATGTGCGTGGCCGTTTCAAAATGTTGATTGATAACAAAGAATAATTCATCACAGAAGAGAAAGTGATTTCAGTTTCTCCAAGATTATGATGCACTTTAACCTTACATGTATAGCCTATAATGGAAAAATCATGTGAATCCAGTGAAATAAAAAACATTTTGTGCTATCTGCTGTCGCTTGGTATTTATCACATATGTCAGGAAACACATTTTTCTGCCTGTAAAATATTAATGTATTTTTGAAGACTCTCTCTTGGAAACAAACACACATTTTATCCAATCTACTGTAATTTAAGACTCAGGTTTACATTATGAGTTATTGACAAGAGTTAAGCTGCGCCTATTAAAACTTTTCTTTGTTCGTCTTCTTTGGTGTGATACTCAAGGAAAAAGCTGCATATCAGCAGAGGTTAACTCTTCAGTTCATTGCAAGGCTGTGCAGATAGCGGAAAAAAATGCAAACATTTCAGTCCCTGTTGGACTTTCTACAGTGTAAACCAGAGCACGCCTGCTGAGCCACCCCATTTAAAGGTTACTCTACAGGTGCACGTAGTCAGTGATCTGGGGTTTGATTAAACCCAGGTGAAGCTAATTGCCAGTTGATAAAGTCACCACTAACTCACTACAAGAGAAGCACAGCTCCTCAGCAGCGACACATTCTCATACACATGCTGATACAGTAT
This sequence comes from Lutjanus erythropterus, assembly GCF_056507025.1. Taxonomy (NCBI): domain Eukaryota; kingdom Metazoa; phylum Chordata; class Actinopteri; order Lutjaniformes; family Lutjanidae; genus Lutjanus; species Lutjanus erythropterus. The sequence continues at coordinate 33,911,638 of NC_139327.1, read as the reverse complement.
ATAGGCACAAATAAAAGCTTATACACTGACAGAGTCACAGAAAACAGGTCATATCTATTCTTCATCTAAGCAACTGAGGTTTAGTATTTTAAGGTAAAAACATATCTGCATTCACATCGGAGTAAAATCTGATAACATTTCCACCACGACGATTAGGAATCATCTCGTCAGTGCCACATAATTGCCAAATCTGAAACTGAATGATGAATGTGGCTATAAGGGAACCCTCGATCTGTGTAACGTTTGTGAGATTTGCACACACTGTTTCTTCATTGTGCACACTGTCCAAACTCATTATGTTTTAGAATGTGGCAATGCTGTGGTTAAGATCTGGGTAGGTTTAGCACTAGAACCAGAACGAACCAGAATGACTGCTATCTCAAAAGTGTCTTACACCAGCTGATTCAGCATTTTAATATTCATTAATTCTAAATGTATGTTGTCCTCTTGTTTTTCCTACATTTGGTACAAGAGAGAAGCAAGACAACATTTCTAGATCTGCGAGTTATTGATTTTTATGATTGTACTTTTTTTGGGTCATAAAAGCCGTAAAACTTCTATACTTGCCTATTTAATATTAGTATGTATATATCAGTATGTGTATGAGAATGTAACTGTGTTGCTCTGATCTGTTTGTAATGGAGTGACAGTTTGCTTCATGAGTGTTTAATCAACTTCTAGATCACTTTCTATTTGTCACTGTCTGCACAGCCCTGCAATTAATTTAACACAGATATTGCTGTTTATTTTTTATTTGCTGTTACATGAGTTACACCATTTATGTGCATGCTAATTTCCAACTATTACTCAGAATATGACAATATTCAGAATTTAATATAGGTCATAAACACAGCATACTTTGGTTGGATGTTGGTTGGTTGCATTTGACCTTAATTAGAATTCAACATTTTCCAATTAAGATGTTGGATATGCTTGATATTATTTGGGTTTTAGGAGCATTTTTGGACAGAACATTCAGAATATGCTTCTAAGTCAGTTTTTTTATATAGTTTGCATAGAAAGAAAAGTCCACATTTGTGGTTGGAAGGAGAAACACTCCTACTTTTAAACATCATGAAAGCTTTTTGGATATGCACAACTGGTATCACAACTTTTCAAGAAGGTGGTGGAACAAATGTGCTTGCATGGTAAACAAGTCTGTCACCAGTGGAAAATGCAAATAAGATAAACTGCAAATAAGCAAAATGGCTCAAGTGGATCCAACCATTCCACTTTTCCATAATCAAAGTATGGACAGCTCCATGTAGAAAACGAGAACATTAGCGGAATAATCATTTTAAAACAGCCTAGCAGGAATAATGGGCTGAATGCAAGAACATTGTCATGTTTTTATCTTACATTTTTCTAACTTCTTTCATACAGGGGGTGTACAAACACGCCACGTCAGATGCAGCAAACATAACTTCAAATAACTATAAATGATCCGTCTGTGTGTACTTGAGTCACTGTGCATGATACTTGTAAATTAGCATAATGAACACCCCAACAATAGAGTAAAAAGAAGAACTTGACAAGTTTGGAGTTTGAAGTCCAGCTTTCAGAGACCCACAAATGTAAAAACGCCTTGCCACAGCAAGGTAAGATTGATGACCACAACAGTTGGAGGGGGTCAAGGGCAAGTTTCCATCATGGAGACAGAGGACAGAATAAGTCAGGACGTTCCTGTGGACAGCGACTTCATGATCTTGCATCTGAAGATATATGGCCAGTACACCTGATGGTAATACGTCATCAAGTTAATGATGAGAGGCTCTGTGGGTAAATTTACAATTATATAATAATGTGAAATGCAGTCAGACAGGATAATGTTGACATAATTATGAAGGGTCATTTAATTTTCAAACTCAAAGTGTCTTCAAACTAATGAAATATACAGTCATTAGTGAAAAACTTTGGTTAGGATAAAAGCAGACGAGCTGCACACGACTCCTGTGACGAGTTTGGACCACTGAAGGACCAATCTGTTCGTATGGGTGGTTCTTACACGAGGCCAAGTGTGAGCTGAAATTTCCCTTCATCACATGATTTCTCTCATAATATTTGATGAGGATTTAAACAGCCTGTGCAGTGATGAACATGTCCAGGCTGCAAAGTTTAACCCTGGCCTCCATTATTTACATCCTGAAATTACTGTGGTCCAGTTTATGTGACACATTTACAATTGGCATATAAAATCTCCAGACTTTACAAGTTGAGAAGCACTGCCCTGAACGCACCATTAAACAAGTAACTGACACAAATTAGGGCAAAATGTTGGCCACTCTTCCCCGGGCCTTTGAAGTGGGACAGTCTTGTTGACACATATTCAGTCTTAAAATACAGATTTCAAAATAGACACCTCTAAGAATCCTGCATGTTTGGCCACCAGCGGCGCATGATTTTCACTCCTGTGCTCGCAGAGAGCCTCTGTGCTTTGCAAAGACTGATAACACTCCTTTCTATATTATTTTTTACGCCTCTCAAACATGTTACGTTTGTGTTTACTGCACTCGTATGACAGATACATTTTCAAGTGAGAGCACAGCCCACGGTCAATCTCGACATTTCATTTATTTTCACTATCTTCCTCTCCTTGGCTGCACAGTCGTGTGCATTCCTTAATTTTCTCTGGTGTCTGTGATCAAAATAGCGGGAACGTGCCACAGCTCTGTGTACTTATAGGTGACTACGCTGTTGCAGACAACACTTGTTTTTCCTCTACCCGTTGCTTCATTTGCATTTTAACAGGCACAATAAATCATGTGGCATGTATTCAGTGCCGCGGGGGGTTTTCTCACCCAGTGCTCTCACTGAGGGAGAAACCACAAATCTACGTGTCAGGATGGACTACACAAACATTTCTCTTTACAGGCCTGTCAGGTACAGTACTGAGCCAGTTCCCCCGAAGACTGCTGATAACAGACTGCGTGTGATAAGCTTCAACTTCACTGCAAACCACAAATTCCTGTTAAAATCAATAACTGGTCGCTGTCCAGCACAGACAGACTTGTGTACTTGAACACTGATGAAAAACCTTTAGATTGGCAGCGGTTAATTTACATGTGATTATAGCACTGGAAGATGCATTGAAATACAAAATCTGAATACTTTTATATTTAACCTCTCAAACTCACTCAAACTCTGTCAGCCCCTGCAAGTGGCTTTCTTTTTTACAAAGTCAGTCTCTAAAAATACCAAATATGTCAGGCTGAATTTGATGGAAATGGGTCTAAAGTGTTGTCAAAGAGCTCTTTGGCTCTTTGATCGCTATGGCCATAAACAACATGGTCAAATCTAAATGAAACTATTCATTAGGCTGCAGAAGTCAAGTTAAAAACATTTTGTGTGCTACCAAAATTTGTACATTGCAGAGACCAAAACCCCCCCACATGAATAGGACCACGTATTGTAGAGGAGCAAACGTAGTGGCTGCCAATCTACAGGAGAAGAAATGCAATTTTGAGGACTAATATATATCAAGCTGTAACCTCCGGGGCTGAAAAAGGAAGCCAGTGCAGAGGCGCCATAAACTGCATTTCCTAAAGTTGTCACTTGAGCTTGGCCCCAAAAGTGAGTCAAACCCCATGGAGTATTAAAATGTCCAACTTTTTACAGCAGAAATAAACATGCTTCCTGCCTTCTACAAATAAGGTTTCAGTTTCTCTTCATTCATGAAAACTGCATGGGAATTACTGAATTATATTAAGGCTTAAAGTTATGCATAATTAAGGTTGTGCCCGCTTTGAGTGACAGGTACTATCACAGATAGCTAGCTGCTGGGTAGCTGCTTCGATTGGGCACTTCAGCTCTGTCCATGCTCCAACTCTTTGGCCATTTCTGGATTAGCTAGGAGTTCAGGCCAAGTCAGACACATCCAAGACTACATGGTGAGCTGGCTCCTCAGAAACCTATGGCTGATGTCACGGATGCTCTGTCCACAACATAATATTTAAGTTAGGGCAGCTTAATGGGCTATCCTAATGTTAGGAAAGTTTACTTAAGGTTTTGGGAAGTTAGAATGCCTCTGTAACACACCTGTCTTAAGTGAGGATAGGAAAATAGACTTAGGAACTGTTCATCTGTAATGACTAGAGGTATCTAAGGTCCTAACCACAATTACCATGGTTACCAAACAGCTAAAATGTGATCTGCATGCTCACCTCAGTCCCATAATGTTGGTTTCTATACTATAAGAATTCTATAAAAAATTGGTTTTCTAAGATTACTCTTCAGCTGTCTCCTCTCCTCCAGCAAACTGTTTTAATTATGTGCAGCTGTAAGTAGCTTCTCTTATCTTTTAGTATGTACACTGACTTCTCTGTGTATACTTCATTTGGTCAGTTATCCCATTTGGAAACACTACACACTGAAAATCTGCCTATAGAATAAGTATGTCCTGTAGAACTGGGACATATCCTAAATCTTTGGTGACTCTCGTGATCGCCTTTAGACCTTAAGGACTCTCAAAGCTGACAGGTTTAAAATACTGGGAGTTAGTCAATGATGAAGCTTGATGAAGAAGAAGTATGCAAAATGTGTGGGAAAATATATTTTTGTCAAAATTAAGGAGAGAATCAAGATGTTAAATAGATGTTTCAAATAGATAATATGAATTGTAGACAGAGTAGTGCATGTAAAAAATGTATGTTCTACTCCATATTTTAGTTGGCTGAAAATTTTTAAATCAACCTCAAGTGTTTATTTCATAGCTTTCTCTTGATCATCAATTAATATTTCATGGTTTCCTTTGTTCTTTGGTTCTATTTTTCTCTTCTTTCTTTGAGTGTTGCATTGACCTTATTTGGCTCGATAAAGTTCCTTCAATAATTCCCATGTTTGTCTCTCTCTACCACAGTGTGGCACTGCACCACCATTAAAATAACATGAACTGAAGCCAGATTCTGTTTTTCTTTTGGGGCACAGGGAAGCAGAGTGATGCTGACAACTGACTCCCTCTCTGACTGATTAAGATCTTTGGAAACTCTTCATGCAGGAAGGTGTGCGTGTGTGTATGTGTGTGTGTGTGGCTGGATGGGATTTCGAGCATTTAAATGAAGATTTCAGTCACTAGTGAGGCAACAGGCACTGCAAACTGATGTGTATATTGGCTCAAAAATGTATGAATTGCTGACTCATATTTGTGAAGTTTGTGAGGATGAACTGAGGAAGCATTAGAAAAAAAAGTTTAACTTTATGTCTTAAAGGGATACTTCAGATTATTTGATCTGGGATTGTATAATGTTCAAATTAATAATCAGTGTACTAGCTAGAGAGGGGCATTGGAATGGAAGTAAGCAATGTACAGCAGTGGACGGTGTCAGGAACAGAAGGTATTTTAGCCACTAAAAAAGGTCAACCTGAAAAAAACCCCATCATTATCAGTTTAAGTGTACGTTATATTAACACTATTCTGACCTCCTTACCTTTCCGTCAGACAGGCTTTTGTGATGGTTAACCGTCGTTATGTGTCAAATATCACTTTCTCCAAATCAACCAAACTCCACAGGCAAAATCAGTAATTTTACCTCTCAGAACACCGTAATTGCCAGCCTACATCTTCCTTGATCTGTTAGTTTGTTTGTACTAATGTGTGCCTTCGGTGAATCCTTTTAAAACACCAAAGTCACACAGTAAAACAAACAAACTAAACGACTGAGGCAGCGGTAGACTAGCAACTCCTGTGTTCTGCAGGTACAATGAGTGATTTTGCCATGGGAGTCTGGTTGGTTTGGAGAGAGCAACATCTGTCTTATAACGGCAGCAGTTTTCCATCGGGAATGGCTGTGTGACAGCAAGTTAAAGTGATGAAAATTTTCTAAATATCGTGTACACTTGAACTGATATTGACTCTTTTAGGTGGACCTTTTATCAAGTGGCTAAAATAACTGTTTTGCTGCTGCCCCTGTCCACAGTTGTTCATTGACAAGCTTCCATGACAATATCATTAAACAGATGGTGACTGCTGTAGGTTTTCAGAATGTTTTATGCTTTTACTGTATAAAATCCTTCAGTCAGAATTATTCAGGTCTGATTTAATCTGACTACAAAGTAAAAGGAACATGTAGTCTTCTGTAATTACAAAGCTACGTTGTGGAAAATGACAATTAAGAAGATAAAAGACATGACAAACTGTGGAATAACAGATTACTAAATAAAAACAACATGCTTAATTCCTTATACAAATCTTCTGATTTGATTTTAATTGATTCTATCCATACAAACGTCTCATTAACCACATCAAGCTAACAAACTGAGAAGAATGTTTCAGGCTATGCAAAGAGAATGACTCTCAGATTCCTGAACAATGAGCAGCTCTCGCTGTCGTCGGTATGCAGTGGGCGACTGCACCATTTGCTTCGGGGAGGAGAAATATTCTGTTTATATGCAATGCAAGTAAGTGCGATGCACACACTTAGATGAACATCCTGATTAGCAAAAATGAAAATCACTCAGCACTGATCAGCACTATCATTACTCAGTGGGCACTGATGAACAACAGGAGGGACCAACAAGTGACAAAGAACACCTCAAGGGTGTCGTAAGCTCTTATTATCCTTGTGACAGACTTTAGTTGAGATTAAACAGCAGTGCCAGAGATAATAAAGTGAAGGAGCACAAGTCTTGTTTTAGATCCACACCCAGGGAGGAAGGAAGGAACACCAGACGGCTGTTTTTCAGACACGAGAACTGCCAAAGGAAACTACCAGAAGAAAGGTTTTTTTTTTTTTTCGTCTTTGCCAGTATGATTCATCAGTCTTCTCAATCCTGTTTGGGGAAACAGGGCTTCACCACATATCAATGTTATTCTACCTCCAGGTGTGTGAGGTCGGGGCAGGAAAGCAAGTTTTATGGTGCTTCTACATCCTCAGTCACAGGCAGAGAGCCTCTTGAGCTACATTCACCTTGCGTTCCCTCCAAAGCCCCCTTCAAAGGTTACAAATCAGATGAAAAAACCCTGGGACGTTTGCTTATATGGAACTGAAGTGCCCTTTGCCACAGACTGACACTGCGTCAGACGCAACAATACACACTATAAAATAGTGACTGATTTTTGCATTTTCCATATTTGTGCGGTTGCCATCATCCTGAAATACAAGAAAATCTCATCTGCACCATATTATTTGGAGTAACTTGCAATTTTAGGTGACAGTTACTTGGAAATCCTGATAAATGACTGCCTGAGTGTCTTTAGCCTTGACAGAAATAGTCTTGAAGTATTTATCAGTGGTCACCATGATGCAGGCTCTCCAACGTTTTCATAACCGAGACAGAGAAAACAATCACCATTCACATCTGTCTGATTACTGAAAATGTATCAATGCTTTATTAATTGTCTCACATTGAATTGTTGTCGATCATGGCCGTAGGTGATTATAGACTCTCCATTTATGCATTGCATCCTCTCATGACTCTGCAGGACGTTAGTGTGGAACAAATGTTTGAACAAATGGAAACTGTATAGAGGGCTTTGAGAAACCTACACCCTGACGGTCATTTTTCAGATCTGTAGCTCCTGGTTACTAGTGCTAAAGAAGAACTTTTCACATTGCTAAATTTATTGCTTGATTACCTCGATAACAAGACTGCCGTCGTCCCAAGAAAAACAACAGAATCAGTCGTTTGATCAAATGCCTCGAAGGAGCAACTTGTTCTCATCCCAGCTGGTCGAATACCAACGCTGCTTTGTCACTCTGTCGGCATCTCATACTAATGCACAAGAAAGTCTCTAGCTGCTGTATGAGACGCTGCAGAAATCCTTTTTAACTTGTGGTTGAAGTTGTGAAATGGTTGCAGTCTGGGTAGGTTTAGGCACCACCACTTAAAATAAGTATGTTACATACGCCACGTGACATAAGCGAAGCAAGCTGAAAGGTGAAAGTCGCATGACATAAGTCACATGATGCATAACGTTACAACTAGGGATGCAGCACTACCAGCATTGGTCCGATATTGCCCTTATGTACTCATAAAACTACTCTGATACCACCACACCTGATAACACTTTCTTTAAAGTAGCTGCTTCAACACACGATGCAGTGTTTGCTGATGCTAGTAGAGTTAAACAGCAGCAACAACAAAAATTTACATTTATAAAGTGGCAAACAACTAATGAAAATGCTTTTTTAAAGTCACTGTAATAACTGCAGTGGAATTATTGGTACTTGGTATTTGCAAGTACCCAGATGTAAATATTTTGGTCTGAAAAAAAAGTGGTATTGGTGCATCCCTACTTGCAACTTTTAATGAAGTTTTGCTTTCACATGGGACATAAACCCCAGTCCTGTATTTTATTTGAGCCATCAATCCACCCTACTTCCTCCATAAGCAGCCCAGTTCCCAGTGAAAGCTCAGTGCATCTCATACAGTCACTAACTCGTACTGTGCGTGTCTGTATGCCCCGACGGGCGTGACAAGACGTTGGTATTTGACTTTGAAATGAAAATGTGCTGATAAGACTTTTGTTTCTAGTCTGTCGGGAACGGATGCGGAACTCGCGTGCCACAGAGCATCAAAACAAAGGGTGGACATCAGTGTGGATGCACTGAATATGGGTTGACAAAACATGTGACCGCTATACACTACCTTTTTCCTACTGGTAGTCACTATTGGTTTGTCTTTTAAATGACATTTTTTTTGCCATTTATTTGCGATAGACAGAAAAGGGGGCTAGAGAGTGAGGGGGTGACATGCAGCAAAGGAACACAGGCTGGAATCAAACCCAGGACGCTGCTGAGGACTCATAACCTCCATACATGAGGCGTATACTTTAGCCACTGAGCTGCGAGGGCGCCCCACCATTGCTTTCTCTTAATCATGACTGAGACCTTTACCTAACCTTGACGAAGTACAGCAATTACATTAAAGGTTTTCTAACCTGGATGAAGTAGCTTTAACCAGAACACAATCTCTCAGTAACTCTAACCAAGGCATTTCAGTGCCTTAGTGACAAAACCTAAACTGTAGCAGTGTCTGATCAGTGAATGCACTTGGAGACACTAAAAAACAATCAGATCAGAAAACTAATGTGCCTCGTGTCTGATGGCAAGTAAAAAACAACATATTTTGTTGTTTATTTTGGAGAAAATATAATTTATAGCAATTAAATTTATGTGTGGTTCCTGACTGAACACTGAATATGTTGATTTCATGCTTAGATCGTGTTCACTTGTTAGCTAGCTGTAACAAAAACTCTGCTGAACAAGCTGTCACTGCATCTGATTTAGTTGCATATTAAAATGAATATCTCTTTTCTGCTGTATTAGTTTTATATTAGAATTTATTTGTTTTATATTAGAAAAGAAAACCTCTATGCAAAACAAGTTGCGTAACAGAAGCTGAGGTAGCTTGGAATTATAAAGTTTCTAGTTTTAGTTAAAAAAAAATAGATATAATTGCAAAGCCTCTATACAGTATGTACTGTTTGCCATTTGTTCATGTTTTGTTCAAAATGCATATTGTATCGTCTTCAGTTACGTTATAGCCAGGCTTTAATCTTTCAACATCTGGGTTTAACAGTCGTGTGTGGTGTAATGCAACACTGAATGCAGAATACAGACATTTTGTTAAAGCTCCAGAGGGGAAAAAAAGGCTAAAATCAGCTTCACAGGGCCTTGAACAGTCGGTACAAGTCAGCACTGTGTCACACATCTTAGTACGTTTAGTCGCTAAAGCTTCAGAAAGCCATTACTTTCATGAAAGAAAAAGAAACACAATTTATTTCAACCCTACAATGGTTACATGGAAACACACTGATATGTACTTACAAAAATGTCTCAGAGAATAGAATCATTTCACATAGTTGAAAATGAAAATTTTTAGTGTTTAACAGCTGTTGCATTTATGTTTTTTAGACATTTCTCAGCTTTCAGGTAAAAAGAGAACATGAACCGTCAAAAAAACAGCTGATTTCTTGTAGGTTTCTTGAAGGTCAGTTTGAAAAGAGTATGTACACTTTGTCACAAAACATGATTAGTTTTTTTTTCTGCACAACCTTACTGCATGTCCTTTCCTAACAAGGCGGTTACATAATAATGTATCTGAAAGTGAGCATATTATAATGTTGAAAAGAAATAAACTGTCTTGAAAAATGAAAAATCTCACCATGACCAACGCTAAAATTCTCTGTAGTTGTTATCTTTCCTCGATTTTGTACGGCAGGACATTTCAAGCTTGTATCCAAAAAAACAGAAATTAGGCACAGCATTTGTACTCTTCGGTTAACACATTCATAATGCTTGACTGGGGAGCTTCAAAGCAGCTGCATAGCACATTCATGAATACTGGATCATGCCTTGTGTCAGCTTTCATGCAGTGTTCATGCTTTTATGTCATTTGTGACATAGCAGTGGAATGATGTGTCTGTTTGATAGGCAATAAATTCCAAAATAAAAGTCTCTTTACAATTGCCATTTCGGGTTAACGCATTGGAGACACACAATCAGACAGTGTGAGATAATTATTCTTTTTATCGCCCCTCAAAAGATCACATTAAGGCATTATGAATGTGTTACTAATTGTATCTAAAACAAAGCGGCAACACTTTGTCTACATTTAAACCCAATAGAGCACCCAAAGTCCAACTTGTAACACTGACAAAACCTTCTGCAATGTTCTCTTTCTGAATCTATTCAAATTCAACATGAAAACAGATGAAAACAGAATATTAACAGAATTTAAATCCCCGAATTTGAGAATGATGCAATACTGAGCACCCTGTAATAACGTCATGAAACCAATGTCTTGACTCTTCATCTTTTTTTATCTTGTGTGTGGCTGCACAAGGGTCAAAAGGCATAGAAAGCAAAGGAGTCTGGGGCCCAAAGATTTCAAAGGCTCAGACTATCCTCTTTCTCCTTGAAACGAAATCAGTTTATGAGAGCCAGAGCCCAGTCAGCATGGACAGCAGAAGAGCTGCCAGACTGTACGTCACACATCGGCAACCGGTGGTAGCTGAGGTTATTGACCAACCACAGATGATGACAAATATTTCAACATCCACATCAGAGTTTTTGGAGTGATAATCATAGCAGTAAAGTGTGACAAGGAGAATAAAAAACATAATAAAAGCAAAAACAGAGAAAGAAATTTGTGTGTATGGCAATGTCATGGTCCATAGGTGCCCAAGAAGATCACACATGAAGACAAGAAGAGGACACGGAGAAAAGGGAAGCAGGAGAGAAAGAGGGAAAAGAGGGAGAGAGATAGAAAAATAAGGTCAGAAATACAGAAATACAAGTCTGAAAGGTTATTAGAGACTGAATCGAGGAATAAAAAAGGAAGTCTATGTTAGAGGATCAAAGTAAAAAGAAGTCATAGCATGTTAGTAGCACAGCAAATGACATGTGGCTTGTGGCAGGCATGGGTGGAGGGTCACAAAATGAAGGTAATGAGGGATGACAACAGAAAGGGAGACATTTCAAAAGACACGACAGTCCGACCTCTCTGCTTTAAGGTTTCAGTATAAATAAGGAGAGCTTTTAATCAGTCATGGTGCAGATTAGTGGCAGAGTTTAGAGTAAAATGAGATGACAACCCGGTTGCGAGAGCACATCCACAAGAGTCAGGCTATTATCTCTCATTCATAATGGCCAGTGGTGTAATGTAAGGTAAATACAAGTATATGTTTACTAGTCACTGACGCGTAAAACCAGTCCAAAAGCCTCATTAATCCACTCATTTGGTCATTAAAGGGATAGTTTGGATTATTCGAAGAGAGGTTGGATGAGGCACTTATTCATAGTCAGTGTGAAAGCTATAGTACCACTAAAAATAAGCAATGCACTGCTTGGGAAAGGCTTAGCAGCAAAAGGTGTTTCAGCCATTTAGAAAAGGTGCATCCAGGAAAATCAAAATCACTTAAAGTGCCCGCTATATTTGGAATATTTTTTATCATTTTACTTTACTGTCAGACAACCTTTTCTGGCAGGAAACTGCCATTATATAAGCCAAATGCTGCTCTCTTCAAACTAACCAAACTCCATAGGCAAAATCAGTGATTTTACCTCGCAGAATACAGGAGTTGCTGGTCTCCTGCTGCTTTGATCTGTTAGTTTGTTTGTGTTATTGTGTGACTTCAGTGTTTTAAAAGGATAGTTAAGATTCACTGAATTCACACAATTACACAAACAAATCTCCAGATGGAAGTAGCGGGAGATCAGGAACACCTGCCTTATGCAAGGTAAAATGACTGATTTTGCCTATGGAGTTTGGTTGGTTTAGAGAAAGCGATACTGGCTTCTTTAACAGTTTCCCATCAGAAAAGGTTTTCTGACAGCAAAGTAACGTGGTGCAAATATTCTAAATATAGCGTACACTTAAGCTGATATATATATTTTTTTAGGTGGGCCTTTTTTAAACATCTAAAATACCTTTTGTTGCTGAACAGCAGTTCATTGCTTAGTTACTGTGCTGGTGCCGGCATCTACTGTAGCTGAAACAATGACTAATCATAAGTACCCCATGCAACCCTACATCAAATAATCTGAACTATTCCTTAAATTGAAAAACTATAGACAGGAATGGGCCTTAGATTTTGTTATAGGCTGGTATAGTGACTGACAGAAACAAACAAACAAACAGAAAAAAACAATACAAACTCCAAATAATTTCAGCTTCCAATCAGCAGCTCCCTTTGATGCCTATAGAGTCGTGATGCTGGGTCGGATTGATGCTGCAGCATCAGATACTGACTTGCTGTGCAAAAGCAGCAGCGGCACACAGAGAAAAAAAAATCTTGTAATTATGGGAAAAGGATTTAATTCTGATTAATTATTTGTTTTGTAAAATTACAACAGGGAATACTCACCTATTACTGACAAAATAGCAGCAGTAGGTTCATAAATTAAATGCATTTCATGTTATGATTTCCATTTTGCAAGTTTGCAGATACACTCATTAGGAACGTTTCCTCATTACGCTGATCAAACTGTAATCCAGGAGGCATTATGTTTCCTTCAAAAGCTGTTTGCTGTTCTAATTTGGTGGAATACAGAATACAATTGACATCTCTGGGAAAAGCCATTCATTTTTAAACAAATCTCTGGCACCACAAGCACTGAGACATCTACCGCAGTAGATCACCAGACAGATGTTTGGCGTATGCAGATGTAGAAAGGAGAGGGCGGGGCAGTATTCACAGCACAGCCACTTCTGCGGCTACAATTACACCACTGGTCATGGCAGGGGAGAATGGTCCATGCAAAAATCACACATTCAAAACAGAAGCTGGTTATGAAGGTCAGTTCTATGAAATGGATGAATGGGTGATCTCATGTTATCAAAAACTGCAAAAGTTAATAGCTGTTGTTTTTTTGTTGTTGTAGTTTTTACTCCAATGTCAACCTTAGCCGGGGAGATTTGGATGGATCAGTTGTCAACACCACGCCACTTTTGTGTCTGTATGAGCAAATTTACAAAGACTTTGTTTGTTTTGACCAACGTTCTTTGGCACAAGAATTATGATGATGTTTCATCTCTCTTCAGCTGGGCAGCATTTCGCCTCCTGTGAGTCTGTGGCAAATGCAAATGCTGTCCAGCTGCACCTGCAGAGAGCAGAAATTACACCGGCCAAATTCTATAAAGGTTTTTGACACAACAGATTCAACAGATAATTTTCCCAAAGAGGAGGTAACTTAACACTGAGATGTTTTCAGAAATACGTTCAAAACACTTTGGTCAACATGTTGTTGTTTTTTTGTGGCATTTTGTGTGTGTGACTGCTTTCCGAGCGTGTGTTTGAAACATGAAAAGGAGAACAAATTTAACAGATCGAAACTCAACCTTTGATCAGCCCTGCATTCACAATTTGCGTCACAGGAGCCAATTTCGTGCGTGAGCCAGTATATATTTAAAGAACAGCAGCTGTTTTAAGCCAAAAACAGCTGTGAAACCTACTGGAATCAAATGCAGATGTCGTAGCTAAAAATAAACCTCAGCAAAATTTCCCACATGACTCAAACTGAAGAAAAAAAAAACAAAACAGCAACTTGGAGGCGAAACTAAACAGCCCAAAACAAAAAATTAAAAGAAAGTAATTACAAGAATTAAAGGGGGACCGACTTGAACGAAGCCCATGTGAACTTTTGCTCTGGTAGTATTTATAAGTGATCCAAACCTCCCACTGCTATATGGCTGTTGCCCAGCAAGCGCATGAAAAAGAAAATAACTGGTTTCTTTATGGACCATGCACTGGCAGCCACTGCCTTTTTTTAGGGTCTCCAGTAAAGAACAGACAAAATTAATCCAGTTAAAAGTGGCACCATGCAAAGACTGGAAGGGCTGCATCCCCACCTAACTAGGCCACAGACTGTATATGCAGGTCAGTCATGGACCCTGAACTCTAAGACCCACTAAACCTGGCAGTGGAAAGAGAAAGATAGAGGCTGATGGAGAGAGCGAAAAAGAGGAGAGAATGTGAAAGTGATGGGAAGTGGTTTTTTATTTTGTTTGTTTTTCTGGAAAAAAAAGTTTGTGCTCACCACTGCATGTTCACTGGCGGGAAGCCAGTGAGGGATAATGTCCTACTAATTGGTCTATCTACACTGGGAGAAGGGATAAAAAGATTTTTCATTGTTTAACGGATAAAGCCGGTGTTACTTTTTGTATTGTGAACAAATCCAAAACCAAAATGTGTTTTAGTTTTAGTCTCTCAATATGTCTTTCCTTGCCGATAAATGTTGAATTTGTTGTGTTCATTTTAGGGATTTTGAGGCATCATAAAAAATTTGAGAATGTATTATAAGTTTTAGAAGGTTTTCTGTCTTTTTTTCATACTGTAATTGATCCCTATAAACACTCCACCCTCCATTTTCTTTGCTCTGTGCTCCAACAATAGTTGCAGAACCACGGTCAAATTTCTCCTTTCCTGTTTCCTGTTTTTATGCAGAAATGCTCAGTGCATATGCTACAACTACTCAAATCAGTGTAATCAAGTCATTTGTGGGGGCACTTATACTTTTATTTCCATTATATTTTTCACCTGTAGATCTTACCAGCTAGCTAATGATTAGATTGTAGATCAGAGGAGTCAAACTCAATTTAAGCCTGTGTCACATCAGCGTTATGGTTGCCCTCAAAGGGCTGGTTGTTTGTTATCATATTACATAATTGCCTTTGCATTTGATTTGATTTGATTTGATTTGATAGTTGTTTTCAGACATTCAAGTGTACAACTATTATGCGATTTATCAAAAAATGAAAGTAATATAACTAAAAAATCAACATAACAATGAATGTTTTAATATTTGTAGCTTACAAGTAAGAATTCAAATCCAAAATTTATATATGCTTCAAAATGAAATGATGGCTACATGATAGTTACAAAGACTCCGCTAGAGGGCCACTGCTGGAAGTGTCACGTGATGAGCGGCGAGACGTCTTCAAAATCGAGATGCATTGTGGGACACGTAGTTTATGGACATTGTACTCTGGTATGGCAGCACAGAGTTGTGTCACACAAATTAAATTTTTCACAAGTTCTCGTGGGCCACGTAAAATTAGGTGGTGGAACAGATTTGGCCTGTGACTGACTGGCTAGATAACGAGCGCTTTTCTAAAATTAGCTAGTACAAGGAATTTATAACTGGTTATGACAGAGTCTCAATTCAATACTGATGCCTCTCTGTGACCTACATAAGCAAGAGCATCGTTATGAACCCGTTTACATTTTTCCAGGCAATGTCACAGTGATATATTACTTTTATATATCGCCCAGCAACATCTTTTAACCATCTTCAAATTATGTTTTTCATTTCAACATGGACGAGCAGAGCATACAGTACATCTAAGTACAGAAAACAAGGAAAGGATAAATTTCACCATGGTTCTGCTGGGTTGCTCAGCTGTTATTGGAACACAGCACAAAGGGGGGCGGGACTTAGTAAGGGTCAATTGTAGTTTATATTTTGTCCTCATAAATGCAGTCATGCGCTTAAAACTTACATAACAATTAAACTAATTAAATATAACCACTTATGAGCCATTATGAAACATTTTTTATTTTCTGTCCAAAATCTACAGAAATGTTCTCTGTCTTGTTATTATTGTATTAACGCATCCATTACAGTTCCATCATGCTTTTCAATTTGGTACATAAAAATAACAATAATATATTGTATCTCCAATATTATTTAGTTTTAAAGGCAAAAGACAGTGGTTCACCATTATCTTTCAGAAATCTGACATGCAAGAGACCAATTAATTTTCTTCAAAGCTAGCAATTTTTAAGTTTTGTGACTTTTTTTCCTTTATGTTCACTTGACAGTTGAAAAGAAACATATTTGAGATGTCTTTTGTGAGAGAAGTGGACAGACAAGAAAGCCTTGAAATTGAAGGAGAGAATGAAGGAAAGAGAGGATGATGCAGAAAGAAAGAAAATGTTGTTTTTCAATAATATATAAAATGATGGTTGGACAGGAAAGAATTTTAACCTGTTTTGTAGCTCAGGTGTAGTGCAATGGGGAGGCAGCCCAAGTTAAAATGTGCACCTTACACACAACACAACAACAGAGCAAAAGCCGACCGTGACCACCTGGGTAGAGAAAAAATTGATATTTACTGGACAAAATGCTCTGGGTCTGACTGATATCTGCCCCGACTTTATTGCTCACTGAACACGAGCTGTAACAGCTGCCTTATAGGAGCTACTGAAGACCAGGAGAGCAGAGTGCCATGAGGCTGAGTTTATCTGTAGCTGCAGAGCATCACGGAGGGGGAAAACACTCGGTGAGTATGTCTCTGCTCTTCATATGGATTCAATAGGTATTGTTTATCTTGCGCAGCCTGGCCTCTGGAATTTTGTGAAGTGAGCACAGTGTTTTAAAATGCAAATAAGGTAAAAACTGAGAAAATGTCTCCAAGAGGAAAGGATTAGGCGAAGGAGACACAACTGCAGACAGTAGTGCAGAAGTTTGGCATTGATATTAAGAGAGTGCAGGCCGAGGGAAAAATGGGAAAATAAACTTTGGATGACCCAACTTCAAGTGACAACTTGTGAATTTTTACTGACATAAAAGTTTGACTTTTCAACACCTTTTGAGGCACTCGAGCTGCTTGATGACAACACATGAGCAGTTAAGCTACACACATGTGGTAAACCAGTGGTTCCCAAACTGGGGGGTCACTACAAAGGGGGGGGGCATGGGTGATCAGGGGAGAAAAACAGAGTGTCAAAAAACTACTGAAGTCAATATGATTGATGTGGGGAAATAAACAGAGTTTTCTGATGCCCTCATGCTGACAATTATCTCATTAAAATTCAGCTTAAATGTTTTTTTTTTTTTAATCATTTGCTTCCCCAATTATTGTTAATGATTGATAAAAATTGTGGGGTAGGGGGGTGTGAACGTTTTTACAGTGTCTGAAGGGAGACATGCCAGAAAAAGTTTGGGAACCACTGTGTCAAACTTACGTGGCCTGTAAAGTTGATTCTGATCCTCATTTTAATATTCAGTCTCCTCGACTGTTTTGTCATTTATGAATGTTCTTTAGCCTACAAACTGCATTTATATTTCCATTCCATACTGCAGAGAAACCCTGTACTTTTGATCTATTGTAGGGAAATGTAAAATTACAGGACACTTCTGATCATTTGAAGTGAGGCTGTAGGAGCAGAGAGGAGTACCAGCATGGAAAAAAGAAATGAACTGCTGAGGACAGGCTGAGCAGCAAAACATATTTTAACTACTCAATCTAGAAAAGAATCCATATTAGTTCAAGTGTAGGCTATATTTGGAATATTTTCATTGCTTTACCTTGCTGTCAGACAGCCTTTTCTGAAGGGAAACCGCTGTTACATAAGCCAAATATCACTCTTTTCAATCCAACCAAACTCAGTAGGTAAAATCAGTGATTTTGCCTCACAGAACACAGGAGTAGCTGGAGCACCGCTGCCTCGATTGAGTTGTATAATTGTTTTATTGTGTGACTTCAGTGAGTCCAAACGTATCTTTTAAAACACTGAAATCACACAATAGTCAAAACAAACAAACTGATCAAGGCAGAAGTAGCCCAGCAACTCCCATGTTCTGCGAGGTAAAATAACCGATTTCGCTTATGGAGTTTGGTTGTTTTGATGAGAGTGATAATTTGCCTGTATGAGCAGTTTCCCATCAGAAAGTTAAAGCACTTAAAGTATTCTAAAAGCTAAATATTGAGCTAAATCCTGTCCACAGCAGTATACTGCTTAGCTTTCATGCTGGTATGCCTCTTTGATGAATGACTCTGACACCTTATATGTACTTCAGAGTTTGTGCTCATGTCATTCACATGGCCTTGTGAGACTGTGTTCTGTACAGGCCACAGTATTACATGCATGCTTCTATTGCTTTTGGGAAATAACAAAGTCTTTTTCACTTCAGTTGGGGTTTTATCCCACATGTCCAATTTGCTACCAACTGCACTAATAGGGACAGTAAAAATCAATACACCTCCTTCATGTAACAGACGGAGACAAATAATTCATGTCAGACGCTACAGCCAGCAAGCTTTCAATAAGCGCCTGGCAGTCAGGGATCCAAGTAAGAGTCGGTCTCTGGTCACGGTGGAAGCCTTTGTGCGCTGTGGCTGGTGTGTGTGTGGATGCTCGGGGTGGGATGATGGGAGCAGTACCTGGGATGGTAGTGGGCTCCGTAGCCGTTCTGAAGGAGAGGACACCAGGCTTCGACTTGCCCTGCTGATTCTCTGCCACCACGTGAACCTCGTACTCTGTATTCCAGTCCAGGCCGCTCAGCAACACATACTCACTGCTCTGGGGAAGGCGGATCTCTGGTTTCCAGTCAGATACATGCTTCTGAGGAGGGAATGTAGAAGGGACAGAGCTCAAAACAGGGTATACAAGTGGTCATTATAGACAGACACAGAGTGAAAGGGTCTTTTTATGCGAGACTGATCCTTGTCCCAGGATGGTCATTGTGCAGAAGATGAAGAGTGCATTCTTCTTTAATTAATTCAAAAACTGCACAGCTAAATTGTTCCTTGGTCCAAACGAATTTGTAGCCCCTTTTTAGCACAACAGAATTTGACAATAATCATACAGTCCCAGAGTAGAAATCATTAATTTGGGATAACAATTTTAGGAGTCAGTGAAGCCTCTTTGTTGCCTCCAGGAATTCAGGCTTTTGGACAATCATGAAATGCTAAATGCTGCCTGAGAAGAGAATTAAGAGTAAATTTGTTTCTTGTGCATCAAAGGACCAGTGTGTGGGATTATGTGGCCTCTAGCATTGAGCTTGCAGATTGCAAACATCATATCTCACCTTCCCCTTCCAAGTGTATCGGAACTAACGGTGGCCACAGAACTCGAGCTGGTGTTTAGTTTGTCTGTTCTGGGCTACTGTAGAAACATTGCAGCGCTATTTGGCATCCAATGACCCCCATAGACACTAAATATGTAGACACTACACTGCGTGGACCACTTGCTTGTTTTACTAAGAGTTAGACGGGTAAACCAGTATCTATTTTATCTCTGTGCATTAAATAAAGAGGTGCATTAGCACAAAGGAAAACTCCAAGCTTGTAATACTTGCAGAAAGATAACACGAGCAGTTAGCTAACTAAAATACTTGGTTCCTATACAAGGACAAAGGCAGCTATATTTATATGACAAGTATGTTTGTCACAGTTGCTAAAGCCAGCCAAAGGAGCACACTGATTTAGGCTGGGTGTCATGGGGGAAACAATATTTTGCCTCAGTCCCTGGCAGTGGTCCTTGTGGCTTGATGTCCAGTCAAACAGAGTTGTCAGTATTTACTGGTTAGAAGCCAGCGAGGGATAATGGCTTACTGATTGGTCTCGCTACACCGTTCCTTTCTGTTTAGAACTTCCCCAGTTGGAACTGTTCACTCCAAACACTAAATTATTATTTGTATTAATTGTTCAAGTAAACTTTGGTCATTTGGGGTTCATAACCATTATACAAAAAGTGCAAATTGTAGGAGTGCAAAATGGACTTGCATGAAAGAGTGTCTTAAAGGGATAGCTGGGATTATTTGAAGTGGGGCTGTATGAGTTACTTATCGATAGTCAGACTATTACCTACAGAATATGACGTCAACACGCCCGCAGTTTGGAGAAGCAGAGAGGGTTCCCAGCATTGTACTGATGTGGACATGGTCGGCAACAAAAGGTATTTTAGTTATTTAAAAATGGCGCACCTAAAAAACACCAGTGTTTGTTCTAGAGTATGCTATGTTTAGGATATTTTCACTGCTTTACCTTGCCATCAGAGAGCTTTTTCTGATGGAAAAACTCTCTTATACGAACCGAATATTGCTCTCACCAAAGCAACCAGATTCCGTTAGCAAAATCAGCGACTTTACTTCGCAGAACAAGGGAGTTGCTCATCTACTGCTGCCTTGTTTGGTTAGTTAGTTTGTGTTGTTGTGTTACTTCACACAATAACACAAAGCAACTAACTGAGGCAGTGGTAGAACAGCAACTCCAACGAGGTAAAATGACTGATTTTGCCAATGGAGTTTGGTTGCCTTGGAAAAAGCAATATCTGGCTTATATAACAGTGGTTTCCCTTCAGTACACGCTGTGTGACAGCAAAAAAGTGGTGAAAGTATTATAAATACAGTGTACACTTGACTGATGTTTATTTTTCTTAGTTGGACCTTTTTATAAGTGGCTAAAATACCTTCTGTTGCTGACCCAGTTGAAAGCAGTTCATTGCTTAGGTTCCATGCTGCTGCTCTCCTCTCTGCTTTTCCTAACAGGGTCATGTTGACCAGCATCTACTGGTGTGACTGTTGATACTTCATACACCCCAGCTGAAATAATCCAAACTGTCCTTTTTGGGAGTTGTTACCATTTGTTTTTGGCTAGCAGTTTATTTCTGATTCCAGCTGGTTTAGTTTGCACTGTTCCTTGCCAATTTTAATGAAACAATCGAAAGACTTGGGGAAAAAAAGCAAAACAGCAAAGTGGTACCATGTTACCTCTTTGCCCAGTATACTCACAGCCTTGTATCTGACCAGGTAATGTTTAATGGGGGAACCGCCATCATCCTGCTTGATCCAGTTGACCTTAAAAGCATTGCCCCTTTCGACCTTGCCTTCTAGTTTGGGGGCATTGGGTTCCCCTACACAGGAAAAACCAATGAATTGTGATTAGTTGACATGTATGTGGTTCTTGGAGCAGCACCATTCACAGCCTGTGTTTCTGACCATCCAACTGTGTTCAAGTGTGCTTGTAAGGTTCTTCGAGGTCAATTAAGCTAAAATTTAACTTGATTGCCAGTTGGAGCTATACTGCTCTAAGATGCTTTCCCTCAAACTGTAACAAGCATTGCAATCAGAGGACGCTGCAGATGTGGAAACAGTAATCACAATGTGATTAAGGTTGTCATCCTGTGTTGGCCTAAAGTGACACACTGAGTTTTTGTGCTGTCACATTAGTCTACTAAGCCTTTAAAGGATGAGAACACAGACAAATCCCTGCAGATCATTGTGTCCACTACTCACACTGAGAGCTTTTTGCTTTCACAGAACTCTCAAACGACTCCAAACATGGACATGGTTAGAGTTGGGATTAGTTTATGGTATTAGTTTTAAAGTATAATAACATTTATCCAGAGCACATGAAATATAAAAGTGCCAATTACAAAGTATGTGCTAAAGGGTTAGCAAAATGTTCTACCAGGGACAGGTCAATGTCTTTGGTGTCAATGTTCTCATCTCTCAACAGCTTAGTTTAAAAATAGAGCAATATACATTAAGTTTGGTTATTGCGATACTCCACCAAAATCTGTCTTTTGATTATCAATCTCTCACCAGCTGCAGACTCGAACATTTTGCACAGGAAACTAATAAGATCACATCACTGCCATGTTCTTCAGAAACTAAATATGTTAAGTTTTGATAATCTAATTAATCTTGCCAATCTAAAACTCATCCATAAATGCCCATATAATCAGGCTCCTCGGGTGCTCAGTGACCTCGTGGTTTCACTTAGAGCATCCAGTGGGAATTGTAAGGTTCCCCCGCATTTCTGTCTGTGGAATTAACATCTTTACTTACAGAACTTAAACTGGATCCTGATTTAAAACACTTTAAACTTGGTGCTTCTTATTCTGTGGTGCTAATTATGTCTTGTAGTTTGTGTCTATTGTTCTGTCTGTATTTTTTAGTGTTTTGCACTGTTACTTGTGTTTTTGTTGCTGAGTCTTTTGTATCTTAAGGCTCAGCTTGGGACAGGCATTGAAAATTAGCTTAGGCTATAAATCCTGTGATGTATGGCATTGATTTATGCTACATACTGTACTTGTCCCTATACAAATAAACATTGAATAAACAAATAAATAATAAAGATTGGACAGGGCTGACCCGAATTCTACTTTTAACTCTCCCAGACTTTACAACCATTGTCCCAAACTGAAGTTATTCATTTTCATTCTGAAGTAGCATTAAAAATTTCCCTCAGCCATGTTCAATAAAATGTACACAGTCACACAAATCATTTTGTGATTTGTTTTGGTCGGCACCGACATACAATGTTAACCTGCCCACAGGGATGTAAGATCGGAAAACGCTAATATGGTTACCTTTTTAAGGCTGCGCTGAAGGAGTGATTGATCATCAAAGTTAGATTTTGGGTGGAATATTTCTTTGAAGATAGTGTGTGAACCAGTGGCTGAGGTGTTGTTCTCCTTGAACCTCCTCATTATCTGCTTTGTCCCCCTGAGTAATGACTGCTGGGCTGCTGGATAATGAGCCTGAAGGCCTCGACTGGACATGTTACTCTATTACTTATAATAATAGTACAGAGGCGTGGGAGGGAAAGCTGAGTTGTTTTTGTTGTATCTTTAGCGATGTTAGCTTTTTACCCTCAAGACACCCTCAGGGCTGTAAGGGAGGAGTCAAACAACCTAAACTCATTAATTATGTACACAGCGGTTACACACCTCGTTAGCTGTGTTATTGTGTTATTAAAATGACTACCTCATGATGTTACAGCCCTTGTCCTGTGCTAATATATGATCTGAGGCATGATGCAGATTTGAATATATGCCTCTGTTGGAAAGTTATTGAGCAGATAAGAAAGAAAATAAAATTCACATTCATTTCAAATGGAAAAAAAAGTCAGAATTCATGTTTCCCAAGCCAGTGTTTAGCATTTCAAACATCAGTGTTAGTAGTTAATTAAATTAAAATGCATGAAGGCACTTTATCGTGATCCTATGTAATCATCTGAGCCTGAAAACTGCATTCCACAAGACTGGAGTGAGCATGACAGATGCTGGAAGTGAATCAGACAGTGTTAGTCAGGAAAAGCAGCAGTAACACGGTGGCAGGAGGACATACTGTAGGTACATTCAGCATTGTTATTCACGGGCATCATTCGGGGTTAGGTCATTTATTCTGGGGCTAAAAACAGAGAGAGCGGAGGTTAGAACGAGAAGCCTCTCCACGCAGGCTGGAAATGTTTGGCGCTGCCGCACGTTCGGAGGGGAAACGTGTGGAGGACCGCCCATGACCTCACACTGACACACACATGTGGGAGGCGTGGCTCCACATGTACCCTGACCTCACACAGCGCCCTCATCTTCCAGCGTACATTGAGAGATAAGTAGATAGAATTAAAAAAAGAGTTATAGAAAACATGCTGGTGGATACAGAAATTCTTCATTTATGTTTTGCAGGTTTAATTGTGTGGGTACATACGTCCATCTAATACAGTATTGCTGAAAATCATGTTAGAGTAGCATTTGTGCCACTAATAATATTAATTAAAATGAAGAAATAATGTGGCGCAAATGATCAGCCTTTACCAATCATTATTACACATGCACACTCAAACTCACACTGTCCTACTTTTTTATGAATTATGCATGTTCCTGTAAATGTCAGTTATAAAAGTATCCTGCATAAAAAGGTGTTACATCATTTGGGATCATACTCTTTCTACTTGTCTTTACACTTAAAATTCCGGTTTCATCTCAAGTTGTGCTCACGAAGAAAGCAAAGCAATTTTTTTTTTTTTTTCTAAAACAGCATACACTAAATTTTCAAATTGTAATAATATTATGCATTGCTTTAGAATAAAACTAGGTGATACGGATAAAATCAAATGTCACAATAGTTTTGCCTAATATCAAAACAACAATATTGCAGGGATGGCTGTTGTGTTAGCAAAGTATTAACTTAATGGGATATTTGATAAATAGTAATGTAATGTGGATATAATGACTGAACCAGGTAAAGACAACAGTTATGCCAGATCAAGATTAAACGATATCCAAAATCAACTCTTGAGTCTCCCTCGGCTAGCTATGGATGCCAAATTCCGAAAAATAAGCCTTTGAGGAAAGTTGACAATTTAATAGTTGCAACTCCAGGCTGACTTTTTTCTCTCTCTTTTTCTTTTTTCTTTTTTTTTTTTTGGCTCTTTTGAAAGTCAAAGTTGCTGAGCCCTGCTCTAGAGGATTAAACACAGGAGTCATACTGGATTCTGCTCTGATGTGGACCTGTTTACAGGTGGGAGGAGAGTTCAGAGTGTCTTTCTCAAATGTTTGGGATTCATCTTTGCGATTCATCTTTACTCTCACTTCTCAACCTGTCTGCAGCAGCAAACCACGCGGGTGCTGACCTTGATTATGTGTGACATTACTGTGATTACAAACACAAAGACACCTACAAATAATCACAAATGTTCCAAAAATGATCCCATGGTCAAACTTGCGCACAAATAACAGAGAGTGAAAATTTGCTTTGCTTTCTGTCAGAGCACACCATCAGAATTCAAACCATTTTCTCAAATTTCTGAAATTAATATCATATAAATGTCTTTTTGTTGAATTTATTAAATTATAAGAGAATTATTATTTATCTTTATGTCTAATGTGTGCAAAAATGCAAGTACCAAGAAGACATGACAAAAAAGACGCAGACACATGCAGACAGGGCCGACATTTTCTTTGGGAAATAGCAGAAGAAGAAGAAAAAGAAGGATGCAACAAGAAACAGGGGATAAACTTGCATGCTGCAGTAATGCAATGGGCTGCTGTGAATCCACTCAGTGAAACACTGAGAGCTACGGCGGCTAATTCGAAGAAAAATAAGAAAAGTTAGCTTTGTGGGTGAGTTTGAGGACTACTTTAACAGTGCGTGCAATGTGAGGGAAGTCACTTTGCGAGGGTGCTACTGTGATGTTTAAATGTGAAATTTGAAGGTAAGATAAGCTAATTTTGGCACAATTTAGGGCTTTGGTGTTAACTTCTAATGAAGGTTTCATATGAATAAGAATGACAAAAAAAAGCATCTCATGGAATTAAAAATTGGAAGATGGATAACCCTGTTGTGCCTGATTAATTCTTTATATGACATTTAACTAATCTAAGTTAATATGTTGCCAAATTATCTTGTTTATTCTCATCCATCTGATCCAGATATTCATGTGAAGAAGAAAATTTAAAGTAAGACGTACTTTAAATTTTCTTCAGTAACTTTGATTTTTAAATAAAGGACAGATGAGTGAAATGTTTAAACAGTCAGTGCTATGGCTGACTGAGGAGATTATGAAACCTTGTCAATCGGAGTAAACCAAAGTGAGAGGAAAAATGCAAAATGAGGGGAAAAAAATAGGAAAGGTTAAATGAATTTAGATGCACATGTTGTAATATTTCAATTTAAAATGGCTAAAAGGGGTAGGCATTTTGGTGTGTTTCCAAGAATACATGTTTTCTTTCTAGCACAACAAGCTCAATAACCCATCCAACTGACTGATTTACCTCTATGGAAAGGAGCGACCATATGATAAAATTAATTCACAGATGGTTAAAAACAAAAGTCTTGTTCATGATGTAGGTCACTTTGAATCAGAATTAAGGGCATGCTGCAACAAATATCTTCAAATGTATCTTAGCAGGCACCAAGAAACTCCAATCACAGAGTTCATTTTCCACCTGATATTAACATGCAGTCTGTATCTGGATATCTTATCTGGATAAGGCAAAATGCATGTTGATGCAGGTGTAAATGCAAGCAGAACACATGGGGTCAAAGACTTAACAATCACATCAAGCTGGCTCAGTTAACCACCTTAAAAATGATGTATCCCTGATGTATAATTCTCAAATTTATCATATAAGATCACCTATATGGGAATAATCTTTAACAAGGCACTAAAAGGAGAATAGACTTGCACTGTTACTGTATGACTGCAATGGAAAATAAGCAAAAGGATTATATTTGGCTATGAGGAGGAGAAAGTTTTAAGATGAACTGATGAAATAGTGCTGGTTTAATAAAATGTTTACTATATATTCACAGAATGGCCTAAAGATGGATGAAAAATGGCCAAACAAAACTGAAAGCATGTTAACTATCTTGCCACTAATCTGACAAATGCCTTCTCAATGGTCACTGCTGATCTCATGATCTCAAACTAAACAAACGGAAAAAAACGTTACCTTCTTTTGGCCAGCGAAGACGACATCATCAGCACCATGCAAGAGCCATATGACAAAGTCACATGATGTGCACGCACATGATAGGTTGAAAGGAAAATATAGGATAAGGAGGGGGGGCAGGGAGAGGCGGGGGGGCACATTGGAAACATACAAAACATTTTTGAAATGATGAAAACAGAATAAACAAATGAACAAGAATGTTAAAGACAAAATGACACAAACGGAACACAAACAACCAAGAGAAATACATAAATCCATAAACAGATTGTTTGGAATACATATAAAAAAACATGTTGCTGAATATATGAAGCAGTTTTGGTTTTTTGGAACATATAGAATCAATCAATAAATAAACAAAGAAATAAATTGTTGATTTTCAGATACAGATTTGAGATAGAGAAGACCCAAAACTGTACCCAGAATTGCCTCATGCATCCAGATAATCAACAGCTTTTCCTCTGACAGATTTATTCTAATACTTTACACTGCAACGTAAATACCCAATCTGAATTTGAACCATGGTCACCTCTAGCACCATGACTGCAATTAAGGACAAGTGAAAGTAAAAAAAAAAACAAGCACAGCAGTTTGTTTGGTTCCCCTGGTACAAACGAGAAATTAGGGTTAAAAAGAGGAGCAGAGGAAACTCTGCAGCTTTGAGGACACAAGCCATGCCAACGAAATAGGACACAAAACACAGTGTGGACATATGAAACATCAGGAGAAATAAGGACTGCATCAGACTCAAAGCAGATGTGATGTGGTATTTAAGTGATGAACTTGCAGAAAAGAAGGGCAGTTGCTGGAGCATACGCTGTATCTGAGTAACTACAGGTGAATCTAATGTCAAGGCTTCATTTGACAAATATTATTAAAGGGGAGAGATTCGGTTAGAAACACTGCAAGGACGAACAGTTCTCATTCAATACATCAGGATCTCTATTAGAAGAAGAATAGTATTTCTAAACAGGCAAAGCAGGCCTGGCTCAGTGTATTTCCTGGTTGTGTTGTTCAGGGCACACTGTTGCCCCGAGTAGAAGAATCTCATTCACACTGCATAGACAGACCAAATCCTGGAGACTAGCGTGGACTGCTCTGTCAGGGATATCAGATGATCTGATACTGTCTTTGAGCTGAATGGACACAATGATGTGAAACGCTGAGGGGTTCTCAAAAAACTTCAAAGTTGACCATGACAGACTGGATTAGATATGAACTATAGTATGTAAATGGTGGAAAGGCGACAATAGGTTTGGTAGATAGGAGGAAGCAGAGAAAACCCATTTTTGCGGGTACCTCCCTTTTGTTGTCCAGTGGCTAAAAATTTACTGGGAACTGGCTGGAAACCGGCTGACAACTGAAAGGCTTTTGGTTGAGAGGGGAAATTCAAGGTGGCTGCATCTGTATAAGCACTCCTTGGCTGCGAATAATAAGTTGTGTAACTTGCACACTACATGCAATCTGATGTTTGTTTACCTATGTTTTCTGGGTTCAAAATAGTGTCCATGAAAAAAATTACCTTGACCTTGAATGTCAGACTTTGGGAGTGTTGTAGTTCTCAAGATTGGTCTTGTTCTCAAGACAAATTTTTGAGGATCTCAGCCGCATTTGTCTTGGCCTCAGATAACAAGGACCCAGAATTTGATTTCAAGACTGGTCAAAACTACAACCGTGGGGACATCACTAAATTGCCAATGCAAAAAAATGAGACAGGCCACATGAAGCTATGTAGTTAATAGTTGCGTTACATCAACCTCAGATAATGCTACATGCTGTGGTACCACTCCCTCACTTGGGTAACTTCGCTAAACTCAGCTTCACCCTGCCTTGGACTTAGTCTTGACTTGATCCCCTCAAAGTCTTGGTCTCAATACACTCTAGTCTTAATCCTAAATTGGTCTTGGTTTAGGTGGTCTTGACTGCAACACTGAACTTTGGGTCATTTACCTTCCACCGGGTTGGATTTTAAATTAAATTTACCAGTTGATGTTGGCATTAATGGTGACCAGTCAGAGAATGGTACTTCTAGTGAATTCTACACCACACAAACACAATACACAGTGTTAGTATGAAGCCTACTATCACTAAATGTGTATGTCAAATGCCATGAGTATGTTGTGTGATACTATGTCATGAGCTTACTATCAGTCATCTAACTTCATGGTCAGAATGTCAACAAAGTAAAGCTTCATACCAAACAGAATAATCTACTCTAAATGCAGTCTAACTTCATTCCACCACAATCATAATCTTAAGAGCTCTTTATGAACAGACATACGGTGTTAATTATGTCACACACAACACTACAATCAGGTGGTTAGAATGGCAACCTTCATGTTCTTAAAAAAGTTAGTAAATCACAATCTATGAGATTTCAAGACTGTTAGCAAAGATAGGAAGTTGCCAAAATCGTTTTGCTGATTTGCTGTAGCTAAATTCTACAGAGGATGTACGATCGCTCCTTTGAGTCAGAACAGAGATAAAATCAACATCTACACTAACTGTAAAGCCAAGCAGGTAAGAGGTAAAGAGCAACACACTGCACACTGTGCGACTGGCATACTCACTACGGGCCATACTGGTGGCAGCAATAGGGGGTGGGGTCTCTGATGAAACTGAAAGATGGTGAAAACATGGTGAGAGGAGCCGGAGTTCTCCTCGACAAGAGCAACTCAGCGCTGGGTCAGTTTTGTTTTAAGACTGTCTCGGCGAGGAGGAATTCCTCTGGAACATTCCTGTGGAACAATGCCTAGTCTTGTTTTTCAGCATATGCAAGCACATTCACTGTGCTGTCCAGCATGGACTTCTGATTTTTATATCGTACACTGTCTAATAGGAATGAAGGCCTGTCTCAGTACAGAGCATGTCAAGCTCAAAGTTGTGTTCTTGGGAATCCAAACTTGCAAATGGAGGAGATGATGCAGTGCCATGAATGCACCTGGGATAGCAACAGTCTTGGCGACATCAGTATGACTCTGGCGGTGACACTGTCACATAACTGTACACTTCATCATCAGCACTTTATCATCAATATAATTTAAATTCATGCACAACTGACTCATATCTAATCTTGTTTTTATTGATGGATCTGTTATTTTGTATTGTACTGTGGCAGGACCCGTTGTGCGGTGCTAGTAATGCATGGACCACGGTCACAACCGTGGACTCTGGCCATGTCATAAAAATTAACATTCTCATTAACAGCAGATTTGGGGAGGAATATAGGCTGTGTCTCCCCATTCACACACAAGGCACATCAGCACAGTTTCTTTGATTTTTAGCTGTTTCCTCTGAAGAAATTCCTCTGATCTGTCAAGTTACATCAAGTTAAAGTTACAACAGGTTTTCGTTTTGCTTCTTAAATGCCCCCATGATATTTGCTGCAGACGCATTACTGCCTGCATGGAAATGAAACTGAAGGCAGCCCTTCTAATTGTTACAGTAATTAATTAAAGAAAGCACTCATACATCAATACAACATACAGTTGAGAAATCACCTGGAAAGCTTGTGCTGGTCAACATCATTTAAAAGGTCTCTGAACTGGAGAAGATAATATGGAAAAACTGCAAAACGGTGCTCTTTCTTATGTTTTAGTGATTATTCGATATTCAAGCAGTTAAAGAATTAAAGATTATGTGAACTGCAAATATTCTGTTTTCTCATTTTGAGTGCATTCCTGCAGCGCTGTACCTACAAGCAGGACCTGTCTATATTAGCAACACCATTGTACAATAACAACAGTCACAGAGAGTGTGAACCTGATGCCGTAAGAAATTCTATCTTATGTATTATAGTTGCAGAGAAGTCCCTGCTTGAGAACTACAGCCATTACCTGCATCAGAACTGGTATTGGTCCCTGGCTGCTGGACTGTGGCTGCCCACTGCTCCTTAATATTTAAGATGTGGGGACTGATTTCCCCAAACGCTCCACTTAAAATTAAATTGGATTAAGTTTCCCTATAGGTTTAGAGATGTAAACATTAAAGAAACTTCTCACGAAGACAAAGGGAAGAGTGATCATTGTAGTCTTTCAGCTGTTTTGTGGTGCTTGTTAGACTTCAGTTAGATGCTTGTTGAGCATCTTATACTGCATTTTTTTTGTTCAGCACTGAGTGTACGGTGTCTGTTTATTTTCCTTTCAAACTTATGCCAATTGCCTTTTGTTTTCATGCCCGTGGTTTCGTTTACAGAAACAACCAGCAATTACTTGAAGTTGTCAGATTTCTACAAAGGCTAGCCTACACTTTTCTGAAGCTGAACACACTTACAAGCAAAAACACACACGCACTCTTATTCTTCTTAAACAAAGATAATGTCAAAGGTAATGTTTTGAAAAATGTATAACTTGCTGGCCCAAAACTAAATGCTACAGCAACAAAAATAATGCTGCGAGTGGCATTTCAAGGATTTCTTGCTGGCAACGATGACTGCATTTTCATACACACTATTATACTACACTTGTGATGCAGAAAAAAAACACCTATCGGGAATTGGGGATTTAAGAGCAAGTTATAAAACCCTTTTCTGAGCAGCGGTAAGCATATGCTTTGTCTAGAGAAAGCTGCAGCTCTTCCCCGCCAGACGCTAAGAATCTATTTACAGTTTTTTGTAATATGCATTCTTGTGACCTTTGGGGGACAACTGTGTTGTCAACGGCCAAATAGCAGCGCCAAAATTAAAGCAAACTGTGAGAACAAATGGGAATCTTTAAGATTTCACAGGGCCATTTATGCCATGCCACTTAACATTAACATTATTTCGAATAAATATTGTGATTCCACATTAATTACCATATCTTTTTTCCCCTTGAAGACAGTATACCTTCTTTACAGACTTGATATCACACTCCCTGGCTGAACTGCAGCCGTGCACAAGTGCAATATACATAATACTAGAGAAAAGAAAGGTGTTACGAGCAAGCAATATTACAAATAACTCTTGCGACAGGTTGCGAGTCTGTCATATCAATCGATAACCCTGCTAAACAAACCTGAAACCACATTAGAGTAATGGAATGGACTGCTGTCTGGAAAATTAGTACAACAGGTAATGAAATGAGTGCTGATATTTATGCAGGGACAAAGTCTTTCCACGGAGGACATCCGATCATTGTTACATTACATTACATGTTTCTTTAGAAAGCAATGTTCTAATATCGAATGGTCAAAGTAAAGCAAATAAATGCAGAGGAGATGAAAACTAGTACAGAGGAAAATAACGCTGAGAAGACAGGGAGAAAAGAAACTTACTTGTCAAAGAATACTCTGAGAAGTCCAATGGAATATAAAACAGATGGAAAAGCATGATGAGAAAACAATAAAACAAAAAAAGAAGAAACAAAGACAATGAAATGAGAAATATGAACAATGGAAGAGGGCGACTCTGTCCTGCTACATCATTAACCCACTGTCACACAGCTACTGTGTTTTATTGGACACTCTGTCAACAGTGAGACTTGCTCCTCTTTGTTCTGCAGCTAACTTTGATAATGCTGGTTCTCTATTACTGTCAAAATCAGATTTTTGTTTTCGTCTTTGGTTGTAATAAGGAGTCAGTGTTTTCGTAAAAGGACACTGGGTTTCTGGATAACAATCTCGATGTGCTACTCTGATGTAATATGATATGTTAAATGACAACTTGCACAGAGTTTAAACTGATGTCTAATTTTGTCTCATTTCTGAAACGAACTGTTCATATGAGAAGGAAAATCAGTAATCCCTTCCTTTAAATGATTGAAATGACTAATCAATCATGAAAATAGGAGTCAATAGAGGCAAATTATTTCCTTTTGACTGACTTCTGCATTTAATAAATACATCAGGTGCTAACTTTTGCTAATACATCTTGAAGTAGGACAAAGTTTCTCTCTTTAGCTACGGGGAAACGAGCTAAATGGGAAGGATGCTGAGGGACGCTATTTCTACAGAAGCGGTGGGGTGATGAAGCACAGGCGTGACATAGAGGATGGTACTAACTAAAATGAAGATTTATTCATGACCCTGATTTAAAATGCTGAATGAGAAATAGGTCTGTTGCCTACTAATTGTAGCTCAAGCAAACTAGTTCTACTGCAGATCTATGGATTAAAGGATGATTCTGGTTTATTTCAGCTTGGATCTGTTGATTTTGGGTTATCGTTTTCTTATTAAGCAATGGCTTTCTGGTTCAATTTTGAACCACTATGCCTACCGCAAAAATGACCTGCAAAATGACCCATTATTACCAATATTGTGCTCACTTTCAGTTTAACCTCCAAATAAAGTGGTTTAGAGAAGTTGGCTAAACTGTTAGCTCCACCACAACCTTCCCGGTGGTGTGATTGCGTTTCCTTTTACAGGAAAAGCAGAAAGTTACCAAGTTTCCTCAACTGTCATTGGAGCACAGAGCAAAAAGGGGCAGGACATAGGAAGGGTCAGTTGAGTTTCTCACTTCATTATCACCTATTGGATACAACCGCATTGTCATATTGTGTGAAATGTTCAAACATATTTTATGCTGCCTTGTTGATGACTTATGTGGCTAACACCTTCTATGATACCCGAGTTTAAAGTGCATTATAAACATACTTACAATGCATTATAATCTGCTTATAGCACTCACTGTATTTAAGGCAGATGCTATTTGCACCCGGGGTGGAATAGCCAATGTGGCTGTTTACACTTGGGTGTATATAGCTCAGCAGGTTAGAGACAAGCACACAGGTGCTTGTAGCTAACAAAGCTTTTTTCACCCACTACAGCCTCTTTTTCAATTCTGTCAGTCTTCATAGCCAGACTGTGAATGGCTGAATAGCTGCCGTGTGTCTAGTCTCACCTGGGTGCAAATAAACACTCATTATTGTACTTGACCTTATAAGTCACTATAAAATGCTTTGGACTGTGTGATTATTGTTACAAAGCATTATCAGTAGTTACAAGTTCTTATTACTATAATCAGAAAGCGTTTTAATCTACATTTTATGAGCATAACTGCCTTATGAACACAGAGAGTGATGGTTCACAACTGTTCAAGAACTAATACCATACTTCTGTCATCAAACATATGGACAGAGGATTATATAACGTTTCATCACCACACCAATTGTGTGTAGGAGGTGAGACTTCTCATGTTAGAGTGTGAGCGTGCAAATAAACACTTAGTGGATGAATGTAAATCAGATCCTAGAGATGATTGGGCCTAATTTATACTTCATTGAGAATGAATTATCTCACATGATTGCGCATAAATAAACACAAAGTTGATACATTTAACGTGAAGCCGCCACATTCTGATTGGCGATGACAGGTGTTGTGCACCTGCTCCTTGCTGTAAGGTTGCAGATGATGCCATATGTCTAACACAGCTGTGATTTGACGCCGGATTATTCACCAAGAAAAACTTCGATGACAGCAAGTCACTCCGGAACATTCAGCAAACTGCTGTGAGTATCGTGCGGTTGACAAACAAATGCAACATGGTCAGATATCCCTGACAAGTAAGTGTTCTCCGTGTGTCTCCCCTGTTCTGCTAAGGTGACTCTTCCTCTTGTCATATTTTCTTCTAAATTTCCTCCAGTTGCAACATTTTATCATGCACTGCCATTTTCCTTACGAAATATAAACAATCCTCAGTGGGGCTTGACCTCTGGGTGCAATATTAACAATGCACGCTGTCACTGAACTATAAATATAGCGCTGGCACTCCACACTGAAGTATAAATCAGCCTTAAGAATGCACAAGTACTTCCCAGAGAGCTTTCACTAAATCACCTGAGTGCCGGGCTAGAAGGGCAGGGCTCTGCGAAATGAAAGGAGGCGGGGTTTGTCTTACACACTGCAAACACTCGGGAGGAAGGAAGGGAGGAAGGAAACAGATAATACTTTGCAAAGTTAACACTAATAACAGAGCTGGATTATGAAGTGGCAGCAGCATCGTGAAATATCCTTCTGGCCTGGCTGGAAAAGGACTGCTGGGGGGCTGGAGGGGGGAGCTTGGCGGGAGAATAGAGGAGTGTAGGGATGAAAGCATCTGGGCTCAGCTAGACACGAGCAGGCGGTGGAGTGAGCAACAGCGTTAGGTTTAAAGCATCGGGGTCAGAGGAGCGATTACTCAGAGCAGGGACACGAGAAGCAGCGGGGAGGGCAGTACTTACGGACTGGCTCGGTCTTGAAAGTCCTGGTCGTGCTGCTCTCGCCTTCACCTTTGCCGTTGATGGCGGACATCTTGACCTCATAGGTGGTCTCTGGCTTCAGGCCAACGATGGTGATTTTGGTCATGGCTGTCGGAGGTGAGGTGGTGTTATTACACGCTTGTGTACAGTCAACCAAGAAGAGTTAAACAGGGAATAAGCAAACAATAGATGTTGTTCTGATTTTGGAGGCCCCTCTACCATAATAACCACAAACATCTGTCTCTTGAAAAACAAAACAAAATAATTGATGCAGTTTTTTTTCTATCTTGAATGGGTCCCAGGTTTAGTAGATTTTCTTTCAAAAAGTCACAGAAACAAAAACAGATAAATCTCATATGATTTGAGTTTGTTCAACTATTGTTGTGGTGGTTTTTTTCTTTCCATCATAATGTGATTGGACAGGTGCGCAAGTGTGCGAGTGTGTGAATGCTTGGTGTGCATGTCTCGAAGCTTGTCCTCATATTACTCGACCACTCAGCCTAAATTTTTGTGTTCACATTTACGACTGGATGCTGGAGAACCTCTTGTGGTTTTGGTGATTCACATTTTTTTTTAAAAACCTAGAAAAACCCATATAAAACCTATAAAGTCATCATCAACTGCAAGGCTAAAACATGGCTTACAAATTAGCAGTGTGCTGGAGTGTAATTATAAACTGTTACTGTTACAGAGACAAAATATATAATTAAATTATAGTTACTAATAGAATCGTGGTGATTCCAAAAGTTTTACATCCTAATATTCTTTTTAGCTTGCCTGCCTGTTGGACATCTGCACTCTACTGCATGAACTCTTCTGTTTGTGAAATGAGTTCACTTGTTCTCTGGTGTTTGAATTTGACTTGTTTTACCTTTTCTTACACAGTTGATTCTCTCAGACCTTAAATTGCAGTTAATTTTTATTTTTATTGTTATTTCTCCCCCCTGCTTTAGAAGTCGCCTATAACTCCAGGACAGCTGTTGGCTGCACAGTTTATATTTACATTTGACACCACAGGTACACTGAAATATACAAACTTCTAAATGGATTACCCACAGAGACTCAATCACCAATGGGAGCAGAGAGAAATCGTCCTGACCAATAAAATTCTTGCATGTAACAGTAGCCATTGAGCTCGGGGGCAGAGCAGACCAGCATCATGAAGAGCAAATGCCAAGAAAAGGGCAAGTTCTAATTAAAATGGGCTTTTGTAGTTTCTGATTACTGCTTTGTAGGAAAATAAGATTAAAAATAAAGTGGAACACAAATTTCTGACATGTAGTACAGAAAGAGAGCTATTAGGAAAGCCCGCAACTGTAATCTTTTAATGTAATTTTGGGCAAAGTGAATTAATATTACCAGAAAGAAGCATTCTTGTTGCTTGTAATACCAAACCTAGCAGGTGAATAATTCCTTTAAGTGCTAACCTGTGGTGTTTTCTTTCTAGAGGTAAAAATAATACAATTTCTCAATTAAAATGTATTTTATAAAGCAGATGATGTAATTTCCATATTAGTGAGCCACTTCTGAGATTTCAATCACCACACACACACACACACACACACACACACACACACACACACACACACACACACACACACACAAACACAAGTGTTTCTTGACTTTTGTCACAAAATGATATCTGACTGTGTAATACAAAGAGCAGTAATTTCATGGATGAGGACAAATTTAGGCTGCGGTGCAAAACAGCTCAGAAACATTTTTCGATTACAGTGACTCAGAGAAAATTCTAAATGTGTTTCACATTAATGTCTCAATGAGAAAGACTTTCAGAATGAACCATGCATAAGTGACTGCTGGGGGAGGCTGTATGAATACAGCTAAAAAGCATAAGGCCAAATTAATTCACAACTGGGCTTTTAGCGCCACCACCATCAGTAAAACTGATGCCACCGCTGAAACCATTTATGTTCAGATGAGATTTCCAGCCGGCCCGGAGTAATTTACCTCTGATTACCACATGCTGGCTTCCTCGGCTTCTCCAAAAGGTTATCTCCACAAATCATAACAATTGATACAAACTCCACCGACTTTGGTGTGTGTTAATCATTGTGTTTTGTAACAGTGCATGCAGCATCAGGCACCATGTGAGAAACAGATGACTGCGTGCCGATGTCTGAAAGATCGATCGATGACGGTATGAAGGCGACATACAGCAGAAAAAAACAAAAAAACAAAAAATTCTGGACTTCTGGAGTTGAATGGAGTTCGATTGGTGGTGCTCACAGCATTGAAAAATTACGTTTTAAGAATTGAACAGCAGTGTTTCAGAAAACACACAACCACTCCTGTTAACACATAGACCTCAGTTTCAACAGTTTTAAGTGGAACTAATGTCTTCCAAAGAAATGTTTCCAGTCAGTGAACTCGAGCCTGACCAGTATTTTTAGCCTGACATTAGCCTGTAACAGCTGTATCGGTCTATATCAGTATCGGCATATATGTTGTCAGGTATATTTTGCTCTATTTTTTTTATTCATAGTTATTTCTTATGAAAAAAAACAGTAAAAGTTTACTGTGTCAGTGCCCTGATATCATTTTGGACAATAAAGTTTATTGTTAAACTGTAAAATATTTTGCCCCCATTTAAATATCTTGGTTGACCAATTTTGAGGGAAAAATATGTATATTTATGTATATATTCTATATTCTGTTCATTACATGGCTTTGTTGAATGCTCAATTCTGACTGGTCAGTTACAGCATTCTAAGGTCTGTTATTTCTCTATAGCTGACCATTGCTGACCGTTATTTTATTTATCCTTGATTTAAAATACTGTATAAACACTTCAAAAACTTTTGACTCTGTTAATTTCTCAAATAGACAGTGGGAATGTATTTCTGCCCTGTGTTTGTCTGTGTGGATTTCGACATCTGTGCAACAATTAAATGATAAGGTTGGAAATATTCTTTATTTTTGTCAACAAATCCCACGAAAAAGACCAAAAGCAACAATGACTGGCATTGTCTGTGCAGTGCAAAGCATCGTATAGTGTCTTCCTCTCTGCCATAGAGCTTATTCGACGTCCCAAAATCTATTTTAAACACATCAATGAGCCAACCAGTGACATATTGAACACAGCAACTGTAATTTATTTTCAGTCAATCCCACGTACACCTTCCTGCTGTCTTAAAATAGTCCCTAACAAAATGCACGATTATTTTACCCCCCCGTTTGAGTGACGTCAACCGAAAACTACAGCGCCTACTGCCTAGCTTTTTCAGGAAATTGTTTTGCCAGTTGATAAATGAAACTATATATTTTTGACCTGTTTCTTCCTCAAGGGAACTAAAAAAAGGAGGAGATACACCTCTATAGAACAGTCAATCCTGCAGACTTGTAACGCCAATAATGCTACATGGAGACCTACAGTTTCATTGTGCTTCATTTTTAGAGGCATTTCTTCATCAAAGGTCAGTCATAAATTCATTCATAAATATGTTAAGGTTTAGTGGGCACCAAGCAGAACATATGTTCTACAGCGTTATAATGCCTCTTCCTTCTTTTTTTTAGTTTCCTTGTTTAACATTTTCATTAAAAATGAATGGGCTTGGGGTTTAGTGCTATAAACAGGGCAGGAAAGCATTGAGAGACAGACAAACACATTGTCGGTTTGGGTCTTTTTGTGGGATTTGTTGATGCAAAGAAAATATAGCATAACGCCAGCTTTATCCTTTAAGCCTGGACCAACACAAATCACAAACACTACAAATAATTCATTACTTTCCATGCATATTTGTGCCATATGCAAATGACATGCTGTCATTATGCTATTTTATGAGTATTCTTTGCCTCATAAATTTAGCAACAGTGTATTAATATTTACTACAGACCATATATGATGTGCGTATGTAATGCATAACACACAGAATATTAAGTGTTTCTAGTTAGGTTTACTTTAAAGCATAGCAAGTATACTTTAACGTGTAGCTTCATGTATGTGCACACTGCAGATGTATGGACCCACAGTGAAGGGTGTGGTGTCTATAACTGGCAGTACTGCTTTCAAACATATGATGGCAGCCCTGGTTCACAATACTGTGAGACACACTTGAAACTCAAAAGCCTTTTTATTGACACATTTCAGACACTTGATCATTCTGTATCATTGACGATATACTTCTTTCTTCCCTGGCACGTTATAGGTTAGATAACAAAGGCTTTTGCATTCCTGATTTCACAAATTAATACTACAAATACTATAACTATATATATATGTATGTACTGTGCAGAGCAGCAAACAAGTCCATTCAGTGTTTGTATGTTTTGGAGAGGCTTTAGTTTATCAGATGTGGAGTAGCTGTGGTTGAATAAGATATTTTTGGTAGCATTTACTGTTGATGCGTGGGTGCCTGTGCTTTGTTTTGTGTATACGCTTGCATGACAGGCGGCTCTTGGGCCTTGAGCTGACAGCGGAGCCTGTCAGCCACTGACTGATACGTCCCATGTGGCAGACAGGACGAGAACCATCCAGATTTGTAAGAGCCACAAACCCTCAGCGGGACGGGGATATTATCTGGGGCCTGTCAGCGTGCGAGCTGACTGTCATTTAGGCTACACTGTGTTCCACCTCTCCTCCTGACATCAGCTACTGTCATGTTTGGATTAACTGTTGTTGCTGGCTGAAATGTTTTCTGCAGTTATTCCTCGTCTTTCCTTTACGTGGAGATGCACTCTGAAGAAACAGGTCCTAAAATAATAATAACAACATGATTTTTGCCTGTATGTCCATGGATTTTCAGCATACAGCCAAAAATAGAGATGCACCAATCTACTATACCATAATATTATACTAATAATAGTGTTTTTTGTTATCATTATTATTATTGTTATTAGTAGGATTACATGAGCTTGAAACCTGAGTGTTCCTCATCTGGAAAGCTTATGTAGTTTGTGTAATGTATTTTATGTAATGGTGTCTTTCAACCATTGTAGCGCTGAGAGACAGCCCTCATTTGCATTCTCCTCATTTCTCATGATACATTGCTGAGAGCTAAAGATTCCTATTTTATGTCCCAAAATGTCACTTTTTGTTAGTGGTTGTAGCGTGTTTGTTTAGAACATGGTGGTTCATGTAGTAATTCTTATTTCTTTCATTCTTTTCTAACATTAGTTAGTGAAATTCAGTATTGTGACAAAGCATCTGTGCTAATTATATTTGCAAAACAGTGTAAGTTATTCAGATCACCGCGGGGAGAGAGAAATACACCCAAATGTATTATTTTAAAATGTATTCCCATATATGCTGTAAGCTTAGTCAGCACTCCTCTGGCAGCAGCACAGCATTTTTCTGTCTCCCTTTGCACCAATATTTCTTTTTAGTTCAGCTATATAATTTTATTTTGTTGTAACTATAATAATTTATTGTAGCTATATTACCTATATTATTTTAGTGCAGCTGTATTATTTTTTTATTGTAGCTATATTGCTTTTATTATTTTATTTTAATGTAGACATATTAATTTATTGTAGCTATATCATCTTCTGCATATTATCTTAGTGTAGCTATAATGTAGCAAGCCAACTAATGAAACCCCCTCAGCGTAGGACATTCTATGTTGCAAAAATGTATGGATTTTGTCAGTTATGTTGTTTTTCCTCTGGTAGTCTTCAATATTTTTGTGGAAACTGCAACACAAAAAGTCACTTCTCATGTCTTTCTATGCACTGTTACCAGTTCTTGAATTTATCATCTTGAGACCCCAAGACTACGTTTTAATGAGTTGGTTTAAATTGTTTCTAAACTGATCTATGGGAGTTATTTGTCAACAGACGTTGGGGACTTAGTAAAATCTTCCTCTTCTTTGTGAAGAAAGATCCTTCATCTGGGTGAAGAGTTTAAGTGCAGCTGATGCACCTTAAGAGACTGCCGAAAAGACTGAACTTGAAGACAGGGTTCATAACATCCCTTGCACCCACTCTCCTTGAGTAAAAGTGTATTTTTCAAGGCTTTTAGGGGAAATTTTTGTAAGTGGTGGTGACTCATGGACTTCAAGACCAATTTAACACTGAATCATATCGAGCAGAAATCTACATCACAGCAAGAGTTTTTGATGAGTTGTCAAATATGACGCTGAAAATTACATTTATTGTGAAATAAGATTTGTAAATGTGGTGACATTGCACAGATTTTTATGCAAGCTTCTACCAGTGGGAGGCAAAAAAAAACAAACAAAAACAGCTAACTTTGGTGAGAAGAGATATTTGACTCACCCTCTGCAGCTTTGTACTCCATGCCAGTCCATGCCTGGCCAGGCAAACGCCACTCCACTTTGTACTTGATAATGGGCACTCCACCGAAGGAGTCGGGTTCCTCAAACTCTATGACTGCTGTGCTGGAGAAAGGTTCCACCAGGTAAAGTCTTGGCGATGATGGCACATCTGCAACAGATACAAATAACATATACAATATATTTTCCTGTCAAAAGCTCATTCTCGGAGCTAGCACTGATGCAAAGAATCCCATAAAATGCAAAGTATAATGATCCACAAACAGCATGTAACTGATGTTTACTGCTTGGCAATGTCTATAAGAAACAACTTGGCACCGAGAAAATGGCAATTGCCAAGATTCTATTTGATTAATGTCAAAAAAAAAAAAACATGCAAACAGGATTTTCTATGGGGGGATTATAAAATCTTGTTAATACTTTAAACAATACTGACACTTCTTGCCTAACATTGAATGTTAAAAAATAGGCTGCTATCTGTTTGTCAATCAGAGAGGAGTATCAGTGAGGATAAAAGACGCTGATCTAGAGACAATAAAGGATTTTAAGTGTCTTGGAATAGTTTCGGACTCTCGATTAAGGTTTGAAGTTAGGTAGAACTATCAGGGCCAATCTTTAACTTTTATGCATGCAATGATTTTGTCTCACCTAACCTCGTCAGCTCAGGCATCAGCCTCCATCATTAAACCATTAACATCCCTCTATAATCAAGCTATCAAAGTTCTGGACGGGGAATCCACTAAGACTTCATCACTGCAATATTTTACAGACGTATAATCTAATCTAACTTTTAATGTTTCCACCATTGAGCTCCACCCATTTTTAATACATTTTTAACTTGACTTACAGGTACATCAGAAGGAAACTGTAGATTTAGTTTCTTTGTTTGTCATGGATGGCTATTGTTCCTGTTCACGACTAATATTTGGACATGCTGCAGCAGAAGAGCTCAGCTTTCTTGGTCAATATAGCACACGCTGAGGAATTTATTGCTTCAGTTGACTACATTTACCATCAACACTGACTGGACATCCACATGAAAGGTGCCAAATTATCCCCTTAATGTTTTATGATAAGCTAATTATTAACAGCTAATATTGTATATCTGGTTGTTGTCTAAGCACCTTTAAAGTCTTCCAACCTCCAAAACAGAACATAATTACAAGGAATTCAGTATCTATACAATGTAGGGTTGCAGGGCTCTC
Organism: Lutjanus erythropterus; assembly: GCF_056507025.1. Classification (NCBI taxonomy): domain Eukaryota; kingdom Metazoa; phylum Chordata; class Actinopteri; order Lutjaniformes; family Lutjanidae; genus Lutjanus; species Lutjanus erythropterus. Next base: position 33,869,625 of record NC_139327.1, on the reverse strand, counting down.
TATATGTGTCCCTTACCACAGAGTCTATGAGCTTTGGCAGTTAGAGAATTGCTTCTAAAGGCATTAGAGGAGCTGATGTGCTTGGCTCAGATTGATACTGGCCTCTGCGACTACTACAGATAATGCACTGCTCCCAATCAGCCCTTTTCACAGTTGTGGTGCTGGCATGCCTCTGGTGCCCCAAATCCTCCAGTCACCAAATTACTGAAGATCTGTTGGACATGCCTGAATGGGTCTGCAGCGAATGCTTTACCTCCGGCCTGATTTGCACTTTGATTCATGATGATAGGTCAGAGTGTGACCGAAATGGAGCACCCTACACGATTTAAAAGTCTTCTGCAGACACTGTAATGTTTTTTTATCTTTAGTGGCATGAACTAATGATGGTAATCAGTATGTCAGGTGAGTATTACGTCCATCCATTCAAGCTTTTTTCTCAATGCCCAAAATACAGTCTCCTGCAAGTCTTTTCTTTGCAAAAGAAAAATTATTTTGCCACAACGCTGAGAATGCTTGAATTTGTGCATTTTTAAGCTCTCGTTACAGAGCACCTCTTCATTTAGAAGGACTTTGGTGAAGTCAACAGTTACAACGTCTTCCTTGGGAGCACATATTTCTCTTCTCACCCTGACCTTTACGCAAAATAGCCTATATAAAATACCTAACACTGAATGTTAAAAAATAGGCTGCTATCTGTTTCTCAATCAGAGAGGAGTATCAGTGAGGATAAAAGACACTGATCTAGAGACAATAAAGGATTTTAAATATCTTGGAATAGTTTCGGCCTCTAAATTAAGGTTTTAAGTTAGGCAGAACTATCAGGGCCAATCTTTAACTTTTATGCATGCAATGATTTTGTCTCACCTATCATTTTGCATACCCTCTTCAGCTCAAGCATCAGCCTCCATCATTAAACCATTAACATCCCTCTATAATCAAGCTATCAAAGTTCTGGACAGGGAAACCACTAAGACTTCATCACTGCAATATTTTACAGAAGTACAATCTAACCTCACACTTACTTTTCATGTCTTTTAATGTCATTTAGAAGGACTTTGGTGAAGCCAACAGTTACAACCTCTTCCTTGGGAGCACAAATTTCTCTTCTCACCCTGACCTGAGGCAAGTCGGGGAAAGACTTGAGAGTGTCTTCACAACTGACCCTTCCTAAGTCCTGTTCTTTATCATTCTGTCCTCCAATGACAGTTGAGCAAGCTTGGTGGGCTACCAGATGGAATCTATGTCAGTTTTCTCCTTTCGTGTTTCCTGTACTTAGATCTGCTAGATGTGCTAAGGCTTTGTGTTGAAAAGAAAAACAAACTTTGACGTGTGACGTAGTCACATCTTGAGTTAGCTAATGTGAGCAAAACGCTTGCTAATCATCCACTTAATGATTGATGTAATTAGCTAACTAGTTAGTGTTTTGCTGACATTATGTAACTAGCTAGCTAACAATTGATGCAGATAAGCTAGCTAATTAGTTAGCATTTTGCTCACACTAGCTAACATAAGATGTAACTGTATGTGTATAGGTTTCTGCCAGGTTCCAAGCTTGCTAAACTGTGATTGGAGGACAGAGCAAAAAGCAGTGGGACTTAGGGAGGCTCAATTACTGATCATAAAATGCTGAATATTCATGGTTTCCAGTTCATAATGAATAAAGTGACTCCCTGACCTTCCCACTGGTGCCTTCGACTAGCTAAAACCTCAACTTTAAGACAAGAAAATTAATCTAATGGATGAATTACCAAGACTTTTATAAATAAAAGTAATTACAAAGCTCTACATGTTTCTCAGTGGTAAAAGCTGAAGGAATCAACTGATCATCAATCCATTTATATAGGTCTGAACAAACAAAGCCAACAGAAACACCACTGAATATTATCCCTCCGCTGTAATAAATAAACCTCTCTTATTTTTTCTGAATAGTGTGGCATTAGTATGTAATGCAGAGAGGGGTTAATTACCCTTGAAAGTAAAATGACATTGTTTAGTGAAACTCCTCACGCTACATGTCGAATTGTCTCATTGACATTTCAATGTGGAAAATAAGGTGTGAAGAGATATTTGAAGGGTTCTCTCTGTGGTACCCTTTTAGTCCAACTATAGCTGGAAGGAGTCGCTTTAGGCATACTGATGAGTTATGCAGCAAATGAAAAGCAGAGGGAAAACACCTCAAAGGGCATACAGTACAGCACACAGTGGCAGCAGGGGTTGTTAGCACAATTAATTCGACTGCACTTTATTTAGACAAGGTCTTGAGTGACCTCCCTCCCTTCTAATTGGTTTAAAACTATTTTTATTTTACCAAAATGAAACACAAACCAAATGCAAAGGAAACGGGACTTAAGGACAGTTCGGCTGTGGCTTTCGCTCATTATCTGTGCTGTGCTGTGGAGTGCCTCGCAATTCTGTGCATTGGCGGACTTTATTTTCTGTTTATATGCTGCCTTTGGACATCTTTTACACAAACATAATTTTAATTTCTATTTGAGCGTGGGTGATATGCAGATCTATCTTGTAACAACCCTGTTATTTGTCTCGGGAAATGAGCACTGTCCTGAATTGTTTTGAGAGCAGTCATAAGTACAAATACAAACGAAATAGAGGTGAATCCATGTGTTTGCTTTCGTATTAGGTGGTACAAAGATTGAAGTAGGAGAGTGGTGGTTCAGGTGGTGTTAATTTATCATACACCATTACTGAGTAAAGTCAGTAATGTTGTGTTTGTTCCTGCATAAAAATAGACAAGTGAGCTGACATTAGTATAATGAACTGTATGTTACCAGTTACTTGTACAGCTTTAAATGAATGAAAACACTCACAATCTCAAGTACTGCACTAATTTGCCTCCAATCCACTGCTGTCTGTTATAATCCTGGTAACTACAGTTGGAAAAATCACATAGCTCCAGGCGTCCAGCAACAGGGAACAGTCTCTTTCGATTAATAATCTGATTGGACAACGGGGAAAAAGTGTCAGTGACGTTCAAAGCTTTTCTGCTTTGAGTTGAGGTTTTCTCAACCTGAGGTGTTCAGAGCGCACCTGCAAAAACTTATATAAACCTGCATATAAAAAACAACTAGCAAAAGACGCCTCTAACTGCTAAAACTGCACTCAGTGTGTAATAGAGCTGCAATGATTAATCAAATAATTGATTATTAAATTGATCGCCAACTATTTTGACGATAGAGTAATCGGTTTCAGTATTTTTTTTTAAGAAAAAAGTCAAAATTGTTTGACTTCAGATTCTTAAATGTTCATATTTGACAGATCTTTGTCATAGATGCGTACAGAAACCAAAAAATATTTGGTTTCTTTACTCCTCCATGACAGTAAACTGAATATCTGTGGGTTGAGAGTAACACAAGCCACTTGTGGATGTTATCTTAGGTTTGGGGAAATACTGATTGACATTATTCATCATTTTCTGACATTTTAAAATAAGTAACTATCGGTCGATTAATCAAGAAAATAATTAACCTATTACTCGACTATGAAAATAATTTAGTTGCAGCCTTAGTGTGTAATATAGCTAACTGGCTAATTTCTATGATACATAGCTAACTAGTTGGCTGTTATGGACAAACAGCCAACTAGATAAAAAATTATCAAACAATGCTTTAACAGGCCCCCTGCAGTAACTCGGAGGAACCCCTAAGAGTCGCAGGCCCCCTGTTGAAGACCCAGGGTATAAAGACTCTGTCTTGTAAAGTCACCAAACAACCAAGCACTTCCCTCTTACCCCCATTTGGCATTTTAAATTATTTCCCTTTTTCTTTAAACTTTTGTTTGATTTGATAAAAAAAGACAAAACAACACTCATTCAGTTCAATGCAATGCTTAATATTCTGTGAACAAACCTGCTTGGATGAGAAGGAACTCACTGGACTCGGTGCCCATTGCATTGGTTGCTGTGCAGTTGTAGCTCCCAAAGTCATATGAATCGGGGGTAACCTGAAAGACAAAAAAAGACAAACACTGAGAAAAACTGATTCACGTGATGAAGCACTGCAGGTAAACAAGAAAAAAACAGTGTAGGGACCAAATAGATCTGAGAAGAACCTGAATATGTCTGTCATTAGATATTGGTTTTGTATCATTCAGCAGTTTGTTCGTGGCTGATCACACGTGATTAATTTGGAGAGCGGTCTGTATGCGGATGCACAGATATCTACTGTAGGAACTAATCATTACACACTGGTTCATTAACACTGTATCTAGCACTGTGTTCCCTCAATACCTTGTCAACTATTATTATCCTTGATTCAGAATTGCTATGGAACTACTTGTGAGCTGTTCATTATTCAGGACACTCACTTGTCTCACTGGAAGTGTGTTTGACTGCTTCGTGCCATGAATAACAAATAGAAATTCATTGTAAAATGACTCAATTAGAAAAGGCAAAATATACAAAAAGGCTTTATTAAGCTTTGTTTAATAATCAGCAGGTCAAATCTTTTGAGACTAAAGTGGAACAAAAGCTATTTAGAATTGCTTGTGATGGTTGATCTTTATCTGGTAAGTAACTACAGCTGTTGCAGACACAATAATATGTGAGAGCTGACATGCCCTGCCAAATTTGGAGCTTTCATGTTATTGCAAAAGTAGTCTCTAATAATTGCAGTGATATTGTGTGTCATTAACGTGCAGCAGACCTCCAGGTAGCTGACGGTTGGTGTGTTGTAGATCTTCGTGTTGGTGGTGTTGGCAATGGGAAGCTGGAGGTTGTCTCTGTACCAGACCACCGAGGCTCTGGGGTGAGCCTGCACCTCGCAGCTGATGTTGGTCGGGTTTCCCTCCCACGTGTAAGTCACCACCGGACTCATGACCTTGGGAGCATCTGCGGCGACACAGAGAAGGGAGCGACGGTGGTTAACTTTAACAACAGGCGCGTTTGGAACGTGTTTCTCACATTCTGAAGCGTTCGCTCCGTCAGTCTGGTTCACAGACAGAAGAGGAGGATGCCGTGCACAAGGAGCGAAGCTACAATCAAAGAACCATTGAAAATAATCCAAAAATGCAAAAGTCAATGCTTTTTAAACAACGTGTTTGTAGTTTTTCAAGGCAGACTTGTGCAATGGATCTGAACAGTCAAAACATTTACATATTTTGTCCCGTTTCAACCACTTTCATTGCAAATCGTCTCAAGGTCATGGAAATATTTAGATTTGGAGAAACCATGGCCCTAAGAAAAATGCAACTGAAATAACACAAGGCAACATTTAGAGGCTACATTGACTGGAAAACCTTCTTTTAAACATAAAGAAGACAGTAAATACCAATGTCTTACAATATATCCAGGCATAACTGTCTATATACGTAAATGTTTATGCTTCTTTATTTAAATGGAACTATTCCTTTCATAAGCAGTTTTTAACTCCCTGTGAAACTCCATATTCTGCTATAATTAACTATAATTACCTAACTATGTGACCATGTATCAGGTGAGATTTATTGCTGCAAAAAGCATGGATCTGATGTAATCATCACTAAATCGTATTCTTTATTATAACCACCTAATGGAAAATCATACTCTATCTTTCTCTGGGTGCAGATTTGTGGTGATGTGTGTTCATTTTGTGATGCTCTGAACCATCCGGAGGTAAAGCTTTCTGTTTGCTGAGATGTCATGTTTATAACTGTGACTGAAACAGCTGTTTTTCAGCTGTTTTTCATGAGGCCAGCGGTGTGACTGGCTGACAGAGCATTTAATAATCACAACACTATATTCAACTTCACCCAGCTTTTTTTTTGTTGCATATAACACTGCTGCACATGAATGAATCAAAACAGAAAAATGCCACGGAGATGCACATTTTACCCCCTGAATATAAGCTACTCCCAAACAAATGTATACACGGAGGACTGTAGACGCCACGGATGCATGATCTACCATATTGCGCTTGGTATTTATGATTCAAATTTCAACCGAGGGCACAATGCATGCTTTTGCACCCTCTTGGAACAGGGACTGCAGCTTATGAAGCAGTCGAGATGCATCTTGGAACGGCTCAAACTAGAGGACCTGAGTTTGTGACGGATGTAAGCCCCGATTCTGTTTAAACCTTGAGGAGTTTTGAATCAGATCTCAAACACATGTGGAACAAGCTAATCATGGCACAAAATCGAGTGGTACATACTAGGCTTAGTATGTGTGCCTACATTTTGCCAACATGAATAAAATAATCGATACTACAATCTTCATTTTCATCTAACAGGGATCCGAATGTAATATTTCCATAATCCACTGCTAACTCTTGAATTGATTCCAGGAAAAGCAGAGATGTTGTATTGATTTTATCCTTTTTACACAAACACTGGCATTATCATCAAACCCAGCAAATCTCTCTGAAAAATCCGCAGGACTGATAGGAATCAGTCAGCTGGGAGAGGCCACACGGAATCTTCTATTGCTGGAGCAACTCATTTGCAGGGCGACAATATTTCCTCCCTCCCCCGAAGCTCTCAGCATTTCCAGCGGATCTTATCATCGCTACCAGTGAGATACTTCATTTAGAAATCTTCGTAATCAAAAAAGTCATTTAAAACCCACTCCCGGAGGCAGCTGGAGCAATCACGGCAATGCTGACAGAACCTGCAATCTTAATGGTAAAAAAAAAAAGCTAAGTGCAGTCTAATGGTGGTATTTGTCTTACTTTTATATATATTCACAGCCAGGTGTTTTATGATATCCATTTAAGTTTTAAAGACAACCTCTGCTGGTTTTATGAAACAGAAAATTACCACTCTTTGTCCATTTGACAAAAAATAAGCGCAGGGTTTTATTGCGACATGCTCCAACTCAGATATTACAAAAACTTTTATGTGTCACAGGACTGAGTGGCATTATTATACAGTAAGTCTAAAAAGCACACAATCACCAATTATCAAGAGCACTGAGTTAACAGAGATAACAGGGCTGAAGACTGTCAGCTCAAACTGCTATAGAAAATCCAGCCAGTTCATTTTGGGTTTGATGAACATTACATCCTTCCTTTCACTGCAAATATAACACTGCTACCCTTCAGGCTACAGTGTGAGTCCCACTTAGCGAGCTACTCTGACATGCTTGATACCATGTGGTCAAAACTCTTCACCCCGTGCCTTTCCTTTTTGGGTCCATCATCGAGAAATTTAAAGTTATAACAGGAGATGACTGTTTCCCTGCATTGCTTCCCTTTTTATTATATCCTGCTGCTCACATCACTGAGCAACGCTTCTGAATGCTGTGAAGTATGCTTCGGCTCCTGAGTGCTGTGAGATGCTGCGGCCCCTGACACACCCGTGGATTTACTCCTGACCCCGGATCCTTGAAAACTCTGCAGCGTGCCGCTGCTGGGATTGATGGACGAGGCTGAGTCAATAGATGCTCCATCGCCTGCAGCTCTGATTAGACTTGCGCTCTTTCTATCAATTCTACTTTTGGGCCTCATTGACTCACTACACTGTCTGTGACCTGCCTGTTTGATTTCTGTAGCCTCCCAGCCGGGTCTAGGTGAGATTATCAATATGTTTGCAAAAAACAGGAATGCATTTGTTAGCTGAGCTTATGTAGGTCACATACAAGATAAAGTACATACAAAACAGAGTGATGAATTAATTGGGAATAATGCCAAACTCTAGAACTGCAACAATCAATCAACTGTTAATCAATTATTAGATCAGTCACACTTATTCTGATAATTAATTAATTGGTTTGTGTAAGTTTTTAAGAAAATAAAGGGTTGATTTCTTTACTCCTTTATGACATTAAAATATTTTTGCATTTCTGGGCAAAAAAAAAAGACTTTGGAGGATGTCACCTTTGAGAAACACTGACCCACATTTTACAACATTTTCTGATATGTTATCGACCAAACAACTATTCGGTTAATTGAGAAAATAATCAACAGAATAATACAACTAGTCTGCCCAGCTCATGGAACTTTTCGGCTCAGCTTTAAGTCAAAAAGCTAATGTTATGCTAGCGAGCTCATGTACGGTTCGTTAAGTCTCAAACTTTTTACACCACCTCAAAAAAGAAGGAACCACCATTATGACCAACGTCTGTTCTTTCCTTCTTTAAGTTATTATATTCCTAATATAGCTTGAAAGAAATTTTTAAGTTACTTGGGCTGCCCCGTAATAGGTGACTAAACTGTTGGTCAGTGAGATGAGTCTCAGTCAAATAAAGTTTTCATTTATTTGTTAGTTGCAGGAAATGAAAAACCCTTCAAATTCCATTCAGGAGCTGTGGTCACTGGGATTACTGCAACAGTGACTGGTTCTCTTCTCACACAGAAGTCACTGACACACTGCTGCAAACTGTGCTGTCGCTGCCATTAGCCAGTTAGCTCAGTTGGCAGTCCTATTAGACTGGGACACAGACTCCGGGAACCAACAGAGGACAGTTTGACGACAGAGAATAAAGCACCAAGGTGACTCCATGGTGGCTCCAGCAAGGACTGTGACTCCTGGGATGATGAAGACATCGTGGGTTCAGGACAGGAACAAGAGGCAAGAAGCAGCTGAGGAGCGAGTTTGGTAAGTATACATCATCCATCATGTTGATACATTTCCAAGTAGTTGTTTTTGTGAAGTTGGAAGTTATTTATTCCAATTTTGAGACTTGCGTGGGGTGATCCAAACATAATGAAATTAATATCATAAACATGCAACAGCTAGTCAGTTAATGGCCTTGAACTGATGACTATTAGTCGACTAGGAAAATCTTTAGTCGGGGGCAGCACTAGAAGCCACTTGTTGTAATTTGATATTAGCTAGTTAACATGCTGCAAGAAATTATAAGCAGTGGCTTTGACTGTTTCCCTGTCGCTATGGTAACTCATTCCAGAAAGAAAGAAAGGTAAACAGACAGGAATCAGGAATTAATAGACTCCCTAGAGTATTCACCCAGACCATGGTATAAAATGGTATTAATTACCTGAATTGAATAGCTGTGCAGGTACTTGATTATAATTCTGAGGCGATTCCTTTGTTATGAAAATGATCAAATTTCATGGTCCTCTGCAGCTTCAGTCTAAAAAGACAGATATCACCATTGCACTTGCATTTTGAAGGTGGCAGCAATCAAAGATAGAGGCTGTAATTTCTAAATGTAAGGCCAGCGGGACACAGATGAGTATGTTGGAAGTGACCTGCTTGCAGCTCAAACAGTTGCTGCTAAGACTTTCACGCTAACCAAACCTCGGCCCCCGAGCTCAAACAGAAACGATATTAACACTTTCCTATCAGTCCTTCAGCAGCAAATGCAGACACACTCAGCCTGGCTAATGGGATCATGCTGTGCCGCAGATAGGAAGTTCCATCCCTAGATAACGTCTTCATTGTGTGAGTGGGTGAGTGGTGATAGAGAGGACAGAGAGTGAGAGCTGTGCTCAAGACAAAGCACCTTTTCTTATCGATAATTGCTTGGCAACAGTGAATCAGCTACCTGATTACTCACTGATTACTCTAGCTAACTGCGAGCCCTCAAACAACTATATCAACGCCGGCTTGTGATTATATCTGCAGCAAATTGCTGGTGCATTGAGAGCAGGGCATATTAATCCAATTAAGCCTTCATTGGCTTTATTTATCTCGCTCTTCTTTTTTTTTCATAACAAGATAATATGTGATTTAGCTTTCCATCAGTCTTTCCAAGCACGTGTTTTGAGTATTCCTTGGTCACACCATATGGCTTTCAAAGTTATCAGATCGCTGTACTGTTCACACTACACACTTTCTGTCTTGTAATCATAAATCTTGATCTCGTGGTTTTTATATAGTACATGACTGATCACTGACAGGGGGTCACACATTACAAGATCATTAACCAGGAGGAGTCTATTCTTTCATGTTTTGTCATGAAAACACACATGAGAAGTGACATTAGGGGCTCTGTCTTCTGCCCGGTGCAAAGCAGAGCAAAGTGCAATGCTGTCATCTCCATTTTCTGACCACCTCACCTGTCATTTTCACTCCCAGCACCCACATTGCCTAGGTGGCAATGTTCTTGCACTCATCTGTGCACCTATAGACATGTTACTCTTAAAATGAGATGTGGTCAGGCACATTGTAAGTGCATTGCTATCTTGGGGCAGCAGAAAGCAGTTGCACCACAAAAACCTGGCCTAAAGTCAGCGGTGCAGTATTTCCCTGCTATTTAAAAGAAGCATTATTCAGAAAATAAGAGCAGCAGTAGCTCACTCCTTAAGGACTTGGCATGGAGGCTGGAGGGTGCCTGGTTCAAGTCCAGCTTGGTAAAATAATTAACAATAGAGTGAAAAAAGTATGTTCCTCTAGGTGAGTTTATAACACATGTACTAACTGCTTTTAGAGCACAGGTCATACAAAATTAACATTTGGATGTGTTGCAAGTGAATGAAATACTTTAAAGCCCACTGACAGAGTTAATGTGCCTTGTACACATTTACACACAAGGTACAACAAACTGTAACTTCACTGACTGATTATTATGATCTAACGTAAGTTAATGTCATGTGTCCTGCACATACAAAATGTATAAATCCTGACTTCCACCAGTGCTGTCTAAAAAGCGTTTCCAGTTTCCTCCTTCCTGTCAAATTCAAATCTACAGTTTTTACTTTTTCTGCTTAAATAGTAACATTTGCTGCACTGACTTGACTGTGTGCATGGTAATGTTTAAAATGCCTGAAAACAGCCTCTCCAATCACTAAACCATCATCCGCCTGATTTCTTCCGCAGTGCCTCCAGGACTACAAGTGGCTCATTTTAGCATCTTTGTTCATTTCTCCAACTTGTCGAGTCTGCCATTCGAATAGCAAAAATGTGTCAGAGGCAGGCACACCTGGCTCTTACAGGGAATCGGAGATGTAATTCTGACTTGAAACCGTTTTAATTCGTGTTACACCCAAAACACACCTGTGGTTAATTGAGAGACTAAATACAACACCTTTGAGCTTTCCGCCTTATTTTGTGCTCAGATTATGCAGCATTAACATAGCAAAGTGGAGCTGGACATGCCCTAAATGTTGTTCCTGCTGTAGCTGCTGGAGGTGTGGCGACTTTGAACTACTTTATACCTACTTCTATTACTTTATAACTATTTTTTTCTCTTTCTTTTCTATACTTGTCTTCCCTCATTGGCTGTAGGTTGTTGCATGAATCCCCAACTCATCCTGTCCTGGACATGATAAGATATTAAGCCGTTTTGATATCTTGTCTCAATCAAGTGTCAATTTGTCTCTGATCTGGGGGGTTACGTTGGCGATCTCCAAAAGTCTGCCGGCCAGTGTAAATTCAGGGACATCCTGTAGTGCGAACTCAGCTTTACGTTAATGATGTTGAAACACCTGCCAAAACACAACTTAACTAGCTTAATGGTAAATGTGCTGCATTTATATACATATGTTCTAGTCCTCCAACCACACAAAGTACTTTACATAACATGCAAAGATTCACATTCCCATTCACACACACATTCATGCACTGAGGGCAGCCATCGGGTTCAGTATCTTGCCCAAAGACACTTCGACCTGCTGACTGGAGGAGCCAAGAGACCTGCTGAAGAGATTCAGTTCAATAGTGGAGATAGTTAAAGTCCCTCTCTCTGATGTTTTTACTTTGTCTCTGTTCTCAAACGCATCAGAGTGAAAGTTCAGAGTTGACTCTCAGCTTTAATTTGCATCCAAAACAAATTACCTGTGAAGAAATTGCAGCTATTTTTATACATCGCCCAAAAGGTATGAGAGGGGCACTAAGCTTGCACTGTTCACTCTGAATATGTATGAACACCTCCAACCAGTAGCAGCAGTCATATTGTAGGGTGAACACAGGTGTTACCAGTGATCCTAATTAAGTTACTTTTTCCTGGAACAGAACCTTAATTAGTATCAGTGGTAACATCTGTGTTTACCCTATAATATACCAGCCAGGAAAAGGTCTACTTAACCTCATAATCATGATTACAGTTGAAATCTAGAGTCATCTGTGTGACTTCTGTCGCTCTCAGTAATATATGTACCTTCCAATCAAAGGCAAAATGGCTGCACAAGCGTTTTAGTCCACAGTTAGGATGCCCAAAGACGGCATTAATGTCTACAGTTGCACAGAAACAAAGACAAAGTCATTTTAAGCCTAAAAAGCTTCTGCACCTCGAGGCTATGTCAGGACTGAGACCTTTGTTTCCATGGTAACAAATCGCAGTGGTACCACTGACCCAGCAAACTCTGCTCTCTCGTCCAGCATTTATCCCCAGAAACAGGGGTGGCTGCCTACATATCGTGTGTTCAGACTCATTTCTTGGTCTTTATGAGCTGGTATAAAGCCCCTGGTCCTTTTTATGGATTTTTAAAATTTGAATATTTATTTCTTTGCATTCAGTGCCTTGTTTTTATTTTAATTTTTTTAATGCCCCTATAAGCTGCAGGATTAATTGCGAAGTAAATGTTGCTTCAGTCATGTTTTTGAGTTTTAATTTACCCAAAAAAAACTTAATGAATTAGACAGCTTTATGCAACCCGCTATGCCAGATATGTGGAAGCTCAAACATAGCTTGGTTTGAATATAGTGTGGTAACTTATACAATAACTTACTAAAACTGGGATGCAACATAAAAATGAGATAAAATTAGCATAGAATTTAGAAACTGGGATAAAACGTACCCCTCCCTGAGCAGATAAAAGTCATTCCTTATTAACTGATACTGTGGCAGAACAGAGCAAAATGATAGAGACTAATGTTAGAAGAGCTGGAGGAAAGATTTCTTTGACATTTACACCTGTGTCAGACTGCAGCCCTTTACATTCATACTGACACTGACATGCACACTCAGTCTTGTACTATACGGTTACTTTCTGCTGCTTCACTTCACCTGAGATGGGAATTGCCGCTGGCACCACTTGGTTGCTTGTAACAGATACTTGGATGTGTTAAGGTGTTAACTTCAGCAGAATCGTTTCTCCGAGGTGGAAGTTTTCCAGAGACTTTCGCTGATGCTGCTCTTATTTATGACAATATTTATGCGCCACACAGTCGTCAACACCTTAGTGAAAAAACATCAAGGTTCCAGAAGCAATCGATAAGTATTTGTTGTATTAGCAATGAGGTAATGAGAGAGGGACAGAGAGCATTTTATCTCATGTTAGCTTCCTCGTGTGTTTTATAGATGATAGGGATGATGCAATTTAATGGTGTTCCAATACAGAGCATGAAACTGATGTGAGTGATCAGAGTTCATGGCTACTACTGATTTTCAATTCTTGTCCCTAGTTGGGCTTTAACATCTAGATCTACAGTGTAATTAAAATGAAATCAATAACCAAACAATCAATAATTCCCCTCAGATGCATTAAACCAAAACTAATGAGCCTGTTTTGAAAATGTAAGGAGGAGAAAGTACATATATTTGTGTTAAACTGTAGCGAGTAAAAGTGAAAAGTTGTCAGAAAAATCAAGTAGAGGACAGTTACCTGAAAACTCTACTTAAGTACAGTAAAAAAGTACCTGTACTTAGTTACTTCCCATCTCTTCCATTCACAATGCTCCCAGTGCTTTAGCAGTATTCCCACCGTTTTTAAACCAGGAAGTGAAACAGGGGAGCTTGGCGTATAGCTAACGCTTTTTATGCCCGATTAAATCCTGTTTTTGTTCAAATCTGACAGATTTAAAGGGTCAACTTTTTCATTAAAAATATCTTTTAAAACAAAGATGATTATAGTTGCACATTTTAACCCATGTTATCAGTAGGCATTGTTAGTTTTAGATTTTAGGCTCTTAACAATTTTTGTAATTGCTTAGGTTTCTAGTCTGGGATAAGGGTATTTTCTGGTTTAGAAATCCAAAAACTAGAACAAACCAAAACATTTCATAAATAAATAGTTAAAGAATATTTTTTCACCTAAAAATCTGAATTAGAACATTCGTATTAATAATTTTTTTTACCTTTTTTGTTTGTTTTTGGTAAAAGACGATTTGTCCCAACTCTCAAGAATGGATGATGAAATAAAATTTTGCAGTTTCAACTGATGCATGTGAAAGATTATGATTTCTGTCTTTAATAAAATAGTTTTGTGAGATGTATGACATTGCTGTCAGTGATGTCTTTCTCTCCCTTTTTTTATTAGAGAATGCACGAGGAAAAACTCTCTGCAACAATGTTTTGACTGCAGGCGTTAAAAATGGTATAAGTAGAGATGGGGCAAATGAACAAAGTATTAAGTTGACTTTTTACTTGAGTTTACTTTAAACCATATCTTAAGCTGATGCAACTGGCTGCAGAACTCTATCTGAAGACGAAATACGTGACTAGTCTTTCAGATTGTCTTTGTCCTTATGAAATCAGCTCCAGGATTTAATGTCAGTCCATCAGAATCAGAAATTGAGATCTTCTGTCTAGAATCCTCTTCTGCACGCACATTAAACGTATCATACCAGGAGAAATCTCATGTAGAAGATGCTGAGAGAAAGATTTCCACATGCACACAAGGCAGCTGCAAGGCAGGTTTAAATAAAGGGCATGAATCTCGAGCTTTTCCTGCCTGGAAAGACATGTTCACTTGCTCCAACTTGCTCTTGCTCTTCTTGTTGAATTGATTGCTATATTGGTGGTGCTATTGATTTTTCTGCCTACAGGTAAAGGGAACGGCTAATGAACAAACCCCAGAAACGTTCTCAGGGTGCTGTCAAAAACCATTCCAGGAAACAGAGGAAATCACTACCTGAGCAGAGGCAGACATATTGAGAAAACGTCTGGGCACAAAAAAAACGCCATTTAAACAACAAAATTACTTCTGGAAAACACTGAACTTCACAGGCTGGTGATATGTCACAGTCACAGGATGGAATTTTACAATCTATGACTAGTCACAAACATTTTTAGCTGCAAACTTAATGACTTTGTGACATTTTATTTGAAGTCTGTCGTGGGCAAACGTGGAGACAGCAGCAGCTGCAGCAGCTGTTCCAGATCAGGGCCAACAAAAGACAGATGTAGGCCTGGTACAAAGTTTCTTTGAGAAGAAAGCTTTCAGTCTTTATATCCTGAGTTAGACACTTCAGGCGCTCGTTTAGCTGAGCATCGATGAATCTGTCTGACACTGACAGTTATTCTTTGACCTACACCTCTCTGTATGTGCAGTCGTGGCTGTGTGTTGAAACAGGATTCTGACTGTATGAAAAATATGGCTTAACATCTGGCATGACTTACTATCAGAATACAGTCCAGTTCAAGGTCACAATAGTAAGATTGTTTCTTTTTGTTCAACGTTTTGAGAAATAAATTTATCTGCTTTCATTCTGCAAGTGAGATGAAACGTATGAGTGAGAATTTATTAAGCAAATGTCAACAGTAACAATAGCTTCGTTCATTCATGCAACACGTTCTCACTCCCAAGTCGTCAAACACAGCAGCGGGTCACAACACAGCGCTGTAGGTACGAGGGTTGTCGCAACATCAGGTTTTCACCATCATAGCCGTCAGTCAAATTCATATTTATTCATTACAAGGTCTTGTTAAATGCTTGATTCTGATATGTCAATTACGGCATTCCCTGGTCTGTTATTTCTGAATAGTATGAATAAATAGAGAATCATTGCTGTGGACGCAGTTT
This sequence comes from Lutjanus erythropterus, assembly GCF_056507025.1. Classification (NCBI taxonomy): domain Eukaryota; kingdom Metazoa; phylum Chordata; class Actinopteri; order Lutjaniformes; family Lutjanidae; genus Lutjanus; species Lutjanus erythropterus. The sequence continues at coordinate 33,854,050 of NC_139327.1, read as the reverse complement.
AGATCATAGACTTTGGAGCAATAAAATAATTTTTTAATTAATTACGTAAGTAGGCATGTAATGATCTGGATAATGTACAATGAGCGTACAGTGCAAAATAAAACTCCCACAGTCTTACATATATTGTGGGGCTTGTCATGCTGTCATGTCAGTGTGTGTCTGTGGGGGCGTAGAAATAAATGTTGATGTTATGTAAAATTGCATCCCATTAAAATGTATTATATCTTATAGAAAAAACTACTTTCTAAATCTGAAATAAAATGTCAAAATAATTAAAACACCACTTTTTATTGTGCTTCACAGTAACTTGATGGCAGATTGGCTGACTCAAAGCCAGTGGCGTAAAATACACGCATGCAAGAACAAGCGGGAGACAAAGGAAGAATACTGTAACACTTTTTACTGTACATTGCCTTAAAATTCAGATTGTGTACTTTTTAGCTGCACAAAATGTACTTTTGGTGGTCATTCAGCACTCTGAAAATAAGTAGAATAAAAGCATGAGGTTGTCAGATGCCACAATGACAAAGGGAGCATGGGCCAGATGTGGTCCAGGGACCCCTCTGATTTACACAAAATGTGTATTATTAACAAACTAAATATATGATCAATATTGCAGTACATTGCACACCTAGTGGGTACCCTACTAGCATCAGTTGTGCACATGCAGGGTCCTGCAGTAAAGTTAGCAGTAAGCAATTTAGCAATAATAAATATGGCAAAAGGACTCCTGCACACTGTCTAACTTGCAATATATCATTTATTTGCGATGTTTCGGTACTAGACCTTCATCGCATGCCTGCTCGCAACTTTTTGGCCTTCTCTCGCCAGCACAGCTGTCTTGTCTAATAGATGTGCGAAGTGTTTGCTTTGTTCAGCAATAATAAATACACAACTTCCAGGTAGAGTTTCAAAATAAAGGAAAAGATCATGATTTGTGTGCAAATAACTAACTTTGTGTAACTTCACATAACTAACGCCACATCCTATGTTTCTTTGGACCCATCCATCCACCCCACCACCTCTAACTGAGGACTTTCCTCATACTACGTCACTTTATTTCAACAACACAAAAAGTAACACTGGAAGGACACCTCCAGATATGATGCAAGAAAAGTACCTACAGCTTCATACATACTGGCTATGCTGCTGTATCTGACACTTTGGCAGTGAGAACAGGTTGATTCATGAGTTTATTACAACATTGCAAACCTAATAACCCACTGAACCATGAGAGCGAGTGTAGGAAGAGCTGGGCGACTTACAGCGAACCTCCAGGTACATGTGCTGGTCGTCCTGTCCGATGGAATTGCTGGCGGTGCAGAGGTACTGGCCGGCGTACGTGAACTGGACGTTTTTCAAGGTGAGAGAGGACACCCGCGCATGGCTGCGTACCACAATATTTCTATCAAGGCTCTAAAAGGGAAAAAGAAAAAGAGAAAATAATTACTCTCACTTATAAAGCCTGACATTTTCAGAGAATTTAATACATGTTTTGCTGCTCTTGGGGGTTCCTCTCTGCTTGTTTATGTGAGTTTTTATATTTGTTGGTTTGAAAAATTAGAGCCTCCAACAAAAAATGAAAGTAGATAAACATGACAGGTGATGGGGTTGTTTTTCTAGTTTGTACAAACTGGATGAAAAAAATTAGAAGATAAACTGTGACTGAACTCAGATTTCTCAGACTATACTGTGATGAACATGGTTTGATTGACAGATGACCTATTACTACAGTGTGTGAATCAGAGTGCTAAAACAGAGACAGGACAGAAAAAATCTTGAATTGGAAGTTGGCATCTCAATTTTTTTTATGAAAAAAGAACAAGGATGATTTTATTCTATATTTTTCTAAGTGCATAGCAGCACCACAGACAGGATGGAGACACTAGAAAGTTCGTTCTCACTTTATTTTACAGTACCCAAGAAGGACGTAACAAGCTGTATTAAATTAACAACAAACAACAAAAAACTAGAAATATGTTGTTTATTAGACAGTATCAGACCCTATCAGACCCAGACTTTTATTGAACTTTATTGTAAGGTAATTAATGACACACAACAGACTAAAATGAAGCCAGCTACTTTCCCATTTAAAACCAATACATGAACCAGATCTATGAAGTTAAATCCAAAATTAAAGCGCTAAAGCAATATTTTGTCTATGGGTTACTGCACAGACTTATGGTAAAGTACTTTACTTACAGTAAAGTTCTGCTGTAATGTTTCCCACATCACCCTCTGGATAATAAAGGATAAAATATTAATAGTGTTGGTCTCGACTTTAATACAAAGTACTGCTTTTTACATGTTATTAGTGTACTGTAAAATAAAGTTTTTAGGAAGGACTAAAATGATTGTCCTTTTTGGTCTTTTGTTTTGGTCCTTTCATGGGATTTGTTGACAATAAGAAAACACACTAGCCTTATCCTTTGCAGTGTATGTGTCACTAAGATTAAAGTTATTGTCTTGGGTTAAAAGATCTTCAACTCCACTAGGATACTTAAATCTGTGGCTAATATTATTCTCTATCAGAGGCTGCAGTAGGCTCGGTGTTAAAGCTAGAGTTTGATACTGACACTGGTATTATAGGAAAAGAGATGACGTGATCATGCTAGATTGTTGGGGAGAGGTCTGAATAAGGCTCCAAACTAGGGCTAAAACCAGAATGGGGATTTGATTGCATACAATAGCCATTTTATTTTATTGATTTTATTTAATTATATTTTTAAATTTAACCTCTCTACATAAAATGATCTATTGTGACTTCTTGAATGATCTCAGACTCATGAGACTTCACAGCCACAAACTACAGACCTGGTTCATTCAGAGAACATGTGGGTTTCATAGGTATTTTGACAAAAAGGGTGTTTCTGAGCAATTCCCAGAGCACAGCTATGATTTGGTACCAAATCACAGCATGGATTTTTATGGTGTTCTATGGTATTTTTTAGGGATTTCTGAACATTCTTACACATTCTTGAGTGGTAAAAGATGGTTAAGTTATGCACCAAATCTGTCTAATTGGCATCAAACCAAAACTGCTGCAACACTTATGACATAATTGAACATGGCCATGGCCATCATAAACTTAAATAATCATGTTCTAAACCTTTATAAACTCAAAATTTCTAAGTTCGGTAGGCGCCTAAAGAGAACACGGCATTTATTCCAGATTTATGACAAGACTCAGTCAAATTTTTCTTCAGGTTCCCAGCTTTCAGATGATGTATACCACTTCTACACTGACCTTCAATCTTGACCTTAAGGCCCCAGCCTCCCCCTACAAAATGTTGGCTTAATAAAGTTAGGTGGTCAAGGTGCACACAGCAATCAAGTTTATTTGTCACATGTAATCATATAAGGCACAATCACTGTGCAATCCCTGCATTTATCCCTGCATCAGCCTGGAAATCAGCAAGTGCGAAAAGCCCAAGCCAATAAACTGCAAGCTCCTGCAGCATGTCGATTGTTGTCCCCACCATTTAGCAGCGTAGCTGCACGTTTACAGCCAGTCTAATTGCAGTTGGAACAGTATAATTGCAGTTGGGACAAATGGCTTGTTAGACCTTGTTTTTATTTTCCTTAGCAGATCGCCTTTATTGCTCAGCCTACTTAGCTGAACCTGTTTTATTGTGGATATGTGAGGTCACAGAGGATGCTTTATTCGGCACAAGCTCTAAGCACAGGTGTGCAGCTGACATCTGAGTACACCCAATAACCTCGCTTGCCTTTTTAACCATGCACTGCAACTTAACTTGATCTGTTCTGTATATCTGACTAAACATGAAGGTGAAGCTGAAGTAAAGGGTGCTCTGTGTTCTGTGCTGTAGGACAGTGACACATTACTCAGTAACTTTGATGTATTATTATTATTGTGCCCAGTAACAAGTAGTGCAAGGGATTACAATTTTCAAAACAGTAATTATGTGCATTGTATATATGTAATCCAATTAATGCTGTGTGACCTAGTATAAATGTCTTGGTCTTCACAAATTCTCTTGGGACTAATGTGCTGATGCTATTTTTAAGAACCACAACACTGTATTTAATATCTTAGAAAACTGAATGTTTTTCATGTTGAAAACAAAATTCTTACCCTGTTAAAGAAAAACTTTTTGAGAGCATTTTGTGCGACTGTGTTCTATGCTGGTATAGACTTTCCAAAACTACTCACAGTGGCAAATTAGGAATTCATTAAGACCTATGGGAAAATCATTTGACAACAGCAGACTGACTTGTACCACCTGTACCTGACCAGGCGGGCTCAGAAGGCAGACAAAGTCTGCATGGGCACATTCCTTCAACTCTCAGCGGAGCTCCAGCCACTGACTTCTGGTCAGAGGTATAGATAACCCAAGATCAGAACCAACCGGGCAAAAAACTAATTTATTCCCATAGCTACAGTATAACTCAATTCAGCAAGATGCAGTCGCCACTGTGATTCTTGGAAAGAAATGTGGACTCGGTGGTGTGAAACACGTGATTACATAGAGGTTCTGCAGTATGTTCACTGTTTATTTTTGTGATATTTGTTGGTATCTGTCGACATGCACTTTAAAGCCTGCCTGGACTGTGATAATATTTATGGCTGCTGCTACAGATGATATTAGACTATTGTTGTCTATTGTTTGTTTAATGTGCTTTTAATGTGTCTACATAATTTCTGTTCTGTATCAGAAATTGCCTCTCAGAGGACATTAAAGTTTCTCTTTATATCATATATATATATATACATATATATATATATATTTAGACTACTGGCGAGCCAGCATCAGGCTTCAGGTCATTTTCAATGAAAGTCAATAACATGAAGACATAAACTGATGTCAGTAACTTGTCACTGCACGTTGGATGTGATGTGCTATAAATCAAAGTTGAACTTTTCTCAGTGCTCATGACAATTGTTTTGCAGGTCTAAGTCTTAATGTATGCAGGATTTCTAGTCTCTGCCTCTGGGTAGCCAGTGGGTATCCTAGATGAGTGTTTTTGTCACCTTATGCTATGTTTTGTCCAACTAAGTAATATCTATAGGCTAGGGTGGTGATAACATGGCAACATGAGTGTGATGGTCACAAGCTCGGCCGCAATGCATCCTGGTACATGTAGGCACTGTTTTCTTGGTTTAACATTGCAAACAGTGAGTAATTTATTGCTTCAATTGAGTGGCAACATTTTCCTTTCATTTTTTTCACCTTAGAGAAAAACAATGCTGCCAACAAGGTACAAAATAATATAGTTCTCTCACAAGTAATGTAGCTAATTACTATTGATGCCAAGTAATAAATAAAGTAATATTATTACTTTTAAATGGAGCAATGCGTAAAAAGTTAGACGCCTTGAGTTAATTGCCCGACACTGATAGTCACAGCTGAGCATTTTCATATACAGGATGCTGCCGAAAACCAAATGCAACCCTCCCACCAGGACAATAATTGAGATGAATTCTTGAAATTATGCAGCAGAAGGTATCAGGCAAAAAAAATAAAGGCATCAGTAATGAAGAAGAGCCATGCAGCAGGACTTATAAAAACCCTGACTGCTTTTCTTGCCTCTGGGCGACACACAGTTTAAACCAACAGGGGATATATACATCTTCCTCCGGGCTGCCATGAGTTTCCATTAATATTTCAGGCATTCTAGGTGCTTCAGCGTTTATGTTTTATAAATAATTGAAAGATATTTGTTGTATTAGCATTGTGGCACGAACTGTTATCCTCTGCAGAGCAGGGGGGCACAGATGTGGCAGTAACATTTCTGCTGTTTACTGAAGATCTGAGGGAGTGTCCTGGAACATTTTGAAAGGGCAGCATTAATCATGTCGTACTGCAGTGACACAGGAAGGAGCTGCACCGGGCACACTGCTGGAATGTAAACGTGATAAGGTTAATGGAGAATAATACTTTAATGATACAACAGAGGTAGAAGTGAACACGCAGACCTTTGAATGGGATTTATTAATTAATTCCAATGAATCATTTTAATTATACAACTGTGATTTGTCACAAAATTAATTATAACAGTGGACTTGTCATGCAAGGCATGGAAATTATGTTTCACAGTTTCCCCTGTTTGCGTAGTCGCTGCTTCATTGCTTTGTAGGGCAGCGCTGACACTCACTTACATAACCTGTCAATACGTGTGTTCTGCTTGTCATACATTGTGTACTACAAATGTTGTATAGAGGAGAGTGCCAGCCAGGATGTGCACAGGCTGCGACTATCAGCGATGCAGTAAATAAACCTGCTTCACTCTTTATATGTGCTGCCTCTTTATTTTAGCGCCTCTCCACCACCTACGGCCCTACTGACTATAAAAAACTATTAATGCTGCATTAACGTCAGAGTGGATTTCTGTAAATACTAAACGCCGACTGGGAATACCTGCTCATGTCAGCATCCTGATGGTAATTACAAGGAGGGCATGTGAGAATTTTCTAGCTCCAATTTGAATTGCAAAGGCTTGACAGGAGTCAACAGAAGAGATAAACATGGCAAACAATCTAATAATTAGTTCTTAACAAGACGAAGAGTCGACCGCCACGGTGGCTTCGCGAGGCTGTATAGACACCGCGGTGAGTGAAAATGTTAATATGCCAATGATCGACAGATAATAGACCTTTTTCACAGCAGCCGTATTAATATGAAATAGTAAACACAGGTGTTACCTATGATGCAAATTAAAGTCCCGTTCCATTATCAGAGTTTTTACAGCATGCACAATAACAGCTCCCTGACTCTGTTTGACCTGAATGAAGCAGAACCTTAATTAGTTTAATTAGTTACACCTGTGTTTACACTAGTATTTCATGTCAAACCAGCTGCTTTGAAAAAGGCCTATTTGCACCGTGTAACATCTTGATTAAAATACAGCTGAGGCTGATGGGAATGCAATTAGTTTAGCAGGTATTTGGTCAATCTATTGATTGACATTTTGATCTGGTGATGCACTAGAGCAGTTTTTTCAAAGTCTGAGACCCATCTTTTAGTTTCACTCAATCCCTGGATATCTGTGGGATCATGATTATTGTTTAATTTTGATTTCAAAGTCATGATTTGATTTGATTTTTCAGTATAAACTTTTTCTTTATCTGAGGCCTCTACCATGGTCTTGATGTGTAAATATCAACAAATCATTGGTTCTACACCCTGACAACTTTCATTTACTTATTCAAAAAAAGTGTTTCTTCCTTCAGACACACGCTGGATTCCACAAGTAGGCAGTGATACAGAGAAAAGTACAGTAGATATAGAGAATAACAAATCTTCCTTTGATTTAAAATTGATTTAGACTTTTTTTTGTTTAATATTCAAATTGTGGCACCACTGATAGACAAGAGCCAAGACAATATTATCACTGTGGGACATAACTTCGGACTCCACCAAATACATAAAAAAGGTCTGGGATAAATTTCCCAGTACTGTATCTCTCTTGAACCAAATCACATACATGCAGGCTATGTGATCTCCTGATTGCTCTTGACCTGAAAAGAGCAGAACCTTAATTTTTTATCACTGGTAATGCCTGTGTTTACTCTACTATTTCATGCCAAAATGGTTGCTGAAAAAAAAAAGGGTCTATTTTCACCATGTGTAATTTCTCATTTGACGGACCTTTTTTATCAGGTAATGCACTAGATCATCAGAAGATTATCAAAGTTTGAGATTTTGGGCCTCCATTTCTTTTTGTGTTAATTTGATCCTAACAACAGTCTTCAGTTGAGCTAAAATCACCTAATTTATTAGTTTCTGATTCTGGGAAAATTGCAAAACTGTAAAATTCCCCCAAATTGCTGTATCTTTAACCAGAATCATACGCATTTAAGCTATTGTATGTAATCTCATTTTAATAATGTTTTAACAAATATAATAATTTTTCACTTTCACTTTCACATGGTATTGTGTGTAACTTGTATGTCTGTGCAAAGTTTAACAAAGAGCCATCCAAACAGTTGTTTCAGGAGACATTCAGGAACAAACCTGCTTGTTGCAGACTATGGACCTTTTCCGATTCAGCCACATTGACATGAGATGGTAAACAGTGATGTTAGCTCAGATACGGAGAGTTTTCCCACTGAGCCATCATTCACGATAACAGCACCTTGACTCAGTTTGACCTGAATGAAACAGCAGCTTAATTAGTATCATTAACACCTGTGTTTACTCTACCATTTCATGTCAAAATGGCTGCTGTGAAAAAAGGTCTATTTTATCATGTGTAAAATCTTGTTTAAAGTAGATCAGAGACTGATGGGAAGCTAATTAGCGGGCCTCCGCAGATTTTAAACAAATAGAGATGCTGCTTGTAAAAATGTTACCAAGCACCTTATTAGTTTTTTGTTTTGTTTTTTTACTATGCATTTCTAGTAGCCATGTGTTCTACATCTCATGCTGGATAACTTTTCCAACAAATGTTCATACTTTATTTTGGGCTGACATAAAATATCCCCTTAATTCTACTGAATATTTCTTATAGCCCCTGCTTGAGGTAATTTTATCTTGTTTTAATGTATATGCCAATTTTTGATCAAAAACAATCTTTATCTTACATGATTAATATCTCTCACATTACAAGCAAAAGAAATATTTAGAATTCTGCAGATTTTAACTGCTGAACAGTACAAAATTGTTGCATGTTTTTAGTGGGTATTTGCTCATAAACTACTGGTTGACATGGCATTTTTCATCTGGTGATGACACTTGATAAAAAGCGAGGGCGTCGCTTTTAGTTATAACATTTGGGCAACTGTACCGAGTCTCAGTGAAAGCAATGCACATGTGGAGATGTTTCAAGAAAACAAATTCATCCTGCTGTTGCTGGTGATTATGTACATCAATATCAGCTCATATTAAAATTGGCCTTTGTGTCTCTCAGCAGTTGGGTTCAGTCTTGCTGCTTTGGTCTGAATCTGTGAAATGAAAACAGCTGGAAAATAAATATGGCATTAGGAAATATAAGTACCCTAAAAAAAATAAATAAAAAAAAAGTAGTCCTTTTAAAAGTAAAACCCTTTTCTCCAATTGTATTTTATTAAAGTATTAATTTATTGAACTATACTGACTATTATTTACTTCATTTATATTATTCATCGCCACATTATCTATATTACAGACATAATCCTGTTTTTAATGAGTGCTGTTATGCTTATTTTAGTGCTTCATCAATTACAAAGTCATTGCTTTGATATGGTTGGAGGCTGAGGGGTTAGTAATTTATTGTGTGAAACACTTTGCATTACATTTTCTTTATATGAGAAGGACTATATAAATAAGGTCTAATGGATGTACTGATATATATTTATGCCTTTAATATAGACTTAAATGGCATCCCAGAGGTTAGAGACTATATACTTGAAAAACTACAGCTGATCCACAGCAGGAACTTTAGAGTCTGTAACCTGGGGGGGCTCCCCTTTATCATGATGTTTTGGATATACTTCATTAACAAAGCAACAGCAGTACCAGTCCTTTTATTTTGATGTGCTGTTTTGGGGGCGAGGAAAGTAAGCTGTTGTGTTGTGGGGCCGACAACAAAGAAAGAAGTGGAGCTGATAGTGTTATTGATTTCATTTCCGAGTGTGGGACTGGCACAAGCAGCTCACTGGCCCATAAATTTGAGAAACATGTCAAACTGCTACTGTTTGTCCTGCTGAAAGTATTATAATCCATAATTATTCTGGGTTTTTTTTTTGGTCATCTCTTTCATTTTTTCCCCTGCATTGTCTGGATGCATGGCATATTTATGTTTTTGACAGATTGAGAAATCTTCTGGCAGACTTCTTCTTTTCTAATAGCTCCTCTGAATGACCTCCTCACTCCAATTACAAATGAGGACCTGGACACTTTAATTTGTCCGCCAAGCAGCCTTCCTTGTTCTTCAATTGCACTGGTCGATACAGATGCTAAAAAGGTGGTTGCTGTTGTTTTTATTGTGTCATCCATATTGTGGTGAGACAACAACGTTTGCTTGAGCGATCACGATTTCTTGCATTTTGAATTACCTCCTGAGCAGGGCCAAAGTGAACTAAAAAAAGTAGATCCTGTGACCAGTTCTGCGATGGAAAAGGGCGATTAAGCTGATGAAAGCAGAGCTGTGTCTCCTGAGTCTGACAAGCTGAGATAACAATGTCTTAAAATGTCCACCGTAGCTAGAATAGAACTTATGATTAACTGTCTCCCAGTTCAGCGGCCGGATCCTCCTGATGTGGCACATAAAGGTGAATCTGCATCTCTTTCAAAAATTAAACCGTCTGCTAAAACTAACGGTGCGTTCAAGTGGTCCTTGTAAACTAAAGTCAAACATTTTGACATTCAGTTCACCCTGGAGGCCTCGGGGCCCTGTTGTTAAGTCACTTACCATGGATGTGTAAGGCAAAAATGTAAAACTGGTGAATAATGTTATACTGTTTAACATTCAATTTGTCTGTATGTGGTACAGCAGACCTATTCAATTGGTGGCCCATGGGCTGAATCCAGCCCTTTAACAACCTCAGTCTGGTAGTTTGATCATTTATAAAAGCAGAAATTAATAGGCTAATTAGCTCATTCATTCATTATGTCTGTTGTTAAGCACAGAGACACTTATTTGAGGAATAATGGACAGTGAGTGGATCATCACTGCAAAATGACCCGACAGGGTGGGGCAGAACTCATGTTTTTCCCTGCAGGATGGTGAAGTCATGACCTGTCCTACTCTGACTGGGTGGCTAGTTGCCTTTGCTGGTAGGTTATAGGTAGGTGTGGGTGTTAAGAGTGTGACTGAGCAGGGTTAGGGTATGAAAATCAGGCTAAACTCATCAGAGGCAGAGTAGGGGCGGGGCATGCCTTCATCATCCTAGGAAATACAAACACTAGAATGTTGTAATTGACCAATCAGAATCAAGAGTTCAAGAAAGCTGTGTAATTTAAAAGTTTTAACTCAGGCTGTTTAAATAGTGAGAATTTAGAAGAGTCAAAGTAAATGAAAAGAGACGTTCACTGTCTACTTTTAATCTAAGATTACAAAAAGAAATGTTTTTTTCCCCCTGTACTTTTGTACCTAATGTTTTATGATCGTGAAAACTAATAAAGTGGAGAAAAAGTTTTTGACCTCTACGTACTTTACTTTTTTTTTTTTTTTAAACTGGGCCTTTTAAGAAAGAAATTGAACGGGGGTTACTGTACATTTCTGAGCTGCTAACATGTAAATTAAACAGTATAATTAATGACTTGCTTTTAAAGTAGCTTACTCATTGGTGTAGTTGGAGTACTATATTTACTCATAACTGATTCACTTTAATGCACATTTCTGATAAATACAAGATGGTCATGTGATCTTTCTCGCTTCACGGGTTGAGGAGGATTTCTTGAATAGTCTATTCAGCAGAGCTGACATTAAGAGCATTCAGCAGGCAGGTTGTTTTAATCAGAGCCTGATCTGGTTCAAGTGTTGGCTGCCTTTTAAACTGCACTTCTCAATAAATAAAGACAGCATAATATCACCTTTCGACATTCATTTATCAGCACGACTAATCATATAATGCGTCCTTGTTAGCAGCTATGATTTATGCTCATCACAGAGCAGAGTTCAACCAGCGTCTAATGTAAGCAAGGCCAAAACTACTATCAGTGACTACAGATTAGTTGGATCAATGCTATGCTTTTCAAAATGCATTCATCAACAACTTATTTTCTAAATGAAATTATTTTACATGGTAACATTTCTGTCTCGGCGGCTTCACAGAACTATAAATTGACAATATCTTCAGATATATAAAATATTAGGAGTGGTATCTTCATCATAGATCATGAGACAAGTTAGTTTTGTATAATTCTTGTCTCTGATGCCTTTATCTACATAGTCAGATACAGATATTAGGTTAAGCGTGCTGTTTCTACTCTCACTGCTCTCATCCTGTAGAGACAAGCAGTTTTAAAGAAACCGTGAGAGGAAGAAAAGGGGAAGTTAAGGGGATGCACTACAGACATCTTCCTCAACACTCAACACTCACTTATCTACTAATAATAGCTAGTTTTCTACAGAACCAAGGGAGACCTACAGGGAAGGCACCATCATGAAATAATTAAACCACCTTTCTGTGTAAACCTCAATGTATGCAGTGTCAAGTAGTGATCATTTTAAAGAATTATGACCAGATAATTAAAAAGACATGTGCCACCACCTGCTATAAGTATAAAATATGAAATAACTCATGGAGTAATAGTAAATATGCTGCATATGTGGTCTGTAGGGTCTTAAATTCAGCCCATTCTCAGTCCCAACACGTCACATACAGCAGCGTGGTCAGCGCTCCCATGCTTCAGCATCTGACACTGTATATGCACCCCTGTAGCATCATTTCTGGTGGCACCTGGCTAGCATTATGTTTTAATGTGCCACAGTGATGTAGTATAAAGAGCCAGAAAGTTGGGCTTACTCAGTAAACAAACACAGGACTGTCAACCAGGACAAATACATATTTATGTATGTAATTTACAGACATTGAGTTAAACACATGAACGTACATTAGTAACATTATTATTTGAACTCAAATTTTGTTACTGGATATTTTCCTAAACCTTACAAAGCAGCTTTGTTTGCTAAGACTACCTAAGTAGTTTTTCTGCCTTTATTTTGAAAGTCTGTCTGAAGGTTGCATATTTATTATTGCTGACTTAACTGTAGAGCTGGGATGGGTGGATCAGTTCTGCAGGATTGCTACACTGATTCTCATAAGCTACTCATTTTGTGATGATTCATTTAAAATCATTGATAATAACCTTATTTAAGTGTTTTAAGCACTTACGTATAATAGTTGTGACCAATGTCTTATGACCGTGGAAGCCTATATGAGAACTGATCATAGTTTGAAGTGAGAGACAGCTGACCATGATGCCATGTTTAACGAAATGGGAGTGAGAACCTGTTGATTAAATCACACAACCTGAAATCTAAGAGACTGTTCAACAATGTGGTCACATGTTGGGACGTGTTAAACAGACTCATGTGATGCAGGAATTGAAATAACCTTCACAGAAATATGGATGTAGTAATTTAAGCACAAAATCATATGTCAGAGGCAAAATGTATGTTTTTTAGAAGAACCAAGAAGTGAAAACTGGTGGAGTGCAAAAAAACTGAATTCTGAGCTGCGGAAGTTCATTTATTATGTGTTTTTTTAAATTAAGGTGTGTTTGATGTGTTTAATTTGTGTGTGGCAGTGAGTGAAGTTAGCTTGTTATACTGTGTCAGCTCAATCTAATGACAGTAGCTTTTACTTTGTGGAGGCACAGGAGTTTGCATGTTTCTTTCCAATCAAACACTACAGCAGGGAGCTCATACATAAAAAATATTTTGAGATTTATAATTAAATATTCTTGCCTTGGTTTCCCACGTCATGCTCAGATTTTATTTTTACAAATACTTGTTCCAAGTGTTCTCAGAGATGTAACTTAATTGTGAACCCCTGTGGAAGTCCATCTACTTCCATTATACTGCGGTGTGCACAGATATCTCAAGGCACATCTCAAAAACTTGAAAAAATAAAACCAAAACTATGTGCCTGGCTGGATACCACAAGGGGTAAGTGAGAAAACCTGTTTTTTTTTGCAATTTGGGTGAACTGATCCGGTAAGACTATTGTATAAATGAGACCCCAGGTGATTTGCCACCCCCCTCTGACTGGAGGCATCAGCTGCTGTAGCGTGCAGCTGAAACAAAAACATGCAGGCTCCTGGCTTATGATAGTAGGCTACACCATTTAAAACCACTTTGTTAAGATTTAGTACAGCTTGGTGAGTTAGCGCCATGGCAGGCCTTCAGCAGAGCAGACAGTGTTTTCTATGTGAGACTGCAGAGCTGCTGGCCTCACAACAACCCTGTGCAAGAAATCTGTTTCTTCCCTGAAACGAGCTAAGTCTGAGAAGTAACCAGACCGTGCAGCAGGAAATAACAGCATGCTATATGGCCAAAAAAATGAAACCATCTACTCTGAGCTGCTGTGACTGACTTTACATCTCGTGATGGAATTTGTCGACAAAAATAAACAGGGACAAGTAAATAGGGCAAGTCTAAATGCGTACTGGAACTAAATGGATTAAATGTACTGTACTACGTGTCTAATGGTCTACATATTTAGTGCACAGCTACGAGGAGTGAGCATTAAATGTAGGCTGGGGGACAACACTTCTGCTCTGCAACAGAAAGGGGTGGTCTACTGTGTAAGTCTGGGCTATCACAGCTAAAGTCAGGCTACCATTTTTAGTAGCCATACCTCATATTTGTCTGGTCGCGTCCAAGAAGCCTAGAGAGGACAAACAAACAGGAAGCAAAGAAAAACAGCCACACAGTGGAGCAAAGTAAGCTTTTGTAAAGGATCAACACAGAATGAGTGCAGGCTGAGTTTACCTTCAGGAGATGTGCATTGATTTCATGTGTGAAGGACCATACCGGTGATTTTAAATGTTTTAGCCAAACATTTCCCAAGACATACCAGAGTGTGTTTGATACCTTCCAGGTAATTTATATCCATTTTCATTTTATTGGGAAGTCAACTTGAAATGACTTTGAAATGGCTAGGTGAGTTAGGTAATCCATCATGGTGAAGTTTGTGCTGCATTTTGTTTTTGTATTGTTTATGCTAAAATAAGTCTACCATGCAATGGTAATGCAGCTTTGATGCAGACATAATTCTTACTGTGATAGATTACCCAACTCAAATATGTGCATTGGTTTTCATGCCCTGGTGAAATTAATGGAAACCAATGCTTGCCTGAAAAGTGCGATCGACAACGCTGCAACACGCCGTGGAAAGTGCAGCAGGAATGTATAAATGATTTATAATGAAGATGTATATAAATAGTTTAAATAGTGGTTTTGTTCTCAGAAATAAAAATGTATACACAGTTTGCAAAAACATGATGTTAAAAACACTTTTATAAACACAATACCTTTGTTTTGGCTCCAGTTTTTCACAAGTTGAGGTTCATTTCTCACATTTTGTTCTTAAATCTGTTCAAATCCATGTCAGTGAGAACAACTCTCTGTTGCCAAAATAATACATCCACCTGGCAGCCATGTCTTGGACTGGTCACAATAAAAGGACACTCTAAAACATGCAGTTTGGTTTTGAAAAAGAAACATTTCGTAGGCACTGAATATGGTTATTATTATTTTGTTTTGCTTTTTGCAGATAGCAGTTCTTTTTTCACAGCATCCCTTTGCTTTCAAGTGAGTCCAAAAGTGTTGTCAGGTGCCTCCTTGCAATGTTTTTTTAAAAATATGTTGGAGTTTGTGCCCACATATTATACAGCCACACTTGTGACAGTCTCAATTGACAGTGCAGGCGTGTGGCACCAAAATGAGGCACTTCAATCTGCGCTGTGGCACCTGGTTTCAGTGCCCAGCCTAACCAGGACCTATCAGGACCAGTCCAAGACACACCTTTCTGCTGCACCTGTCAGGTAGATGGACTGGCAAAGCAGAAGTGCTCACTAACATGGATTTAAACAAAATTTGAGAGAAACACATCTAGGTCTTTTATTTCAACTCATACAAAATGGGAGCAAAAGCAAAAAGCAAAAACAAAAGTGTTGCATTTATATTTTTGTCTGTATAAAACCAGTCATCATTAATTTCAAGGTTTTTGAAGTGAAAAGGGTTGTTACAGCGAGGTCAGGATTTCTGACTTGGCAGCTCAAGTGTGCGCAGGGAATTCTGGTCAAAATGCCAAACTGGAGCATATTTTCCAAAAGCGGCATGGGGTCTTCTCAGTTGGTTATTAATTAATGTACGGTAATAAGGGAGAATTTAGAGGCACACTGAGGAAAACAGGCCACTGAAACTAATTATAAGCCAGCCATTACCGCTATCCTGGGACTTTGTTTTTCTAATCAGCAGCTTTTTCATCATGGCATTCTGTATTTTTGATTAACTCATTCATTTATATACAGAACGCTGTCGTGCACCACTTATCTTCCTTTAATAACAAGTACATGTAGATATTTCTAATCTCGTGGTCTAAAAAATAATATGCTATTAATGTGCAAAGAAGCTCAGCATCACATTGAAATCCCGTCTATGATACAATGATAACATCCGCCATACTTTTTACAAGACAAGTGAAATTCTAAAGAGACAGTAGCAGCTAGTAAAATGACTCTTCTGTCATTTCACATCATTATGAATATGTCGGCGCTCTTGTAGCCTGGCTGCTATGATGAAGAACGAGAACGTGGAAGGAGGACAGAGCGTAGCAAACAAGAAACGGTCCAATGATGAATGACGATCCAATGGAAATTAGTGACAGCTATTGCCAAATGATCAGCAGGATTTTGTGATTAGAGCAGCATTAAATCAAAATTTATCTGACAGTGATAGATAGGAAAGAGAGGGATGATGACAGCCTGTGAATAGAAGGAGATACAACAACTGTGAGGCGACAGGCAAGTCTTGACTCGCAGGTGCAAGATAAGATTCAGTAACTCACAAAACCGCCATGAATGCACTGTGCTGTGTGAATGCTTCCACTGACTGGCAGTCACAAATGGCACAGTTAATAGGAAAAACCGTGGACGACTTTTCTGAGTCAAAGTTCTCTTTTGGTAATTCTCCAGGACAAATATGAAAAGCAGAAGGGTCAAACAGTCAGCTGGCATTCGCTCTTAGAAATAAAGGTGCTAACTAGAACCACAAAGGGCTCTCTGGCTTGTCCCAACAGGAGAACCTTTTTGTTTTTTGGTTCCTGGTAGGACCATTTATAAAGATTCCACTTGAAACACTTTCAGAGTTCAACTGAGAAGACAACAAAAAGGGTTAAACCAAGAACCATCTGTGGAAGGGTCCCCCTATGACAGGTTCTTAAAGAGAACCCTGCTAGGGTACAATGGTTCCACCTAGAACCCTCTTTGGGGGTTCTATCCAGTACCTTTCCACCCTCTGAGGGAGGACATCCTAAGGGGGTTCTCATGCAAACCATTTTATATTCTACCATGAACACTTATACTGTATATTCCAAAGATATTATCTAGAACCCACCCAGGGGATCCTCCCGAGAGCCCTTTTAAATGCAAAGGGTTTAATTTAGAACCCACCCAGAGAGTTCTACTGAGAACCTTTTTATATTTAAAAGGTTTTATATAGAATCAACCCACGGGGTTCTACTGCACGCCCTTTTATTTTCAGCGTTTTCATCTGGAACCCACCTGGGGTTTTGCAGAGAACCTTTTACCAAGGGTTTCATTTAGAACCCACCGACAGTACTCCGTTGAGAACCTTTCTATATTCAAAGGACTTATTTTTGAACCCAGCTAGGGGGTTCTCCCAAGAACCTGTTTATATTCCAGGGGTTTCATTTGAAACCCCTTCACATTCCAAGGGTTTCACATAGAAACCACCCAGGGGATTCGATTGAGGACCCTTTTATATTATGGAACACAGAACCTTTCTTAATGAAATCCTGATTCTTATAAAGAACTTCAGAAGCACGTGGTTCTGAGCAGAACCTCAGCCCTTCTGGAAGAACCCTTTTGGAACAACTCATTTTTACGAGTGCTGGATGGAAAAAACAACATAAGGGTGATTTCCAAGTCTAAAAATGGAAAGTTTGTCCCGGGAGTGGCACTACAAGGAAAACCATGAGGTCATTCTAATCAAAAGAGTTTGTTTAATCCAAGTGTGACTCCTGTGTGTCAAGATGCCATTTTTTCTAATTCTGTGAAATGTTTACCATTGAAATGCCATTATGTTTTCTTTTTCCTGGCATCAACTCGGGGAGGAGAAATGACACCAGCAGAAACACTTTTTTGCATGCATTTCAACTTTTGGCACAACACCCAGCTCCACAGGGCTGCATGAAGTCGCTCTGCACAGTCAGGACAAAGTAATAGTGATTTTGTGCACATTCAGGTTTTTTTTTATAATGTCAATGCATTTGACTGATTTCACAGTGATTAATGTGCTTCAGTGACTAATTCAGCTTGAGGTTGAAATGTCTCGGCTTTTTCTTAAACTTTGATATTTTTAATTTAAAGCATGGGGTAGGTGATGTATTTCAGATTTTTTCTTTTGTTCCAGTATCTGTTGCCATTGAAGGCCTGTAATAAGCCCATTCATTCACAGTGGCAGAGAAAGTTCTGCCAAAATTTCCCACATGCTACTAACATGCTAGCTTGACAGCTGTGAGTACATTAGTAGCCATGTTCGCTGTTAATATTCATCATGATAAAATGTTTTGGGGGAATGGGAGATTTATAGGAGGGGGTGGGAGTTTTTCAGTCAGATACATTTTAATTAAAGCTTACTCTTGCTGGTGTTTCCAACACACATTTGAAACAATTTAAGATTTGAAAAGTAGTTTTGGGGCCCGTAACTTTGCATCTGATGAGGTTAGCATTCCTGGAGTCCCTCAGGGGTCAGTTGTAGGTCCTCTGCTGTTTGATTTGTTTATAATGCTGCTAGGTTTCTAATGCAGCAATAATATTTCATATCACATATATGTTGATGACACACAGATATACATATCCGTTTCTGCCAATAACCTTGGCCTAGTCAATGATCTCATCCTGTGCATTGCTGATATCAGATTTTGGGTGGACAAAAACAGAGATTCCAGATCCCAAGACGTTCAGGCACCAGACTCAATCTTTGTTAACACCCCTGTAAAACCATGTCAGCATGCCAAAAACATGGACGTGACCATAAATCATGAGTTTGAATTCAAAAGTTAGATGTTTTGTGTCACAGTCAGGCTCTGAAAAGCTGGTTCGTGCTTTTATTTCCAGTAAAAATAGTAGACTATATTACTTTAAGGAACTTTTTGATTGAGTGACAGGGCAGATGTAAAAACATTTTTTACATCACTATTTTTTACACAAAAATGTAGTTATTTAAAGTATGTGACTTTACTGAATCAGTATTTTTATTATTTCAACAATAACACTTGCATTGCATTTTGACAGTCATGAAATGTGCTTTGTAAATAAAGCTTATTCGACTTGTTATGGTGTTAATATGCCAAATTTAGATCTATCACTCCCTTGGATAAAAAATTTAAAAGTCTAAAAATGCTCACTTGGCTTGGCTGCATTGAAGGCAGACACAAAAATAGAAAACCTTTCATGTCACTGGGAAGGTTCTGGATTGAATTTATAGAGTTTCTTCTGATGCTTTGATGACAAACAACCACTGCTACTCACATTTCCACAGAATCTGGCAGAATTGCGCAATTGGTTATTGGCACAAAAAAAGGGTGCCGTTCCTCCCAAAATGAATCTAAAATGTAAGGGAGCTAAACTTTTCAGGAGATTCTGGTAACAGCAGATGGTTGAAAGGAGTGAAAGTGAAACTGAATTACTTAAATAATGTACAAAGAGGTGGCACTGTTTCTGACAGAAAACCAGTACATGTAGGGAAAATGTTTCATAAGCTCCCAGACACTGCAGGATGACTATTAAACATGGTGGCTTACTTGACATAATAGACACTGTCATTTTTGGAAATGTAAGAGACAACAAATTGCCGCAGCGTTTAAACATTTAAAACACTGACTGGCCGAGGGTCTACTCCAATTTTGGATTTTTTGGAGAAATCCATTTGGCTAAAGCACAAGAAATATTAATGCAATGCAGGATTTAAATCTGGCTGGTGATCTATCCAGAGACAGCAACAGAATTATCTCTAAAAAAACTACAAAAACATACAGTATGTTAAAAATAAGAAAATGGTAATTACTGACTATGATTTCAAACTTTTGAGGCTGCAACTGATACACTTTGCATTGTCAGAAGTTGACAAAAACCAACAATGATGTTCCTTCATCACAATGAACACTTTTAACATACTGTACATTATCTTATTTTTTAAATACTCACTAGTGAAAATATTCCACAAGAAATGTGGTATTTACTCTTGTTTGGGTAATGTTTGCTAAAAAGAAAATGGTATCCAGCTGTTTTAACACCTACGACATTGTTTGTTTGAGCCCTTTTCTGGGATTTGTTGACACAAAGTAAAAGACAGAGTAACACCAGCCATACTCATCCATTTACCTTTTAACAGTACCTCGAGGAAAGACAGTACAAGATAGTACTGTTAGTGAGTCTGAGGTGTAACAATAGTTGATTTCACAGTGATATATTTGTTGTTAAAAAACGCTCTTCACGGCAGCTTTAAGACATTGTTCATCGCACTCACTGAATACATCTGGACAGAGCTGTGAGGAAAAGTAGGACAGCATGGCCCAAATATTGTGCAACCGAGTCCCCTGGGGACTTAACAGGACAGGTGCTTCCACTGCATTTACTGTGTGTGTCTCCAAGAATAGTGCACCTATTGTTACATGCATTTATCATCTGTAACATCCACACAACAACTGTGTGCGAGGGGTTCCTGCAGACCACTTTCACATTGACAGTTTCGTTGCAGACCGGAGAACACACAAGAGAAAGAGGGTGACTGAGAATAAAACCAAAACTAGACCCCAAACCTCACAGTTGTTTGCTCTGTATTTCATATTGGTTTCTTACAACAGTACATCAAACACACATTCAGACCTCTCAGCAACACTCGGGTAGTGGCCTCAAAGAGATTTCATGTACCGCTGAATGATGAAAGGTTATGACGGACTGGTTACCTCATGTACAATGACCTACTTAAATCACAAAATACTATATTGCACATGTCAGGGAATGTTTAAAATGCAGCGCAGACTTGGATGGTTGGAACATGTGTTATTCCTGCTATCAGAAACATGATGATACTACGCACATGCTCAGTTAGAAGCTGACAGAAGACACAGTCAACATCTGCTGCAGCGTTGTTTGACCATTTTTATGAATTAATCAGAACTTACTTAATTTAAACCCTTGTTTTGTTGATTTCTTCATGACGTGTTAAGCATGTGTCAAGGTCAACATGTCTAGCTAGCACATGAGGTTCTGTCACGGCTGATGAGAGAGGGGGGACGGTTGCAACATGCTGCGAACGTCCCCAAGCTAAGTGGCCACATCAAAATAGAACAACAGTATTTTGTCTCACACAAACAAGAGAGATTGAATAGCATCTGTAAAATAACATCTGTCAACACATCAAGTGTATAAAAAAAACAAAAGTCAATAACTGTTGTTTCAAAACTCTATGGTACAGTGTTGCCTCTGGGTAACACACCTATTTTTGGCCCTTTACACTCACAATACACCCTCAGTTATGGTGCAATACTATAAAAAAAAACAGGCAGGTCTCTAAGGACACTAATATCAGTGTTTTAATTTGTCACATGAGTCCCTGGCCTGTTGAATCTTTTTTTTGCAGCCTCCCTCAAATGGCCTGAGACCCTCTTTTTGTGTCATTTTACAATCTGAAAACAATAGGGTGTAAAATGTATTTATAACTATTTTATTTAATTTGAAATTATAAGCAGTGAGCTTAATATGGCAGCAACACAACAAATGATTGTGACGTACAGTATCTTGGGAAAAAACAAGTCGAAAAACTGAAAACAAGCATTTAAATGAAACGCAACAAATGATCAAACACTGAAATGTGACTCACTGGATGGTTCAGAGGAGGATTTTGAGAGTTTGGTTTGATATTAAGTTTGCTGAAATATGCTGACACTCTTTGTCGCACTCATTCCTTTAGGCTGCTCCGCACCGGTACAGTGTCGCCTGAAGGTAACGTTCAGACAAACAACCTTAAGAGTTCATTTTTAATCCTTTTCATTTTCGAACAGCATAAATTTTAAACTAGTGAGGCAACTGAGCATTTCCCATTACTATTTTAACATTATTCAAATTTTAAACAATAACTCTTTTTTTCATCCCTTAGCATGATGGCACAGTTTACCTTAAAAATATTTCTTGAAAATGTCTTCAAATTATTTTAATTTGGTTTATTTATTATGATTATTTATTATTGACAAAAAAAAACATTATAAAACACTTTTACCAACTGGTATTATAATGCATATCATAGACAAAAATGCATATTTTCATAATATTATGCTTACTAAGACAAAAAGCAAAAGTTAATTAGTGAAATTTAATGTATTTTTAATATGCTGCAGCACTCCCATGACATTTACAACATCTGACTTCTTCTTTTCAAATAAAGATTGTTAACGGGGAAATGGTATTTGTAATTAGCAGACAGATGCAAGTTTAATATAGAAAGATTTTGTTGGTCGGGTCCAAATCATCTCTAAGTAACAGAGAGAAATGCAAAAAGTGTTGCAACCATCCCCAGCCTCCCCATTCCACACCGCCTATAGTTATTTTATTTTATTTTATTTTTTTTTTGCCAAAACATATTGTTTCCTTACTGCCTGATAGCAAATTTTAGTCCACAACCCAACCAACACACTGTACCCTCTATTATCATCAGAAGCATTATGAAGATGTATTATCATTTTCTGCAGCATCTAAGGCAAGCTGAGGCACTAACCCACGTATGAGGTGTTCTTTCTGAATCCACAAACCTGCATGCAGGAGCAAGGTAATTATCTTAATACTGTTTACTGCATTCACAGCAGAAAATTACCCCTCTGAAGTGACTAATCCGTCTATTGCTCACATGATGCATGTTGTCAGAATAGGCCGTTAAGATGGATTTTTCAAAATTATACCATTTTAATGAGCTGATAAGAGCACAACAATAGACTCGGGATGAGATTCTCTCCTCAGGCTGGCGACTGCCAACACGCTGTGACCACTGTAATGGAGAAAATGCACAAGAATGGTATTCACAGCTCACACGTCTTAAGAAGCCTTTTACCATGTTCCATAGCCAAAGCTTTAATCCAGTGTTATCTCCAGCGCTCCGAAAGGACATGAGGAGAAAAATGAGGCTGCACGCCAAAGCATGACAAAGATGCATAACCCTTATGCGCTTTTACGTGCAAAGGCCTCTTTTCTCTTATATCATGTTCGCCCTGAGAAAAAAAAAATGCCCACTCATTTCCAAAGTGGATAATCACAGCAGTTTGCCAGAGTAGCATAACTGAGCTCAAAACAGTCTGATTCAGAGATAAAGAGGGAGACTCAGGGCTTCTGGCTTTTAACACAGCAATAATTAAGCTAATTCCACTGACATCATTTTCACTTAATTTTTCTGTGAATTTCCAATGAGCACTTTTCATAGTCATTTCACAAAAAAATATTCTCTTTTAAATGCTAATGATTAATAGGGAGGGAAGTAGAGTGCTACATACTCTTAACACTGCTAAGGCACTATCATGCCATGGCACTGCCTGGAAATTGGTTTTATGGCAATCTCCGCACCCCCCCACCCACCCCCGGCATCCGCGATAGAAATGTGCTAAATCATTAGTGCAATTTCAGCAGAATTGGAGAAGGCTGCCACTGGTTTAGAGGTGGCGCAGCTGAATCCAAACTTCACTGTTCAAAGAGCACATTCAGGTGGCAATACAGGTTCCAATAAGATGTTTTGTGTGCATGAAGCATAACAAGCAGTTTGAGCCGACTGGCTGTAGTTCAGATTATTTCGAGTGGCATTATATGAGGTACTTATTGATATTCAGTGCACTACCTATAGTAGATGCTAGTCGGCATGCCCCCTGTTAGGAAAAGCAAATGAAGTGATGTGCACAGGGTTAGCAACAAAAAATATTTTAGCCACATTAAAAAGACTTTAAGTGTATGCTATATTTAGAATACTTTCACAGCTTTACCTTGTCATCAGACAACCTTTTCTGACAGGAAACTGGCATCATGTAAGCCAAATATAGCTTTCTCCAAACCAACAAGCTCCATATGTGAAATCAGTGATTTTATCTTGCAGAACATGGGAGTTGTTGGTCTACTGCTCCCTCAGTCTGTTAGTTTGTTTGTGTTATTGTGTAACTGTTTTAAAAAGATAGTTCAGACTCACCGAAGTTACAAAATAACACAAACAAACTAACAGATGGAGGCAGTGATAGAGCAAGAACTCCCATGTTCTGCGGGGTAAAATGACTCATTCTGCCTTTGTAGTTTGGTTATTTCAGAGAGTGATATTTAGCTGAAATAACTGTGCTGTTCTGTCAAAAAAGGCTGTCTGACAGCAAAGTAAAAGGGTGAAAATATTCTAAATATAGCATACACTTAAACTGATTGTTTTCAGGCTGACCTTTTATGCTTAGTTTCCATGCTGCTGCCCCTCTCTGCTTCTCCAAAGTGGTGCAAAGCTGACCAAAATCTACTACAGCTAATACAGTGACGATCAGTAAGTCTCTAATACGACTCAAATAATTTGAACTATCCCTTTAATGATCTTAGACAGGAGGGCTGGAAATAAAACACAATGAAGTAATTTCAAAACGGCAAATCAGTGATCCGGTAACTAAATTGCTCAAATTTCAAATCTGAATATTGATTGATGTGTTAGCTCTGTGATGGATTGGAGTCGTGCCCCGGTTGTCTGAAATAAATTATATTTTCGTAGAGGTTTTGTTCAGTAACAGCAATTCTTCAAGGACTCCACGTGCATGCGATTTGTTAACAGGAGCTTTTCTGAGCTCTTTTGCCAAAAGTAGTGCGGATCATCATTGACAGTTGGCACACATTATCTTGCGGCAGGTTGGGGTTTATTCAAGCTCTTGACCATTTGAACCCTTCAGGATTAGATTAACCATGATCGATTTCTTTCACTGGAAGCTGCATACATTTGAGTGTGGATGAATGAATGTTTTGTATTTTGCTATGAATATAGTGCAGACATTAGACATGAAAAGGTCTAGAAATATTAAATGGAGTTCTGTCAAACATTAAAATGGAATATGTGATTTTTTAAAAAAAATAAATGTACTGCATGAATTGACTTTTATTCCCAAAATCTCTGGTCTGTATAGAGAAACTTCTCCTGTCAAAATGATGTAGACAAAGACGTTCGGTACGTGCCAAGACCCAGACTTAGTAAAGTGTCTGTATGGCATAAAACATGAGGGCATGCTGATTCATCTGGATTACATAAATCCTTTTGTGTGTTTGAATAAATGGACTGTTTGACAGTGGCATTGTTAAAAAAGTAAAAAAAAAAAAAAAAGTTAAATTCAGTACCTGTTCTCCTTCAGTGAATACCCTGTTTTCAAAACTCCAGGAAATGGTGGGTGTGGGATCGCCCGACGCCTCACAGGTCAGGGTGACTTGTTCGTCAAACTCCGAGGCAGTCTGGTTATTCAGGTAGGTAATTGTGGGTTGCACTGGAAACAAAAGAGACAAAAAACCCCAAAAAACTGTAAATGAAACGTAGCTTTCTGAACATTTCACTGATCAGGAAACTGCAAAAAATGTTAACAGTAGATGCTTAGTTGTTATTTGTGTATGTGTTGGCAGTGCTGTACCCTCTACACAGAAATATATTCATTATATAAAGTGACACTTTAACACTTTATTAAAGTTGTCATGGTGATTGTGTTAGCAAACAATCACCAACTTGGCGACCTGACAAATGTAATCAGTCTCAGTCACTTATTCTCTTTTAAGCTCTGTTTTGATTTGTTGTTGAGGAAAAATAGCTCTTCACCTGCTAGATGTTTAACTTACCTAAAGGGATAGTTTGGATTATTTGATGTAGGGGGACTGATCAGTAGTACTACCCACAGTAGATGCTTGTTAACACGTTAAAGTGTACACTTCATTTCAAATATGTTCACCCTATTACTTTGCTGTCAGACAGCCTTTTCTGAGGGGAAACAGGAGCCAAATATCATTCTCCCCAAACCAACCAAACCCCAGAGGTGAAATCTGTTATTTTACCTCACAGGATCTGGGAGTTGCTGGTCCTCTGCTGACTCAATATGTTTGTATTATTCCACACTGTAACACAAACTAACTCACCAACCAAAGCAGTGGTAGACCAGCAACTCCCGAGTTCTGCAAGGTAAAATTACCGATTTTGCCTCTTGAGTTTGGTTGGTTTGGAGATAGCAATATTTGGCTGTGCATACAACCCCACTTCAAATAATCGGAACTATCCCTTTAAACAGATGATTGTTAAACTTCCTTCGCTGTAGTGTGAATCTATATTTTTCGCTGAAAATATCTGCCTGCTGCATCTGAAAATGAGGTCAATGATAGTGGAGTTTGTGGGTCGTAATTCTATCCATTGTTGAATATATTTATTAGAGCTGCTTTAAGTAGCTGTTACATATTGTTAACACTGTTGTAGTAAAGTATACAGACAGGCTTCATTAGAGTTTTTGGTTTCATACCCCATTGACCCATAATAGAGCTGCAAGCACATGATTACATAAGGCCGGTGCAAATTTCCTCATGAAGAGAAACTCTAGCGTGATATCTTTCAATGTCCTGAGGGGTGGCCTAATTAGTTTTCAATAGGACACGCTCTTCTTTAAACTATATGCTTCACGCTGTGTAACTCTGCACCCAGCCACTCGAAAAGCTGTGGACAGCAAATGTCAATAAGTACAAAAGAAAAGGCCAGAGAGAGAAAATAGAGCTACAGTGTTCTTTATGCTATCGTAAGCGAATGGAGTTATTCTCTTACCGAACACGTTCAGGCTGACTTCCTCGGCTTTCTCTCCTGCCTTGTTCTTGGCGATGCAAGTGTAATCTCCTTCATCCACTTTCTTGACATCTTTTATTACCAATTCTGAACCATCCTCGTTCAGGCTGTACTTATCACCCGTTTCAAGGACAACGTTGTTACTGTAGCAGAGGGAAAAAGAGGAAAAAGACATGTCGGGGTTCACATCACAAGTGTTTGCTTACATAACTTGAAAGGCCTACAAATAACTTTTTTAACTCGCTGACAATGATCTGTTTGGGGCTTTATTTCAGGGAGAGAGCAGCTGGTATACAACAAAGGCTGGGAGACCTAAAAAAGCAGTCCTGGGCTGTATGCCTCTTAGAACATCTCCAAGATTTCCACAGCTTTTGTTTGCCTCAGCTCTCCTGTAGCCCTTACATCTGTGTTTTTAAGAAGGCCATGCATCACTTGGATGATGATGCAGGATTTGTTCCGTTTTGAGCCAACCCTCTTTCACTCTTGAAAAGCAAAACTCCTCACCGGGGGTTAAAAACCTGCTCTTGGAGAATTAAGTATCTGAATTCATAGAGTAGCAGCCTTCCCGGAGCATTTTGCAGGCTGACAGTGAATGGCAAACAACAAACAGAGCTTTACCCTTCTGTTTTTTTTTTTTCCCACTGCCTCACCCATCTGTCCTCCCTACAACCTCGCTGTCTGTCTCACCTCTCCTCTGGCCGGGAACGGCATCTCCCCCGGCCTCAGCACCCACATCACAGACCAGCTTTGCTGCACGCAAGACAGCTGTGAGGAGCATCAGAGTGTTCAATAGTCTTATTCACTCAGAGTTCTGCCAAACAGCCTGACTCAAAAAAAAATCCCCTGCACAGCGGTGGTGCTGCTGAGTGACAGCAGAAAATGATGCACCATGAATATGAAAGTACATTGAGCAAACAGCTGTATGGAGAGAAATGAATGTTTCTACTTGTCAAAACTGAGTTATGATAGAGCAACACCAATTTCAACTGAATAAAGTCACTTGAAATATATCATCTAATGGTAAATCTGGTACTTGGTATGCGTGTGAAGTCATTACAAATTTTCTAGATGGTAGTAGTCACTTCAACTCTTGAGATTTTGGGGTTGGACCGATAGCTGATAGCGGAGTCTGTAAAGCTCCTCTCATGCTCCACCTCTTTGCTAGCCTGACACTGTGGATATAAGTCCTGTCATTTGTCTGTGTTTATGTTTTCAAAATCCCCAGGAAACGACAAAAAACCTGCAACCTACATGCTGAAAACGGCAAATTAATGCCTGGGATGCTGATGGTATGAACATAAACAAGCTAACAGCTGTTACCAGTGATCTAGTCGGTTTAATGCCAGAGCTCACCAACCAACGTGCAAACGTTTCACCAAAGCAAGTTCCTCCGCGAGACGATTTTGGAGCAGAACCATCGCTGCATCCTGGGCATGTTTTTTTTTTTACCCTATGGCTGAATGTGCATACGTGGATCCAGACCCTTCTCCAGCGCTCAGTGCTGTGGAGAGAGGTCTGGGTATGCGAGACTAGCTCTTTGCCCAGTTTTGAATTAGCCAGGAACAAGCCAAATCAGGCGCGGCCAGAGCCACATCACTGTGGGCATCAAAGTGGCTCTTCAGAAACCTATGTGTGAAATAATGAACGCTCCATCCGCTATTTGGGATATTGTTTATGGTCTGTACCGTGCCAAAGATCATTTGTTAGAGAAAGAAGCACAACATTGTAACATAAGTACTCATCAGGGAAAGTAGCTTATGAAAAATAGACTGTCCTTCCTGCTACTGTGACTACCACTGACAAAGAAATGCCATGCTGCTGATAGGGGTGCCAAAACCAGCCCATTCTCACTCCCAGTGCATGAAATACAACAGCTTGGCCAGTGTCCTTATGCTTCAAACTGTGATGTTGCAGATACCCCTGGAGGTGTCCCTCTGGCAATTGATGTGCTGGTGATGCAGGATAACAAGCAAGAAAGTCTGCATATGGAGGGAATGGGGGTGGATGGATGGGCTAAACAAACCCAGGACCTTGTGATACCAAAAGTCAACACTGATTTGTTTTTGAGCTACATATCTTTCAGTTCAGGAATGACAGGATAGGACCGAAATACGTGTGACTAAGACAGCAGGATGATGGTCTGTGATTTATAACCAGTTGAGCAGACAGTAAACCGGTACAAGAAACAAAACACAGTGACACAGGCGGCAAAGCAAACAGGTAACAGGGATAAAAAAAAAAAAAAAACAGAGCACAAGGGAAAAGCAGGCAAGCAGCAAAACAACCAGGACGAACTGACGATGAACAAAGGATCTGGGCTGGTATGTGTAGAGAGCAGCTGACGAGGGGATGAGGTGCAGGTGGAAAGATGGGCATGGAAACACAGGTGAGGGGAATGACTTGATTGCAGGGCAGATGGGAGTGGCAGAAAAAAAAAGAAAAAGTCTGGGGCATCTGGTGAATGAACTGACAATGGCAATGAATGTGACTGAGAACATTTTGCCAAAACTGAAAATGCCAATATGGGTTGTTTTCAAGGGCGATGCGATTTGAGAATTTCTTGTCTAGTTTGGAGATGATGTTGGAAAGATTAAATGTGCTGAATAAAGACAGTGTTAACTATTATTCCACTGTGTCAGATACATACTAAAACTACATTTCATATCTTACACTGCTCATCTCATCTTCAGGTTGTGAAGATAAATCAGACCACAACTGAAAATGAGTTTTCTTCTCTGGCAACAAAAGCTGATTACACATCCCGATTTTTGAATATGTGAGTTTCAATATTGAATTAAACCTAAATAGATGTGTTTAGTGATTTCTAAGGACTCAGATCGAACCAGTAAACCAGTGATGTAATGTGTAAATCCAGCATCCAATCAGAATGTGGTCATCACTGTAAACACGGACACTTCTGCCACATCATGAGTTTCACATCCAATTCTTTCTGAGTTGGTGAAAAGCAAAAAACACAAAAATAAAGCCAATTTTTCTGTTTAATGTACTGTATATTGTCTCATAATTGCTATGTTTTATTCTTCTATAACTAACTCTAACAAAGCTGAATCTTTCAATGTATATTGCTAGGCGAAGTTTAATCTTACAAGCAGCTGGTCCAACCTGTTGCAGATTCACAACAGGTTTGCACGTGGGCGTGTGAATGTCTGCTATACACTCACATCAAAACAGTATATAATTTAAATAACGTGCAGAGTGGAAACCTGCCTAATAACACCCATCAAAGCCTGTTTGCACTTGTTACAGTCATGCAAATGTAAAAACATGTAAATCTAATCATCTCTCCCACACAACTATTTGTAGGCAAGGCCATGAAAATTCAGATTTATGCTCTATTTGCAAACACTTTACAACAGCAACTCACTGAAATGTATGTTAGGCATGCAGCCCTTTCAGGGCACAAACGTATTGAACAAAGAGTTCGGCTAGAAAGGCTGCGAGAAGCGTGGAGCATCTCCAGCAGGGGAGAGAGTTTATTTCTTTTTATCTAAGATTTGATCTGAAGGCTCAATTTATAGAGGGGTTCAAAACCTACCAGCTCCAGTGGATTAGTGTTAAACCTGAAACAGGCAATTTGCCCCTCCAGTTAGTGTTGAAGGACCATTTCAGAGGACTTGTTTGGAGCACAACTTGATATGCATACACAGTATATTTAATGGATATGCAGTAAAACAAGCAAACAAAAACTGTATGTTCTTAATTCAAATAACCAAGTTGAAAATCTGAGTCTGAAGCTGGATATTTTTAGCATGGCTACAGCGGACAGACATGTGATGAAATCAGAGATTGTGCTCAGTCCTTCAGCAGTTTTCTACCAGTTAACAAAATCAGATGACTCACATTTAATACAAATACAAATAATACAAAGGCAGAAGTTAACTCCAACATACTGGAGCATTCAGTCTGAGTGAACTGAACAGACTGAACTGACAACAAGCTCTTCGCTGGATAGACTTTCCTTTTCCCTTTAATTACCTGGTTTCCATTGTCAATAAGAACTTTGACATGGCTGCAATGAATATGCAAATGTCTGCATCATATAACACCTAGACTTTTTTATTGGTATTGACTGTCCTAATGGTCACAAGCTGATGATATAGGACATGGACACTGACTGTGAAAGAATGATAATACCCTGTCAGACTTGTAATGACATGGTTGTGGGGAGATGGGTACCTAAGTGCACTCTCTGCCAGGCCTTTTCCACAAACATGGAACCGGCCCTGTTCAGCTTCGAGCACCTAGCTCTGGAATGCTCTGAGCATTTCTAGAAATACACTGGTTTGGAACCTGTAAAGTTGGTTCCCAGCTGGAACCCCCCAAAAAATTGTTGTTGTGCGTTGTGCAGCACCTCCTGTTGATGACATCCTTTATTACAATTGATGCACTCAAAACTGTTGGAAATGTGGCCTAGATAGCACTTTCACTGGTTCAAGAACCTGAGCTAATTGGGTGGAAAAAGGCCCATGGCTCGATCATGCTGTCAGGGCATTCTAGGATGTAGTTAGTGATAGACTGTCTAGAGATCTTAAACATGGATGTAACAATAACTCCGTGTCCACCTACATGCTTGCTGGGCATCCAGCCAACTGGCAATCATTGCGCAGTTGGACAAAATATAAAGACATTTTTATACTAACAACAAAACACAGAATGAAAGTCAGAACCCCCCTTGTTTTAACCTTATAAGCATGGAAAAAGCAGCATCATCTCTGTTATATTTGGACAAGGGAGGAATTAGTGTATGGAACACAATAAGGTCATCTATCATCCATCCCTCTTCTCCTTGTAATATAACGAGATCACTGTTGGAGCACATTATACTAATTTCTGGTCTAAACCTGTGGAGTAAGGTTTAATAATATAAAACAAAATTACATAAATGAATAAATTAATTAATCAAAGTAGGCTATATTTATGTGCTGGAACGAAGCATGTGTTTTTATGAATTCGCCAAGTGTTACAGGTGAAATCTGTAATACATTTACTGTACTAAGTCATAAAACAACCATCATATGTCATCAGAGAACAAGGAAATGTGAAGTTGAAATACTTGTTTCTCTGTCATCAACGCTACAGTCGTGGTGTTCCCCTTTAAAATTTAAAATCCCTTTGGAATTAGTTAGAGTTCAAATCAATGCCAAATCTGCATACTGAGTAAATGTATGTGTGGGAGTCAGAAGAAATCCTTAATAATTTTCTAGAAGCCATAGATGTTTATAACAGTTAAACTGAGCAGTAAGTCAGTGGTGTCAATGGAGTCACTGAACTCCAACTCTAGAGTAGTGGGCTTCTTTTCAAAATAATGTGCTTAACTTTACATTGACAGACAATGGACAGTTATAAACAGCTGATTAACTTACGGAGGACTTTGTGTCACTTGTTATTGTCAAGTTCCAATGTTTTGCGTGTCCTGCAGAGCTCCTGCAGAGCTCCTGCAGCCTGCAGAACTTCCCCAAGTCTTGGGAGGAGGGGCTGGGGGGAAACAACTAGCTTTAAGCATAAATTGTGCATTAAATAGGATATTTAACCTATTTAATATACAGTCTATGAGTTAAACTCACGATTTGGATTGCAGTTCTCACATATCCTTTAAATAGAAACAAAAAATTAAAATAATGAAACCAAACCCTGGCAGTGCATCTTTGCACATCAGTTTCTGGTCACTTCACACAGTGTTATATCTTTGGTCTGTCTGCAAATTGCTGCTGTCACTGTGTCCAGCAGCTGGAGACAGAGATAGCCCAAAAACGTCCCAGAAAAAATGTCCACCAGATTACCGCACAGCCCCCTGATGCACATGTGATACTGACGATAGAGTGCATCCTGTAACTGAAGGGCACAGTCTCACCTTTATACCGTGTAAGTGTCATTGATAAAAAACCCTTTCCTGAATAAACAAGATAAACCAGAGGTCATAAAGTCCATAACTAACTGAAATGACCTGGAATTATCAGTTTTAAGCCACTATTATAGTCCCTAGACTTCTCCAGATACTAAGGGAACAGACACAGAACTGTTTTTCTTTCTGTGCATTTAATATTTTGTCTTACATTGCTCTACATGATCTCTATACAACGTTATCTTATCAGGCTGTTTTCACCTCTTTGGCAGATTACCTCTGAGAAAAGCAGTGCCTTGTTAAAATACTGTACTGCCTTGATGTATGCTTGCAGTATTTTTGTCTACACTGTCTTTGAAGTTTGGGTGAGGCGATGCAGGTTCACTCACTGTGTTGCTTTTTCTTATTCACATCTTTTCTGAACTTACTGATGTTTCCCTTTAAGGTCAAGAGAAAAAGGTTAGGGAAAAAAAAACAAAACACCAAAGGGTTTTATTTTTATGACAGCTTAAATCTAACCCCTTATCCTACTCATCAGAATAGGCCAATGACAGGAGCGGATGACGTACTGTGCCCAGGTGACGGTGGGTTCAGGGAAGCCATCTGCATCACAGGCCAACAAAGCAGTGCTGCCGATGTCTGCTGTGGCGTTGACGTCTGACTGCCTGGCACGGATGGTGGGAAGGACTGAAAAAGAGGTGACAAAAATTAATAGCGCATGCAGCAAACGTAGGGAAAGTCTGACACAAAACTCTGAATCGGCTCCATCTAGATTAGAGGTTCTTAAAGTTTGGTGACTGGGTGCCAATTTAGAGAGGCAGCATATGACTGAGGGTCGCGAAAGAAAGCCCGCGAACTTTGTCATAGGATTTGTGATTGCTTTCATAATGGCGTTTGACATCAAATTCCTTGAGAACCAAATTCACCTCTTTGCAGCTGACAGATTGCACTTTATCTGTCCCCTGAGGTCAGTTGTAGCGTCGATCCATTTCTCCTGAAACCTCCTTTTTTTCTCAACCAAACAGCTTTTCTTTTTTTCTTTTTTTTAATGGTGGCTTTTCCATCTCAGTTCTACATTAAAATGCCAAGTTTGCCACAAAAGTAAAGCTCTGGCACTGATGACAGAACGCAATATCTGTGACGCTCACAAGGTGCCACTAGCTGCTATGAAACCAGCAGCTTTGTACAAGTTGTCAGTAGCTTTGTACAAGCTGTCATTTGTAACCTGACAGACACCTGGGGGAAACAGTTTGGTGAACAGTTCTTGTGCAATATTCCCCCCATTTTAAACCAAGAAGTGAGATAGCGGATCTTAGGGATCTTTTGGACTTTAGAACTCTCTGGAGTTCTTGGAAATGTTCGGATCACACAGAAACTCAATTCATCATCCGCCAACGGTTGTGAGTCTGTGACAGGTGCTACCTTGAACATAATTATTATCATCTTTCATGACTGATATCCAGTAGGACAGCAGTGGTTGTTACCAGTTAATGAAAACTTCCACACATCCAGTATCTCATACTGGTAGTCTTTGCTGGAAAATTTTATTTGTACTGCATAGTTGATAAGGAACAAAGACAAGAACACTGCCGACAGTAAATCTAACCTTCATCACTTTCCTGCACAAAATATGGGGAGCAATTAGCAGGGTAATCTGCCTTATTATGTAATTATGAGATAAAATGTACGTCAGCATAAATGACATTTTTATCACAAGGGTTTCACAGAGCCCTCCAGTTTTTCCAAAATGGAAAGAGATCATCCTGCTTATTAGATTTTGATATTTCAATATGCACAGGCAGATACTTGCTAAAGAAAAGGTCAGGGGGTACAGTGGGCATCATCGTCTGTGGACCATTTATGTCCATATAAAACTATCTGGGCAGTTAATTTTTTTTTTATCTTGCTCTGGACAAAAGAATTGTACAGGTGGACAGACGAAATGCCATCATACAGGAAAAAACGGTGCACAACCATATTTAAAGCCTCTGTGAACCAAAATCCACTGTGGTCTTCTAACCATGTAATTAGCGGCTCATTTACATAATATTAAACAGATAAAAAAATATTAGAAATCAGGTTTAATCCAAATTTGAAATATTTTCATCATCATCATTCATCTCTCCTGTTTTGGGTTTGAATTGGGCTTGTTTGTGGTCAGAGATTTATTATCCAATCAAATCCACAAACCAATCATTAAAAATCCATTTCAGTTGCTATGTGGGTGCAACAAAACTCTTCTCGCTGCTGCAGCTGCTCTCTGAGTCTGAATCGACGCAAGAACGGGGAGCTGAAGCCATTATGTCACTCCTTTAACAAAAAACAGTGATTTAGCCTGCTGCCCCAAATCAACATCGGTTTAAGTGCACGCTGTATTTAGAACATTTTCCCCGCTTTGCTTGTCTCTTAGACAGCTTTTATGGACGACAAACTGAAGTTGCCAATCACACCAAAGTCAAACATTAACACACACAAACTAACACAAAGAAAAAAAGAGAGCACAGGCGGATGCTTCAGTTCCCCATTGTAAAATGCAGCCAGTTCTAAATATAGTGTACACTTAAACCAATATAGATCTTTCTTTAGTTGGTCCTTTGTTTAGGTTGCTAAAACATGTCTTGCTGTTGCCCACGTCCACACACAGCAGGACTTAGCTTCTGTGTTGAGACTCCTGAGGCAGCTGTCAATCAATCATGAGCTGATACCCCCACTCACTCTTGAAAAATGGTCTCGACAGCAAAATTAGCTGTTGTTGAACCAGGTTTTCTAATAGTTATGAACATTTATATTCATTCAGATCTTTGTGGATTAATGAGAAACTAAACTTTGATATCATACATGCCTTTGTACTATTTCAAGACACATTTTCAGAGGTTTAAAAGGCTTGAAAAAGAACATTTCCAGGTTTTTCAGGGTCATCATCACTGTGTTCTACGATGCTGCTGAGCAAAAACTCCTTTTTGAGCAACAGGGCTGGCAGGGAGCAGAAGGTGATAGAGATGCAGTGCTCACCGTTAACGACGACCTTGATCGGCCTTAAGTCGATCTCTCCCCTGGCCAGGACACGAGCCTCGCAGTTGTACGTGCCCTCATCTGTCTTCTTGATGCCGCGGATCTGCAGGTGGCCATTATCCCTGATCTTGAATCGCACTAAAACAGAAAAGGCAAACAGGGAACAGTAACTTATTACAGATGGTGCTCGAGATTAGGAATGCATTCTTGTCAGAGGATCAAAAAACTCCAAATGTTTGTTTGCAATAGTTTAAAGCTGTCTAAGGAACCTAAGCCAACAACTGCCTCACTGAAGTGTGACATTAAGCCTGATCATTTCCTTCAAACTTGGAAAAAAAATTCAAGTAAAGATTCCAGGGGAACTTTTAAGAGCTGAAAAACTTCCGTAAATGCTCAGACAGGAAGTTGGAACCAGATTAAAAAAAAAAAAATACCAATTATCCCTGGTAATGGCACAAGTGGTTGGAAGAATACAGAACGCCTAACATCCTGACTACACCAGACGTATATCAGCAGCGTTTTACAGTGATCAGAGAGCCCGACAAACAGTTGCACCTCTAATTAAACCCGCCATAAACACACAGTAACAGGGAGAGCCGTCTTAACTGAAACCAGGTGTTGTTTCTCACACATTTCCGGGGGTGAAGCATCCAGCATATTATTAAAATCCAGAGCCCTGACCACGTCTGACTTAAGAGCCATAAAACTAGGAGCTGAGTCATTGTTTGTTCTTTTTTTAGTCCCAGTTTGGGAAACTGAAAACTGCACTCATTCAAACTTTGTGACTGGACAGTGTGTACTTTAAAACTCGCTGGATTAAAATTTGAGGATATGTGGGCTACACTTGTGAAGCGTAACTTTCTCAAGCCAGTCGATTCCTTCTTTAGGGGGGATGAGAGTTCCTCTGCAGGAGACCAGTGCTGCCAGTCCAATTTCCATGCTAATGAGTGGGTGCGAGATTTCGATTTGTCCACGTATTTAATAGAGAAGTCCAGTGTGTAAACTAAAGAAAGCCTGTGTGCTATAAAACCACTCGATGCATATAATAATGGTGCGAGTGCAAGAATGGTTGTTGATTTAGGAAAGCGAACATTTTCTTCGCTTTTGGGATCTTTGAGATTTATTGATTTCACCTTAACTATTATAAGTACATTTGCTCTGTATGCTGGGCAGAAATGGACAAAGCTGACTGTGATCGGCTAATCAGATGGCTTAAGTCTCAGTCTAATATCCATGCTGGTTCCTCCCAGTGTCGGACACTTTATCCTCTCCCAGGACATATCAAATAGTAGGTTTAAAGAACAATTGCATAAGATTTAGGGCAACCTATTGGCAAAATATGGAATGGAATGGAATATAATATTCATAAAAAGTGTTGAGCAAGTTTCTTAGTAAGTGTAAAGGGCTGCACTACTTGCTAAATTACTTGTGTATCTTTTTGGTGGCCTTGTTCACTGTCCAGATGTTGGCTGTGGTGGTCACTAAGTACCCAGACAAACTCTACTAACTGTGAAAGTATGCCTCTCTTCATTTCCCTCATCCTCCATCCTTTCCTTTCAGTTTTTTTGACTGGCAGTTCATGTGATCTGCCCTGACCTGCCACATGTTCACATGATCAGAAAAGCCCATGGAGGACAAAAAGTAACTCAGAGTTACTTGGATTAGTAATTGTACTATTATTACTCTTTTGGAAATTGTACTCCCTTGCACTACATATTACTGGGTAATAATATTACAGTAATATGACTCTGTAATATATTACCAACACTGTTCATAAGCATGTTTTCATTGGAGTATAATCCTTTCAAAATAAGCACTGTTGTGTTTTTGTTACATTAGAATGAGACATTTACTGTACGTCTTTCATGTTGCACTGCCATATCTACATACATGTACATATCCAGTAGCTCATAACAGACGAGTCAAACATAATCTCTAGATAAGGGCTTTGGCATCTTGTGGCCACTGTAGTTTCTCCTGCATGGTTGATAGGAAAATATGGGGGAATCCTGGGAAAAGCAGGAGGGTTGACATGTTTACCCTTCAGTATTGTCGAAATATTGATATGGAGGTATCCGATCAAAAATAAAGTGATATTTGATTTTGGCCCCCTGTGGGTTGAATCTGGCCCTTTAACAACCTCCATCCTGCCCTTTGAGCATTTCTAAAAATGAAAAAAAGTATATTGTTGTGATTTTATTTAAATAACCTGCTAACACTCCAAGTTTATGGGAATTCAAGCAGATGAAATTTAGAAGAGTCAAACTGAACGAAATAGAGTCATAAATGCAACATTATGTTCATTAAAACAACAAAAAAAGTGCATTTCCCAATTGTGAAAACTAATAAAATTGAGAAAAAATACAAAAACAGAATTCTTATTTTCAGGTGATTATACAGTAATGAAAATATATTTATGAATATGATATTATATATACATTTCTGCCATATTCTGGCAATAAATCCCTGTAAATCGCACACGCACTTTTGTATATATGTGTCCGTGTGATATTTACACTCACTGACTGAAGCAGTAGTAGGACTATCTATCACATCCACAAATACTATTTTCCAGAGTGCTTCATGAACTCCTAGATAAATGCTATTATTACATCCAGCGTCTGGCAACCATGCAGCGTTCCCTCACATCCGCTCATTACTGTGATGTGCATGAAGCAGAAGACACTCTCAAAATGCCTCGATCAGCGTATTGTTATAGGTTAAACCAACCAACATAAAACTGTTCAAATAAGCTCCACATTCACTCTACAACATTCAAATGCTGCTTATATAGTATGTTAAAGCATTAGTAATAAAAATATCTTCTGATACAGCATTAATAAAATCTTACATGCAGAATTAGTACTTGTACTGTAGTATTTGAATACTTATGTAAAAAATCTGAACAAATCTTCCACCACTGGTTTCCACGGTATCGGCGTCTGTTTTCTGCTTCCTGTGCATCCTGTGCATTGATGCATGCAAACAATTACGAAATAAAATATTCAGCAAGTGTAACATAATGTCAGAATACTTTAAATCAAACATTTCTGAGGTCTTAGTGTGGGATTCGAGGAGGAAAAAACTTTGCATTTTATCAACCAGCTCTTAAGCCATGTAGCTTTGACACATATTACACTGACAAAGCTTTGATGGGAGGCTGAACAATGCAACATGCAGCACACGGCCAGGCCAACTGCTGCTGTGAGGAAAATTACATAAGCAGTTTTCAGTTTTGACTGTCGGTTACAATTAGTGGTTTTTCCAGTGAAAAACACATTCCTTGACCAGAATCCAAGAATAAAGGCGGGCTTAGCACAACACTGTGGTGGCTGCAGGCTCTCCAGCGGTCACCAAAGGAGGGGTTACTGTAAGGTTAAAATAGGCCTCGTCCAAGTGTGAAACAAACCCCAGCCTCTTGCCTCATTTCTCAGTCCTCACACAGCAGATTGAACTTATAGGTGAACTCTCTGAAGTCGAGCTGCTCTGGACTGATGTTGTTGCCAGCAGCTTTACTGTAAGTTGATGATGAACTCACATAAATTGTACACACCATTTGACCCCACCCCTCGCCCTCATCCTATTGCCAAACACGAAAAAAGTTTGGAACTTGTTCCTTTACAGAGGACAGCAGCTGTAGTCAACTTGGATTCACAGCTGCTGCAATGGTTTCCATTGTTCACTTGGGGGTCAAAACAGAAAAAAATGTACAAACACAAATTCCAAAAAAGTTGGGATGTTGTTTAAAATGTAAATAAAAAGAGAATGCACTAATTTACAAATCCTTTTTCGACTTGCATTCAATTGAATGTTATTGAATATTATTGTTATATTACTGTAAATGTACACATTCTGGATTTGATGGCTGTAAAACATTCCAAAAAGAGGTTGGGACAGGAGCAGAAAAAAAGACTGGGAGCTCTAAAAACACCTGCTTGTACCATTCCACAGGTAAACAGCTTAACTGGTATGCTACCTTTAAGACAGCGTCATTTTCAGACATGTTGCTGCTCATTTCAGCAAGACAATGCCAAGACACATTCTGCAGGTGTTACAGCAGTGTTTCTTCATAGTGACGGAGTTCAGGTACTAGACTGACCTGCCTGAAGTCCAGACCTGTCTCCCATTTAAAATGTGTGGTGCATTATAGAGCAAAAAGTATGACAACAGAGACCCCGGGCTGTCGAGCGCCTGAAGCTACATATCAAATAAGGATAAGAAAGAGTTTTGCTTCCAAAAATTCCATCAGTTAGTGTCCTCAGTTCCCAAATGGTTAATGAGTGTTAAAAGAAGTGGCAAACATGCTCCTGTCCCAACTTTTTTGGAACATGCTGCAGGCATCAAATTCAGTAGTTGTGGCAATGTGTAGTATATATTTACCAAAAACAAACAAACAAACATCAGTTTGAATGTTAAATATCATCTGTCGATGCTGCATTAAGGATTCAAAAAAGACTTGCAAATTATTGCATTATATTTTTTATCTTATTTTATTGTTATGTCTTTTTTTATTTCACTTTTTTAGAATCAAGGTTTGTATCAAAATGTCCATAGAAACTCCAGTCCTGCGGCATCATTCATTTATACAGTGTTTGTTCTTATGTTCAGTATGTTCAAAAAAGCCCCATAGTTTCTCTACAACGGAGCCTTAAATACCTTAGTTCTGTGTCACGCTTTATAGCTCCAAAGCTTGTTTACTGGCAAATCAACAATTGTTTAGAACACAGGGATCAGCGGTGGAGAAAAGGCTTATAATGCAGGAGTGGTTTGAGAAGTTTGTATAGACCTTTTGATGTTCTTGTTTTGTTCTGCTTTGTTTTTTCTCCTCTGTGACCATGACTCACCCTAAGAATCCATGGTAACAACTACAAATCGAAGCTGATTACAGCTTCCGTCCTCTGTCAGGGAGCAAGATACAAACATTTTCAAGCCTAAAGGCAGTGAGTACTCAATTTGCTCAAAAGACATATTTTTTTAAGTGAAGTTTACAACAATGAACAAACCTGATCGTGAACTGTCAAAAACACTTCTACAAAATATGTGCTTTTTAAACCCTCTGCTCTGTTCCTACATCTGGACTGTGTCAAGGGGAATCTGGTCCAAAAATATATATAAAAAACATAAAATCACCATAAAATGACTCTTTAGATTAATATAGATTGCATTTTTTCTCTTTTTCTCTCTTTTTACATTGTTAACCCTTCTATTACCCTTCTGTTCAAAAAATGTAAGATTCCTTTTTTAGCTACCTAGCAAACAATGTCACATTTTATTAACTTTTTAACTAACTTGCAAACAACATCACATTTTAACTTTTCAGATACCAAGCAATGTAATGTTTTATTAACCTTTTAGCTAGCTAGCAAACAGTATAACCTTTTGTTAAAGAATAGAGCAGCAGAAAGTTGGGTAAGATAGCATGTCCATATTGATTTAACTCTATTTAATCTCTATTTAACTGCAGTTTACATAAATTAACTTTCCAAAATGTCCTTTCAAGCCTAAAGGCAGTGACTATGAGATAAACTCAGAAGTCTGATTTTTAAGTGAAGTTTAGTAGACTTACCACAATGAGCAAACGTGGCAATTCTAAAACACTCGAATAAGAACTGCCAAAAACACTTTTCCACATATGTGATCTTTAAAGTCTATTTTGTGGTTCTATATGTGGATGGCATCAAGGGAAATCTGGTAAAAATATATACAAAGAAAATATAATATGACAGAAAATGATCTGTTTGGCTTGCAAATTACCTAATCTGTAAAACTTGGTCGGTTTAGATTGCAATTTCTCTCTTGTTGTTCCGTGGCAGACATATATAACGCTGTTAGACCCTCTATTACTATTCCACTTTTCACTATTTCTTCTCAGTGTTTTCAGATTATTTCAGGCCCCAGAGTATTTTCGCCTCCATTTGGGGAACTTAAAAGTCCAATCTGCCCTCAGACATCTTTTCTAGGGACAATAACCACTTCTTGCTGAGCTGGAAAATACAATTTCCATGTCCATGCATCATATGAGGTCTAAAACTTCCCCACTGAAAATGCATGGTTTTGTTCATAGATGATGGGCAGGAGGAGAAGGAGATGAGGAAGAGTGTGGCAAATTGATTGGAAAGCATGAATTGGTAGACAGCATTGGCAGGAAGGTGAGGCGACTGCTCAGGGAGTCAGGGGAATGAGATAGAACGGCAGGCTAGAGGTGAGAAAGTAGCTCAGGCACTGGAACATTTTTATTAAGACCAACTCACCGTCTTTCTCAGGCTCGATCTTGACGCGCTCATGCACCCAAATGATGCTGGGTGGCGGTGAACTGGCCACATCGCAGACTATGTCGGCGTCATCTCCTTCATTGAACTCCTGTGGGCTAGGAGCACTCTGGAAGGTGATCTTTTCTGTAGGGAGATGCGAAACATACATATCCGTCATACAGGGTTATAAATATCTTTACTTTCAGATTGACACTCTTAGGTGGCATATTTACACTGCTTAAAAAAATCTCACAGTTGATTAACAGTGTAACGAGGCACCATATGGCTGAGCTTCTGCTTTTCTAATAAATGTTTTGTTGCTTTGGTTTTTATTATATAATCACAGATGGTGTGGGAAGGTAGTCGAGGTAAAGACAGTTCATAGTCTCTGAGGCTGGGTTGCACCAACAAGACTTCATTTAATTATACTTAAGAGAACCTAAATCATGGTTTAACCTTAAATTATGTCACACCAAACTTTAAAAAAGCTTGAAATTAAGAAAGATTAAACGTAAACCTCAGTTTAGTTTTTTAGTCAAAACCTAAATACACATGTAGTTCAAACTCATGAAGCTGTTACTCAAACAGGACTTCCTCAATCATATTTCATTGTCCTGCCTTAAACAACAACTCGACAAATGCAGACATGTGCATTTGTTTTAACACAGGGCGTTTTTTTTTTTGTTTTTTTTTAATGAGGTCAAAATAGGCGAAGTCTTAAATAAGAACTTCAGCTTCTCAGAACATACTTGAGAAGAAAATACCAGAGAACGTATTAATAATTTGGAGATTCTGCCAAGAAGTTGACTTGGGTGACAACTTCATGTTTCATCTGTTGTTTACTTAACCGTGCAACTGTTCAAGCACACATTTTTTCTTAGATGCCATCAATTATGTGGTCACTGATTGTTATATTCAATATCTTGGAAAACTGAGGCATACAGTGTACAGAAGCAGTCCGATCCTGTCTAATTTCTATTGTATTAAATGGTTGTGCCAAAAATTCTCACTCCGAAACTCAGACTGAGAAAAAAAAAAGTTGAGACTTACGGAAAATCTTCACTTGCACTGTGGCCTGGGCCTCCTTGTCCCCGTTCTTTGCCACGCACTTGTAGATGCCGGCATTGTCCACGGTGGCATGGTATATGGTGAGGGACGACGTGGCTTCATCGCTGCGGCTCACAAAAATGTCTTGCCTGTTGGGGAGGATCTTCTCCCCACTGGGGAGGTACCAGTCTATTTCTTTAGCATCTCCCACCACTGTAAAACAGAAAATGAAGAATGAGGCAAGGGAGAAATAACTATTTAAGGACATCCACAGCCGCCACATGAATGATAACAAGGTTAATTATTGAAAAAAAGAAGAAATCTTTTTTTGTGTGTGAGCCTATCCATGCCTCCTGCTTTGTCAGATATCCGGATTGGATTTGATCTCCCCGCGTTATTTGCATACAATTTGGAAGCTGTTCACATCTGTTCAGAATTCATCATCTGTTCATATTTGAATAATCTATTCGTATTCAGTTACATCCCTAATGTATTACATCATATGTGTGCAACTACTTTCACATGTTTAGGCAAGACTCAGTACTTGCACGATATTCTGTGCATAATCATGTAAAGATGAAAGATGAAGCTCAAACAAAACACAAAAAAGTTGATATCTGCACTCTATTATTTCAGAACTCTTTGTGTGACAATGGCTCAGAAACATTATTGTTAAATCAAAACTCATCTCCCTACAGTGGAAGCCTTTTCAAGATCAAACTAAATATGCAAACTAAAACATTAAAAGAGTGATATAAATAATTTCTATTTGCTCAGTAGGACAGAGGATTATTCAGTAGGAGGCAACTTCGACTGAAAGAAAAAAAATAATCTTTTCCACATCATTCATTTTTCATAAAGACCAGCGCAAGCTGACACTTTTTTTTTTTGTTTCCTGAAACATATTAATGCCATCTCATCTCTTAAGGAACACAAAGAATGCATTTTGACAGCCTTTTAAAATGGAACTGCAATTGAAGTTCAAGCCAGAGCCACATTCCTTCATAGAACTACATAGGAAAATCACTTAAGACAACGAATGTCGAGGCGTCACATTCCACATGCACAAGGATATTTAGCTTTTTATGGCTTCATTCTCACAGTTGATCTGCAAGTAGCAGCGTGACAACAAGTCAGTAGAGGGAGTCAGCTGGTGGCTCTTGGTGGTGTACAGCCATGCAGATGCTTGCGGTTTTATTGGCCTCAGCTATGAGATATCCAACTTTGAGATTTCTGAATAGATCCCAAATAAAATGGAGGTGAATTGAATTTGAGCAGCTTATCTTTCCAGAGAAAGTGTCCCCGTTGAGGATTTATAAGAATTCATTTATACAAATCTTAGAATAGCAATACTGCTCAGAATGCAAAACTTATATTTTTCTCAAACTGTTGTCATGGTGACGAGAAGGTACAAAACTACACAACTGATATCAGATAAGGTTTGTTAATTACAGGGTCTCACCAGCTGGAATAGTGAGATCTGCAACTGGTGCAAATGAATGTGACTTTCGGCACTGCCTGTGTGTGGGTGCTGCTTCCCTCCTTCCCCACCTTCAGTTTCCTGTTGCACTTTCATTAGCTGTGTCTCAGTTCGTTCGCAGGCATTCAAACTACGAGCACAACTTATGTTTGGTTAACAAAAAAAGGTCGAAACACCTCTCTGAAGTGCTCAAACTGGATGACTGGATGTCGGGAAAAGGGGGGCAGATTCTGTGTTGACTCAAGGGTTTTTGTCTCAGATCAGCGACAGACTAACTGCGGCAAAATACGTGTAGTCTACTCAAGACTTTACTCTGGATGACCCACATATCTCACTGTTAACAGCTCTAATATACTGTATATTTCTTTGTTGAAAGAAGGATTTTTACTGTATATTCTTTTGGGGTGAGCAATATATCAATCTTATATCAATATTGTGACATGTGACTAGATATTGTCTTAGATTTTGGACATTGTTATATCATGATATGTCATAAGTTTTGTCTTTTTCTTGTTTTAAAGGCTGCATTACAGTGAAGTGATGAAATTTTTTGAACTTACCAGACTGTTCCAGCTTTTCTGTTACTTGCCTTTACCTGTCTGGTCATTATATCCAAAATAGCAAAAATCCCCTAGTGTCAATACTTTTTGGAAGCACCAATAGCCATGTCCTACAACAGTGGTTCCCAAAGTTTTTCTGGTACATGCCCCCTTCAGACGCAACAAAAAGTTATTATTATTATCTGTCCTCAAAAATAACTGAGGAAGAAAGAAGAAAAAAGAAGAAGAAGAAAGAAAAAAAAAACGGGAATTCAA
This sequence comes from Lutjanus erythropterus, assembly GCF_056507025.1. NCBI lineage: Eukaryota > Metazoa > Chordata > Actinopteri > Lutjaniformes > Lutjanidae > Lutjanus > Lutjanus erythropterus. The sequence goes on along the minus strand of NC_139327.1, from coordinate 33,809,089 downwards.
GCTGATTTTTTGTGAAATAAAGGTCGGTATGATAGCATCAGAAAGCTCATGTTTCTTTATTTCCCTTACATAAATCATATTCACTTGACTTTGTTTCATTTTATATTTTTCCCGTGGTCATTCATGCCCCCCCTGCAGTAGTTCTACATCTCCCCAGGTGGTTAAGTTTTGAAACTACTGCCCTACAATACTGTCAAAAATATTCTGATATTTGATTTTGCCCACAACGCTGAGCCCCAACTTCACTCCAAGTGAAAGTTATGCATTCTAAACCTCACAAAGTTAAAAGTATGCAAGTATCAGTAACATTTACTTAATCTAGTTGTAATAAATTACTCATTACACAGTAAAATAGTAAAATGTTTAAGGTTGTATTAATTCTAACTACTTTATATACTGTTAGGTTGTTAATTCTACAGCAATGCATCATATTGTATGAGATGATCATATGTTTGCACCATTTGAGATTTTATGATATGTTATTTATCAAGATGTGTATTGTATGTCTCGGAACAGTCATTTTTTCTGTGGAGCAATGGGGACACTGATTTTGGTAATAGATGTTGCAGCTTTTCAGCAAAATTATTAATTGCTTTGAGCAACAAGAGCAGAAGTCCTTAACAGTATCAGGGCGGAAGCACAAAGACAAAAACTTTAAAACCTGGACAGATAAGATCACAATTATCCGCATGGCTACATACCATTTTGTTTTATAGTTTGACTGGAGAGCCTATAAATCAATGTTTCCATTCCCTGGGAGCTAACATATATAAATGATAATAACTACAATCCTCTGTCTGGTGAGATTTTATTTATGCACCATTTGTACATTTGTATTCAGGCATATATGAGACAGCTGACCGACCTAATGGAAATACCACCTGTATCTCAGACGAGCTGAAAACTCCACATGTACATTCAAACACAAGAAGTATAAGACCTCTCCCTCATTATCTCTGCAGACTGCACCTCTGTCACAGCTCCTCTAAGCCCTCTTCCTTACCTGACTCTGATCTCAACTCCCTACCACCTCCTCAGAATAAACTGCTCGATCAATTTATCCTTGTCTTTTTGTCTTTCTTAGCACTGTCTTGTCTCTTGTCTCGAATGCTGGACTCCTAATGAGAGCATATTAACAAGTACACCAGTCTCATTATTTAAACTGACTTGTATCTCTTTTATCAAATGATTTAGATTAATACTGCTAATAAAGTTTTATGAGGTGACATTTGCATCAAGCTGTGTTTAATTAGTTATGTTCAAGATCACTCATACCTTCGCAGAGGAAGAATTTGGAGTCTCCGACGCTGATCTCTCCTTGTGTCGGGGTGATTTGCACCTGGATGGCAGCTGGGTGAAGAAAAGAAGATAGAACAAAATATATATTAGTCTCTGGTTCCAGCGAGAGGAACGGTGACACGGGGGCAAAGCACAATAAGGCGAGGCTCAGAATCAAATTGTTTTGCCTGCTCGGGAGAACAACCATTTTTCAGCCATACCCTCTATGAATGAAAAGCTGGGATAAAATTTTCATGCTCGCTAGAGTGCAACATCTCCATGTGCAGATGGGTTATGAGTCTAGATTTTCCACAAGGAGCTTGTTGAACTGCCAGGTTGATAGCGGGCTCACATACTCTTTGTTGTACATAGAAGGAATTGCTAACTGTGCAAACATCAGACCATTTTTATTCACTATGTGAAGATGTGCCGACTGTTTTGTGTACTTGAATATTTGGCTAGGCTATGACCAGTTGATTATATCACATTGCTGTTACTCACACTTTTTTTTTGTTGTTCTGGCTATTTCATCATTGAGACCGCCAAAACCGGAGGGAAAAAAAATCATCACTCTCCAATAACTTGCGAAGGTGCCTCCTTACCATCTGCTAGCAAAGAATGGGAAATTGCTTAAAAGCAAGCAAAAAAGTAAGGTAGGATGCTCTACCAACAGGGTACAAACCCCAAAACTAAGTTTTTTATGAGCAACTGAACAGAAAAGATTAGACCTAAGTGATAGAGGTAATAATACTTGAGACATGGAAAAATGGGAAAAAACAGGATACTGACATTTTTTCAAAATGAGCAGGTTGATGTTAGCTGAACTCTGAAAGGCCTGGTTTTGTTCTGTATTAGGTTAAATTAACATTTGCCAAATTAGCAGAAATAAAATGCACACCGTATTTCCTTAAATAGTGTCTGGGGTCCTTCTTTGGCTCAACTGAAGAAGATAAAAAGCCTTCATTTGAGGCAGGCTTATATTAGAAGCAGGCCTTTATTTCTAATTCCCTGTTTGACAAGTGTAATCTGTTGTGGCAGGCTTACTGTGGCAGGCTGCTTGGAATGAACTGAAAAGCAACTCCCTGAAACACGAACCCTTTAACACAAAATACAGCTATCGCCAAGACATATAACATGTAACTAATAGATGAAACTAAAATCACAACGAACCAAAAACAAACAAACTATAAAGCACAAACATGACAATCAGTCTACCAACATAAACCACCATAATCAGAACAAACATTAGAAGCACTAACAAGAAGTATTTGCATACACCTCTATTTAATAATGTGAAAGAACAACACAGGAGGAATGTACTAGAACTGAATATTAGAAATATATTGCAAATATTTGCATCATTTCAACCCAGAATACCCATAACACGTCAAGAGAGTGTGGTTCTCTGTCAGTGCATACATACATCAACATGCAGAACTTATCAACACGATATATATATATATGTATATATATATATGAAATAATATATAATTAAAATGAATGAATTTGAAAACTTTTCATAGACCCTAGCACCCTGTAAGAGTGCCACGGACCCCTATTTGAGAACCACTGAAATGATGCCACATCCTAGCTGCTGTTCCACTAACCTCTGCAACTCAATATATTCTCTGAGGTTTTCATACATCTGTCTTTCCTAAAGAGTGAAATTTATTTCTCAGGTCATCTATATCTATATTCCAAGGATATGCGTGTACAGCAGTTAATACTTTAAGATTGCAATTGAGCTAAACAACGTTTGTCTGTCTGACAAGTGGTGACACGGGGAAATGATGTTAAATGTAGATAGAACCAGAGATATTAAATACACAACAATCATAGATCTATGTTTTCTTTATTTACCATCCCTGTCTATACAAATGGAGTGAGCTGCAATATTGTCAAGCAAGGTTATGTTGGTTATGTTTTTTTTCCCCTTTGTCTCCTACAGTCTATTCTATGCTGGATAAATAATTTAATGTCAATAGCACAAGCGTCTGCCACTGCCACAGTAGTGGTAAAAAAAAAAAAAAAGAAAAGAAAAGATGATAGAGAGTGGCACTCCATGGCTCTGGGACTCGCTTATAAAAAGCTATACCTTCTGCTACCAACACTTCCAAGGTGTGAGCAGTTAATGAATCGCGCGTATGCAGGATGCACCTCATGACACATGAAACTGACAGGAAGAGAAGACAACGGAAGGAGAGCAACTATACTGCAAATTATCTGACTATCAACAATTATTAAGCTCTTGAAAGAAACAAAAAGAATCAGGTGCTTCGAACGCCATGCATTTGTTTAGGCGAGGGTGATCTTAAATTCTCAGCAGTCTAAAAGATATTGAGAATATTTTATTTCATTTTTCATTTCACTGAGTGTTTATGTTAGCCACCTGACTGAGTCATTCCAGGGTGCTCTTGTACTTGTTTTCCCCTTCCCTGCTTCTTCTCCCAGCATATGATTTAGGAGGCATAATGCCGTAAATCAAAGAATATCCTTTTCCTGAGACTCTAATGCTCTTCATCTCTCAGCATCAGCTAAAGCTTCAGTGACACAGACGAGATTTAGAGGGCTGCTGAGAAACACCTGGTGTTTGTTCCTTCCTGCGCGCTAACAAATCAGAATTAAAACTCTTGCGCATGCCATGAAAAGTGTTAAAAATGTGTAATAATTTTCAAAGCCTCAATCAGGAAATTGATCACTTGCACGTGTGCACTGGAATGACAGGAGATGTGATGATTTTTCAATGTGACGCGGTTTCATTTAAGACTCATGTCTTCAGTGAGCGGAGCACAGACTACGGAGCAGAAACGCCACTGAATCATGATCCGGAGCTTGACACAGAAATCCCACTAAGCCTTCAGCATGTCGCCACTTCACACAAATGAGTGAGTCAGTCTCAGCCCAATTCTCACCAGGAGATTCATGGGAATGGTTTGCAAGGACTCACCATTCAAAGACAGGTAGCAAATCTCCACAGCACAATGAGACGTTGGTGTTTCATAATTTGACAATCTCCGTGCTGTAGAAAAACATCCGTGACTAAGAGGAGACTGTCACAGCGGTGGCCTTCGATGTTCATTTTGTACTCTGTACACTCAATGAAAAGCCATCATCATTACGCTGTGAAGCTGAACCTCCTCCACAGAGGGAGTATACAATATTTGGAATTGGATAGATGTACATAATAGGCTTTTGTGTTTAGAAGCATTTAGACTGTTGCCATGTTTAAGTGTGTTCATGTTGGCCCAACTGGAAACTCCCAACGATGATATTCGAATGTCAGCAGGGATGATGTGGTCCCCCCTCCCCACCATGGATATAATTTAAAAAAAAATTTAGGTACACACAAAATTCACAGGCATGCAGGCATTATATTGCTCAAAAGCAACTTATTTAGGAGATTTTGTGGTGATTCAGCAGCATCACACTACCTCCACCTCTGCTCCTGAGAAAAGATACACTTCCAGAAATAAAGGTTTCAAAAGGGTTCTTCCTGAATAGCTTTAGTTCTACACAGAACCATATAAAGACTGCTCACTTGCCCGGGGCAACTAAAATGCCATGTCGGGCTAGCAAATCTGACAATTCACTTGCCCAAACAGGCAAGTGGTGGAAAAAAAATTTAACTGTTAAACTATTTTGATAATCAAGAAGTAATTTTCATGAAAAACAGCAGAAAAATGCCATACTATTATTATGACATAAAACAAAGACATCATCTTGGACACTGAAAAACTGGGCTGGACATTTTTCTCTATGTTCTGATATTTTAGAGATGTTGCAGCCCTAAATTAAACATGACAATTAATGACAGTCTTTGTTGTTATTTGATAACAGCAAATAAATAAAGTATTTATACAGGGGCAAATAAAAATTGACTTTGGGCAAGAAGATTCCAGACCCATTTGACTGAATGGCCAAGTGAAAACAAACATGAACACTGAACCATGTAAAAAAAAAAAAAAAATTAAACTTTTCATTCAAAGAACCCTTTTTGGAAGAAAGAGTTCTTCAAGGATCTGGGTGAAACCTTTCACAGATGGTTCTGGACATAATCCTTTAGGTTGAGTTCTAGTTAGAACTCTCTGATAGGCCTTTTCCACCAACCTGGAACCAGCCCTGTTCAGATTCACCAAATTGTAAACCGTTCTAAGCATTTCCACCGGAGATAAACTGGTTTACAGCCTCAAAAGTCCTGTCTGAAACCATAAAAACAGCAGGTTTTCCTTGGGAACGAAATTGGGTGTGTCATATTGTACAGGTTGTTGTGCAGTCTGCAGCGCCCTGTGTTGATGACATCCTCATTTGCAATGGTTCCACTCAAAACTGGTAAAAAAGTGGGCTGGTTCACTCGACAGCACCAAGATTTGAAGAATCTTGAATGGAAACACTTCAAGTGCCAAAGCAAATTTGATGGAAAAGGGTCCTGTAAGGTTTCTCCAAGGGAGACAAACTGAAGAACCCTATATGGTTCTAGTGTGCACTTTTATTTCTAAGGGTGTACTAACTAAACAATGACAGGTCGCTTGCCAGAAAACATGAACATAACTTAGGCATTTGATCGGACAACAAAGGCTGTCTTCCTGGTCAAGGACAGTCTCAAACATTGATTTCATTAAAGTATTCAAGGTGAGAATAATAAATCCCTTATGGCTTAGTCAAGAAGTCATACAAATATTGATTTTCAGTAAAACTCTGCCTCTGCCACTTAAATGACCTGGCCTTTGTTTCAGGCTAGCATGCATGCTGGAGAGGCATAGAAAACCACTGCCCGCAGTATGTTTGCTTTTACAGGCTGGAGGTAGATACAAAGAAAACAACATATCCATTTCCTTCCCTCATCTAGTAAGATCACAGATACCATGCTGCAAACCCTAGCCATGCCTCCTAAGACTAAGACAACTGGCCCAAAATCAACTGATCATATCTGCAATGCTAAAGACAACAAAAAAGGGGTTCAGGCGGTGTGGGAAAGATATCTACTCCCAAGCCATTTTCTCGGTGTAAGTTTCTAAATGGCCACTTGTGCAGTGTCTCCAGGATGAAGTGGCTGTTGAGTCTCATGTGTCAAGCAAACATGTGATTTTGTCTCCGCTGAGAGCGTACTGGGAGAAGTGAAATCATGGCGTAAAAACGGGAGAAGTCGCCAGATTTAATTACTGAGCAAATCCTCATCTGAATCCAGATTTTTCCTGTTCAAATAAAGCTTGGACAGGGTGCCTTCCTGCAAACATTAACATTTTCTCTTTAGATAAGAGAAGTGATTTAATGAGTGCCAAATTCATAGAAACTGAACTTGGGTTAGATAGTCTGATACAACCTTTTAACAACTTCTTAAAACTTTAACCTCTTTAACTCAGCGGGGACGTCCACATTCCCAGCCAACGATACTCTTTTTCAGAGGCTGTAGTTTTCAAACAGCACTGGCATTGCATAAATTGGGTATTACTGGGAAGCTGAGACTCTTGTGGACTCAGTGAGTCCAATTGTATGCATGTGTTTTGACGTGAGCTACCACAATAGCCATTTTACCGTAGTGAGACCATTTTTTGAAACTTGATCTCACTATATAAAATGACCCGTTGTGAACTCTGTGGATAACAGCCTCATGAAACTTCACAACGTAAGGGGAGCGGTCAGAGAATGGATGGCTTCACTAGAGGTATTCTGAGCACTCTCCAGACCAGACGTGCTCGCCATCCAGTTGCCAAAAAATTCAATTCTTGCAGTAATCTCCAAAATGTCAAAGGCATTTGATACCAAATCTCGGCACGATTTTTTTCTACGGTGTCCCTCAAGGAATTTTAGAGTAAACTTCCATCTGTATTTTTAAAAATCATAAATAACTATATAAAACAGAAATTGAGCAAAATATATGTAAATATTAGCATCAAATGTATACAGAATGGGTTAACAAATAAAAACATTCTGCATTAAGTTTTCATATCATCACGTCAGAGAAAGCTGTGAAATTAAGAAAGCCCTGACCTAAATTACATGAATAAAAAGGTAAACTAAGAAGCCCAGAAGCAAGAGAGATCAGGGGGAGGGAGGTGTAGATTAACAGGAAGGACAGAAAGAAGTGCTCGGCATAGAGAGCAGAGAGCTTGGATAAAGGATGAAGCTATCTGTGCCCTGACGTGTCTACTCATGACACCAATCTAATATCTATCCACTAAGCCTGTACCTCACTTTCAGGTCTCTCCAAAGGCTCATAAACCTTTTTTCTACTCTCAAGAGTCCTCCTCCACTCTTCAATCCAGCGCTCAGACACCTACAGTCACAGGACCCCTGCTCTTTAACAAACAGCACTTCGACTATGTTGGTCTGTGGCAACTAATACTTGTGTTTTTTTGAAGGAAAACATGCGCTGAATAAAGATCAGAGCTCGGACGTGAGATTTAACTCAAGTCACGGTAGCCTATCATCACAGCACAATGAGATGTCGGTGTTTCATAATGCCAAAATCTCCTTGCTATAGAAAATCCATGACTAAGAAGAGACAGTCACAGGCAGTGGCCTTCGATGTTCTTTTTTTTTCCCCTATACGCCGTAATGTGAAAAGCTATCATCATCATACTGAGAAGTTGAACCTCCTCCACGGCAAGTGTAGTAACAGCATTTAGAAGTCTGTAAATGTACACAATGCACTTTAGTGTTTAGAAGTGCACATCATCATGCTCAGTTTTGTTTATGTTGGACCAATTGGAAGCTCTCGAGAGGGATATTCTGATGATTTGATCTCCTCATGGATATAATACACAGGCATGTAAGCATCATATTGTTGAAAAGCAGGCGTGTTGACAGGGCCTGTCCTACAAGGGTGAAAAAGACTTCGTTGAACACTCGGTTTTGCATCCGGGGCTGCCGGCAGCTGTCCGCTTACCCACATCTTCCGTTTCGGTTTTATGTTTGTTAGTGCAAAAGGGCTGGATGAAAGTGAATATAGGTCAGCAGGTGTGGTGATTATTAAACACTCCGTCCACCGGTCACATCACCGGTCTCACAGCTCTGAAACAGCTGTGCCAGTCACAGTTAACATGATAACGAGGCGAGCAAATGGAAAGCTTTACCTCAGGAAAAGTGTGGCTGGTTCTGCACCCAAAGACAGATGGCCACGATTAGATCGGACCGATGCTGTATTATCAATAATTCAAATGCATCTTATGTCGTACACAGTCGCGTAGTTTAGTAATTAGTTTAGTAATCAATGCACCACAACAGAGTTTGCACTGAAATCTGGTAAGTTGGAGAGGTTATGATGAGCCCTGAAAACCACTAGTCTTCTTGTCTCCTTGATTATGAGCGTTAACCCTCCACTCTAGTGTTGGTACAGGCCTGTATGGTTATACCGTAGCAGCCTGGTGTCGCTTTCAGGTAATTTAATGACTCTGGTGCTGTGCTTTTCAGAGGCTCTGGATTTATTAACAAATTTGGAGCCGTTCTGACTCATAAAGCAAACTGTTGCTGAAAAGGAACGACACAGTGTATTCACTTATTACTGTTTACAACTTTTCCCAGCGGTGTTCCAGCAGCACTCGGACCATAATGCCTATTATTTTTTATTGCTGTTGCCTGCACTCTGGATACTTTATGCACCCCAACTTATTTCAGATGCACTCCCAGTCATTTTGTTCTGGAACTGGGCCTGGATCTCGACTTGGACTCACTTAAAAAGATTTAAAACAAAACAAACTTCCACCAAAAGTATTCATTACATTTGGGAAGAGATGTTTTTGGGGCATTAACCGTGACTGGCCCTGTCAGGACAGTGTAAATAGCTGTAAGACAAACTCTCTGTGGCTTTACTCAGTGAGGTAAAAAACATTTGCGTGATCAAAGTATATTCTCTGCAGTAGCAACAGTATTTTAAGAAGCACATTTTAGCCCAAATTGTTGGAATATTCTTTGAAAATATTATCGTTGGATAAAATGGATGATAATAGAAACAGGTAGACTCTGCCCATATACAATGAAACATATCTGGCAAACGCAGCGGCGAAACTCTGATAATTCTGAACTTCGGTGGGAACAAATATATGTAATTTTCTCCCAAGAGCAATTCCTGGGGGTGACAGCAAAAATAGTGCTATAACTCTGTTAATGAACACTCTGTCACCCCGCCAGCTAAGAAACGCTGCATTGCGTTGCCAGCTTCTCTGTCAGGTCATCGTCTGTCATGGTTTGAGATATCTGTTTGCTCCAATATGAAAATTTATTAGCGTAAAGTTTCGAGCTGGACGCTCTTCCTTAGACTGCATTTTTTATACATTTAATATTTTGTGATCCAGCACCCGACCCATTGGGCCTCGGGGATGTGCATGTCCTTCTTTTATAGTGATATTTGTTTGTCATTTCCTGTTTTACTTTGTAGTATGTGCCTTTCCTCTAGTTTCTTTCTTTTGATTTCTTAGTTTAATTTGTCATTGTTAGTCTTTTGTGTATATAGTCAGTTTGTGTTCCCTCTTTCAGGTGTCAGGCTGTCTGTCTGCCCCCTAGTGTTCCCCGTCATCTTGTTTCCATTCAGGATTAGTCTCTGTGTTTTTTAGAACTGTCTTTTGTTATTTTTTGTTGATTAACATTTCCTTTTCTTCCTATGTTGTCTCGACTTTGCATTTGGGTCCACCTCAGAACTGAGCACTAACACTGACTCGAAATCAAACAGCTGTAAACACTGGTTGATATTATCACAGTAAATGTCAGCTAACTGCTAGATAACATAAATAATCAATGACCTGTAATTCAATGCAGCGATACTGGAGACTGTTGACAATAATAAATGTGATGCGACCACCAAGAAACAGTAATCACACCGTCCTTGAGAGGGTGCTACAGTCATCATATTAAGATCATGCAAACAACATGACACACAATGGATTTTTGATGTCAATATAGATCTATATAAAACAAAATATGTCACAAACATTAAAAAATAGGATGAAGGGCAGTATTTTTCTAATGTGTTCTCATTTCTTTCATCTCCCTCTCTAAACATCTGTAAGCAAAAAATCCCTGACTGCTCTCTGGTAGCAGCTCTTTTCTTTTCTTCATAATTATTCTGCAAACTCATTGCAGAAAATAAGTCTGGGCAGAGCAGCGCCACAGAAGCAGTGCTGTCTGTGTGGGCACTATATGTGCGCAAGCCGCATCAGTTCAGCCAGGTAGCTGTCACCTACAGGAAGAGGTAGTGTGGCCCAGACATATGTGTAAGTCATTCACTGAGAGCATTTTTTTTGTCTGCACAGCAGCTTCGCCTCTGACAAAGCGTATAAATAAAACTATAATGTGCCTTTCTCTCCCTGAAGACTTCAATTGCCATGTCCAGTGAATTCCCAGGTTTGAGGGGAGCACAACTGTAGAAACCGGAGTTGACAGTTTCCACCATCAAACCTTTGTGCAGCCTGTTTTTTGTTTTTTTTTTTGGGGTGGGAAAAAACAGACAGGTTGTTTCCTGAAACCATCCACACAGGCAATTAGAGACCACAGCAACTCAGTACACCAGAACGTATTTCACCGCAGCCACATGGAGGCTGGGATCCCGCAGTGTTTACCCACAGTTCCTCCTCGCAGGTACTGTTTGGTAACTGATATCTCCTTACAAACCCTGTCTTCTAAAAACTACATATATGACTCATCTGCAACAGTGAATATGACTCCAAAAAACATGCACCACATGAATGAGAACTTATGAAAAAAGAACTTAGAGAGACTTCATGACAGAACATTTGGACCTCACTGTAACTACTTCATACTAATAAAATCACATACAGGTTTTAATGGGTAAAAACAGAAACAGTATTTTCAATTAAACATTTTGCCTATTAAAAGTTTAACTCTATGCTACAGTGTTGCCTCGAGGCGACATATCTGTTTTTTGGCCCTTTACACTCGCAAAATGCATAATCAATTATGGTGCATTTAAATGTAACACAAATGATCAACCACTGAAATGTGACATAATATCTTGTTTTGAAGAAAGTTATAATTGGTTGGTTTGTTAGACTGTTGGTGTAAATCTTTGCTGAATTATGCTGACACTCTTTAATACATTCATTATAGGCTTTTCCGCAATGGGACAGTGTTGCCTGAAGGCAACGCCCAGACAAAGAAACTTTTGAGAAGAGTTCATTTTTAATCTTTTTTTCCATTTCAAATGACATTAATCACAAACTGGTGAGGTATTTGAATATTTTCTGTTGGCATTATATTAAATTTTATTCACATTTTAAACAATCTTTTTTCACCCCTTACTGTACAGTGTCGTTTTGAGGTAATGCACCCTATTTTATGGAAAAAAAAAAAGTTACAAAAAAGTTTTACCAACTGACATTATAATACATTCCATAGAGGGTTAAATCACTTCTAATGGACATTGAAGACAACAGGATCAAAATTTAATTGCACTGGTACCGTCCTTTACTAAACAAAAAGAGTTATGGTCTTTTATAGGAGCTCAAGTAAAGCACTAATTAACTCTCCCTTTACCCACATATACATCCATACATAGACACCAAACACACATAGCCTATGTTTGCCTAGTTAATAGCTTGGCAGCAGATTGATTATTCAAGGTATTAATTTAACAAAGTTAGGAAAGAAGTTAGCTGCAAGAGGACATTCAAAGCTACTCCTGGTGAGCTCAGAAGCGGTATTAGAAATGGTGTATTAATTTGCTGATAATCCCTCTACACTTTGAAGCAAATATGCCTGTGAGGTTTTAACAACAATGACCAAAACCACTGAGTGAGGATGTGAGCGCCGGCCATTCTCTAGAGAGAGAATTATGGACTTTACAGCCCGCTACTGTAAATAGGCTTTTAGCATCTTAGCATCAACGCTGCAGAGTTCTTTAATTCCAATTATGCAACGGCACGGATTCATACATGCCACATGGCGTGCCGTTACTTCATTTCAGGGTGTGTGAGTTTGTGGAGTGAACAAACAAGAAGTAGTCGTCTCTGCTGGGGGAGAACCTGAACTTTTGAGGCAGCTTCTTTCCCGTCTTGGATCAGGAGGTTTGCATGCCTAATTGGAGCCTGGCAGCCGGTGGTGACTGGCTCCATTACAAGGAGGCTACAACAGTCAGCTGTTGGTGCTTAACATGCAAGTCATGTCGGAGCAAGCACACACTATGCGGGGGCATACTGCACTGTGTAGGGCCACACTGGGATGCATACATCAGCAGCGCATACGCTTAGAGAACAACTGTCTGAGGCTGTACTGTACAGACAGAAGAGACACAGACGAGACAGTCTATATATGAACTTCATTTTTTTGTCTGCCGTGTACAGTATGCAAATTTGATTGTCAAGTGCTGTTGCTCTTAAATCCCAGTGGCCTGGAAAAAGGTCAAGGCGTTAGTGATGAGGACAAAGACCTGAGTAAGATCCAAGCACACACGGACCACAAAATGTTACCCTCTCAGAGCTTTCTAACGGGAACCCCGTTTTCCCAAAATAGTCTTATTTTTCCATCTCTTACAAAATTATCTAGACAGGTTTCTCCTTAAATCACTTCAGGCAGTAAGTAGGAGTTCATGGAAAAATGAAGTCTTGAAGTATTATGGGATAATTGTGATCCTAAATTGAAGCCATTCCATTTTATATGAATATTATCGAGAATTTTTTTGCTATTATATGACAACTGAAAATGAAGAGAGAAGAAGTGATACACACAGAAAGATAAATTACATGTGAAAGCAGCCTGTTCTCATTCCCAAGTTGTCAAATATTGGCGTTTTCTTATGCCCCTCTGTGCTTCCTTCCTACATGATGGATGTATATGAAGGTTTGCATCCCATGTGAAACTGCTTGTCCATAAATGAGTACTACAGTCCACACAGTGAGTTGGAGCCGGTTGAAATCTGCGCGACACTGTAATTTGCCAATTATAAGTGACGACAAGTCTGTTATTTATAACTGTCATTGTTTGTCAATGTAAATATAAGCCTGTTATCCTGAAAACGGAGGCCCACTGCTCTGAAAATACACACTCTGGAGTTTGAGTTCAATGGCTTTCTGCCTCACTGCCTGCCAGACCCCATTAACGTATTGCTCATTTTAACCATTGTAAGTATCTATTCCTTCTAAAAGCTCATTAATGATTTCTTATGACTCATAAACAGACATCAACTCATTCAGTGAACAATTGGCCTTAATTTTAACTCTAATTGATGTGAAATGGGCAAACAATAATACAAGTTATGGAATACCGCAGCTATAGTGTTGTTGTTACAGAAGCAAGCATTTAATTTCTGATGACATACCATTGTCATTATTTATTACAGTAAATATACTACAGATTTCTCCTTTTGATTATATGAATTACAGAACCTAACATGCTTCTGTTAACTCAAAACACGATTCTTTTCCTAAACCTAACTAAGTATTTTAAGGGCCTTGACCTGACCAACTGTGACCATTTGACAATGCTAGAAACATTTTAAAAAGACCTTCGGGCAGTATTTTATACAGGCACTGAAGGGCACCTTGTGCATCTTGTCATCAGACGCTGAGGGGCGTGACAAAGCAGCATCGGCGTTCAGCAAGCTGTGATGAGAACAGGTTGGTGACAGAGGTCCTAGACTTGAGTTGAAAGCTCACAAACGTGGTTATGTGGCAGGCCTTATACAACTGAGTCGTAAGCAACTGCAAGTTTCTCTTCAAAAATGTGATCTATGCCAGACTTCTTGAAGCACACTCATCCTGGAGTGAGATAATATTTGCAAACTTTTATTTAATGACTTTTAGAGCTGCACAAACAGTAATACTTGGCTGTCGTCGAGATCTGTAACCTCATGCAAATGCAGGCGCAAGTTTGGCATAACTAAATGGCATCATTTTAGATTGATTAGGGAACTCTTGTTTTGATCTGATAGAGTTTAGTATGAGCTGGTATAAAGTTCTCTCTCCAGAGGAATTTGAGCAGTAAGAGAAACCAATCTCAGAGACCAGGTTAAGTAAGCTGTGCAAGATCTATTCTCGGAGTCCAGTGGGATTTTCTAATGTGAGCGTTCACCTCACATACCCTGTAACGAGAGGGCACTGAAGCGCAGCTTGCAGTTAAGGTGGGACAAAGATAAATCTCGACGTGAATCGAGCCTGACTTCTCATTCTCAATTATCAAAGAAAAAAAATATCAAAGACCAAAATTCAGATGTGATAAAACTCATGATTTTTTTTCATCTAATTTATTCTAACCTTTGGGCCTGAGATCTTTCTTTGTAGTCCCGCTTCCATTTACAGCAACCTCATTTGAAAACCTGAAACAGCATTTATGCAAATTCCTTTACCATTTAAATGGGTTAAACACTCTTTTATACAATTTTGTGTGTTGTCTGTGCTAGCTGAAGGTGCAAACAATTCTCTATGCTGACGTCGGCTCTAAATTTGGTGATGCTGATGTCACTGAGCAGACGCGTGACAGGGCAGACCTCACCTGAACACATGAAGCCCTTCTGCAGAGCCTCTATCATGTCAAAGCTATGTCAGTCAAGTCAAATCCACTTGTAACGCCTGATGTCACATACTGAGCAATTTCTCAATGGACTTCACAGACCCCGAGCTCTCGCTCTAACCCCTGCAAACTTGAATAAACGTCTCCACAAACTTCAAAAAGGATTTCTGGCAGGCATTTCCAAAACCTCCGATACATCCTTTCCACGCACTGCACAAACGCAAACACATCACTCCCATCATACTTTCTTGGTAGCTGCTCCCTGTACACTCCGCAGCTTCTTTCTAAACCTTTTCTCTGACCTGCCAGTCAGGCCAGAGAAATACCTCACGCTGTTCCCAGCAATTCTCTACCCCGCAGGACCTCAGGGGTCTCTGCACAAAAGGGTCATGCCCTGTTATTTCTAGTGTGATCTGTCTTGTTTTTATTTTTGTCATTTTTCTTTTTCTCTTTTTTTAAATACAACCTGTGTGATCTTTGCTTCAGCAACTTCATATATGCAAATGAGTAATAAATGCTACTTGTTGCAGATCTTTAAGGACTGCGCAGCTCTGGAAGGTGTTCGGTACATCCTGTGACTCAAACAATGACTGCCAAAATTTTCTTTTTCTCTCTATTTACTTGGCCAACAGGGGAAAAAAAAACTTTGTGCCAGCATTATTCAAGTGAAGTTGGGTATGTCTGTGTAAAAACTTCAAAGATGTCTTCTGTGCAGTATTTTGCAACTGTGCAATGTTTCACTGTGTTCTAATTTATTTGTCCTTTATTATGGCTTTGTACTCAATATTTTGCATATGCACAATTTGTTCTATTACTGTTCTGTCTTATATTACTTATATTAGTTTTTGTCATTTAACTTATGTTTTTAATGAAGCTTCCCTGCCAAAGTTTTTCACCCAACTGCACTTGCATATCCAGCGTGACCATAAACATCTTCAATCTTGAATCTTTGCACCGGCATGACCTGAATGCTTAGACTAGTGCAACGAGGCAGTCTTCAATCAGCCTCCCACTGCAGAGCTGGACCGTGCCAGGGCAATAACTAATGCTATAGGAGTGTTTATTGCTGCGGGTCTGCGACCACACATGCAAATGCAGTATTTAAGCAAATGGTGAAAGTGCAGACACCATGCTACACTGTTTCCTTCACGTGTCTGCTCAGCCTGCCCTGTGCCAACAGGCACGAGCGGCATTTGTTCATGTATTATCAACGTCACGGTAAGAATTATGGCCAATGAGTCATTGTGGAAAGTTTATGTCTTTCAAAATAAATGGTAAAAATGTTATTTTCGGCATTTTGTTGGTACATACCCAGCCTTAATCTTTGTATACTGTTACACGCCTGGTGAATAACAGAATGAAATTTAAAGTAGTGCTGTATTTCCTGTAACATATTCTGCACAATCACTTGCACTTTAGAGTTAATGAATTTTCAGGTGAACATACAGCTTTTATACTGAGCCTCTAACTTCTAACATTATGTTTCCAATGTGTCTTTCAGAGCTATGCAGATAAATTAGCCTTTCAGAAGCATATTCCAAACTGTCTCTACCACTTATCATTAACCTGCTGTACTTTGAGAGACTGCACAAAAGCACTAAGCAGCCGTTTCCATGTGCTGTGTGTGGGTGTCAGGCCTTAATCAAATTGACATAGACGCGTCAGCTACTAAGCTCCTTCTCCTCACATCTTTCAGTCATTCACCGACACAGCTTTGTCAGGATTACGGTTGTTGCCATCATTCCCCCAACCCGCACCCACTTCAGTTGTCATCCGAGTGTATTACAAGTGGAGAGGAGTGAATCTGGAAGAATGTTTGCTGCAGAATCAACATTTTTTAACTTGTAGTGTGAAAAGTTTGAGAATAACTTTTGCGGCGTCTTCGTACAGCCTCGTATTTTCCGCCTCTACTGATCCAAAGTGTGCCGGCTCACCTCATCATCTACAAATAAACAACACCCTGATACATTTCCAATAGCTGCTCATCTTCTGTCTTTATTAATGTTTGGATGTTTAACAGAAGCCAAACAGTGAAAGGTCCCTTTTTACTCTGACTAATTTGAGCCTCCCCATTTTGACAGCATCTAATTACTAAACCTGGAGAGAAAGCTACACAAAAGGCTAAACAGCTGAAAAGGGCAGTATAAGGGGAAAAAAATAAAAGGAAAAACAGCTACAGGATGAAATCTGGCTGTGAATAGATGACACGTAAAACCAGTAAGGGTAAAGGGCGTAATGACTAGAGATTATAAAACACAAGGCGAAGATCTAAAGCTCTGCTAGCTGCCCACAGAAGCTGCAGCTGTGGAGTAGAGCTGTGCTCAGGAAATTCCATGGCTCTCTGCCTGGCACATGAGGAGATATTGTATCTACAAAGTTGTAATTTTGGCCAGAGGATGGGCCAAGAGGAAAGATTTTGGAGTATCTAGAATGCAAATGGTTCATCCTCTGATCAGCATCAAGCTGTTTCTTTAGGGTTTATCATTGCGGGACCATGAATACTGACATCACATTTCATGGAGATCCTGCCTTTCTTGTAGCATCTAAATGAACAAAACATTTGCTGAAGGAAGGAATCATCTGAAAATATGACGCATCACAGTGGCAAACTTGCCCCTGTTCCAATGTTTTTGGAACATGTTGCAGCCATTAGATTCAGAATGAGTGTATAATTACAAAAAACAATAAGGCTTATCTTGATCAAACATTAAATTTCTTGTCTTTGTTTTGTATTCAATTGAATATAGGCCGAAAAATCTTTGCAAATCATTGAATTCTGTTCTTGCATTTGACACAACAAATTGAGGAATGGGGTTGTATATGCCAAACATTGCTCTCTTCAAACCAACCAGACTCCATGCATGAAATCCGTAATTCTATCTTGCAGAACACAAGAGGTCCTCGTCTACTGCTGCCTTGATCTGCTAGTTTATGTTCTTGTGTGACTTCCGTGAATCTGAACTGTCCTTTCAAGAAACCAAAGTCACACAATAACGTATTATAGATATTTGGCTTATATAACAGCAGTTTCCTGTAAGGAAAGCCTGTCAGCCGGGGACATAAAGTGATGAAAATATGTTAAATAAAGCCTTCAGAGAAGATGATTGCTTAGCTTCTGTGCTGGTGATCCTCTACAACTTCAACATCAAATGTAAATAATCCACTGTAAGAATCTCATACAACCTCGCATCAAATAATCTGAACTATCACTTTAATATCCATACAAAATTCCATTATAATCTGTCTTTGTAATCTGACAAACATAGAGCGCATGATTGAACTGTGCAGCTAGAGGTGCAAAAACTGTATCAGGAAGTTACTTTTGCTGCGTGCCTGATATACACTAGACTACTCTGACGGGAAAATTTAAAAATATGCAGATATGCAGACTGACGTTGTTAAAAAGACGTCACTGCCAGGCTTTAATTTATTGTCCTCTCTTTCACAAACCCTGCCCATTGCACTTCTTACCCAAAGCAGATCATGAAAAGTATTTCTAAGTAATTTGAACCAGGTCTGACCTGAATATGCTTCAGCTCCTACCAATTAACTTCCTGCAGGGTCTTTCTGTCACAAGGTCAAATCCCCTGGTACATTATAATTAACAGCAATACAACCGAGGCCAGGCTATAATTTGGAAGAAGAAAATGTAATATGTTTTAAATGAAGGAGGGGGAAGAAATGACAACAGATTCTCCCAACCAAAACAATAATAAGCACGATAAAAATAAAGCACTGCATGAATGTATTAGTTTTGTATTTAAACTACCTCAATCTATATAGAATGTATCCAAAGATATGTACATGGATGAGATCAGTTTGCATGAGTGTGAAGCAGCCTAACTATTCTGGTCTGTGCTGACTCAAACATTTGCTGAAATAACTCATATGCTCAGCTATGCCAGGGACAAAACCAAACTGCTGTGGTGACTTCTGGCAACTCACCATGTCTTCTTTCAATCCACAGGAAAAAAAAGAAAAACTAAAGGCAGGAAGTAGAGAAGGAGAGAGTCTTTTTTGTCTCTTGCGCTTTCAGCACTTACTTCTCTGTATCAGGTCCAGCTAATGGCTTTTAAGATGCTTTAGACATGGCTGTAAGCTTAATGCATCGCCACCAATTTAAAGCAAGGTGTTGGAGACTTTAACGGAAAAAAAAACAAACAAACAAAAAAAACGGAATCCTGAGAAGCGATTGTGCCAGGAACATTTTTCTTGAGAAACAAGCTTTTAAAGCAGCAGTTTTTGAAGACCAACCTGGATAAAATGTCACCCAATCAGAGCAAAAGTACAATTAAACTGGTAATGCTTCAGGGATAGCAAAGTGCTGCTGATGTAAGAAACACTTGATGTTATGTTGTTAAATGGTCCTAGAAAACTGAAAAAGGGCTAAAGCAACAGCAAATGGACAAATGTTAAAGGATCAGCACTGTCATTTTATCCTGTTTTTTTTTTTTTTTTCTGTTTAACATCACCGCTGTTCACATTTGCAACAGAGAAAGCCTGAGCCCCGGCTGTACGAGTTAATGAAACTCATGCAAAGAGCCACTGACGAACAAAGTTTTGTCTTATTTTTGGTCATAACTATGGTTTGTTCTTGTTTTGTTAGTACCCATTGATTTCTGGGATTCAACAATATTTTCTTAGTTTTGCTCTCTTTCAGCACCAGTCAAAAGTTTTGACATATTTCGCACTCAGTGTTTTTTCTGTATTTTTTTTTTTTTTATATAAGAAATGGTTCAGATTATACCAACAGCATGCAAAGATGTCGTCAAAGTAAAAGGTGGCTCTTTGAAAAATCTGTAATATCAAACAGCAAAAAACTTTTGCACACTTGTAGGCTTACAGGTGAGTAGGAGAAAAGTATGGGTCACATTTTTTTCTGCTAAACAAACAGTTAAGACATAATATTTTACAAATCTCACCACATCTATTTTGTTCTTCATAAACTACCCCATTTTATCCACTTTATATAATTTTAAATTTAAGAATTGAGAGGTTTCAGACTGTTGGTTAGACAAAACAAATAACCTGAAAGTGTAAAAAGGAATATTCAGCTTTTCCTATAAACTTTGTTCAGTTGGTAAGAAACAGTGAAAAGCTTTTAATGTCTTTTATTTACCACCAACCATTTGATTAAATAAATACATAAACAAAACTGCATGTACTTAACTGTCTTATTTTTAACCCACTGTTATTCTTTGCTGTTGCTCCTCTGTTTATTATCAAGTCGAATTCGTCATTCAGCTTGCCTGCAGAAGAGCAGATTTGGGTGGTTAAGAACATTTGGTGCATCTGGAGTTGACGTACAAAAAAAATTAAGAGTAAATGTAATAGATATAACCAGCATATGTTGATTTGGAAACGCCTGTGGCTACAGCTGGTATAATACAGGTCCAAAGGTCTGTTTAAAATGACAAATGCATAACCCTCTGGGGGCACTAAACACATCGAGCAGCTTCTCTGTCTGAAATGCATCACAAGCGGAGCAACTGGTGTACAGCCAAACAAACAGAGGCTGAAACGCAAGTCGTGATTGGATTTTATCCTCTGCAGATGGTGAAACGAGGTTATGTACTGACTTCTGTTTTTCTGGATCATGTCAGGTACATGTAACAAGACAAGTGGGGAGGACTGTAACATCGAGCCAATTGTAACACTTTCAGTTTTTAATTTATCATGATTGTTTTTGCCTGGTGTACTGTATTGTAAAATAATAGCTTGACAAATGTGACCTAACATGAAGTAGCAGTTTCTCTGGTTTAATTTGATGCCTTGTATTCATGTCGCCCTCAAGTCCACATGCTTAAATAGTTTGTTATATCAATGCTATATGATGTGGAGACAGAATGAACAGTTCATGAAAACGGTGAGAATTTCTGTGTTGTGTACATGGAACACTTTGCAAATTCGAGGCCAAAAATAGTGTGGGTCAAGTGTGTATGTTGCCAGTTCTGCTGCCACAAAGCTGCACCACAGGGGCAGCCATCTACATCTGGCACAACTGTGACAGTGACTGAACCCTTACGTGACACATGCAGAGTCATAAATACAGTCCAAACACACATAAAGTGTGTCTTTATCACTTTAAACTGTTCACTTTATTCAAAACTCTTTATTCTTTAGGGCTGTAATGGTTACTTTTAGCGCCAAATAATCTGTTCATTATTTTTTTCAATTAATGGATTAGTTGTTTGGTCTAAAAATGTGAGAAAAAGGTTGAATCATTGTTTTCCAAAGCTCAGTGTGATGTCCTCAATCAGTTTACTGTCATAAAGGAGTAAAGAAACCAGGAATATCCACATTTTACTAAAAAAAATACTCAATTGATTATCACACACATAACTGATGAATTGTTGCAGCCCTATAATATTCTTTATTATTCAATAAATTAACTTAAATCAGCAAATTACCTCTCTTGGTTGCATCTATCCCCAACTAGAGTTACTGTGCAACTCAACTCAGTAGTCAGGTATGTTCATCATTGTAGTAAAATCTCATCTGGCCTGATGTTGAACTAAAATATCAAAACACTTGACGTATATATCCACTGCAGCCTCTTCAAATGTCCAGCCTAGTGTTGCTTCCATGTGCAGAGGTGCCCACAAGTGTTACATGGACACTAGGAGCACCGAACATGGCCGACATAGC
This sequence comes from Lutjanus erythropterus, assembly GCF_056507025.1. NCBI lineage: Eukaryota > Metazoa > Chordata > Actinopteri > Lutjaniformes > Lutjanidae > Lutjanus > Lutjanus erythropterus. The sequence goes on along the minus strand of NC_139327.1, from coordinate 33,787,708 downwards.
CAAAGAATACTGAAAGAATTTCATTTGACATCCAAGAAGCAAACTCAAGTCTGTATGTAAAATTCACTTGACAGTTAAATAAAAAAAAACTCTGTATATAGCACGGAGACTGATAGTCAGTCTCCATTTCCATTTCCCCTCCAAGTTTTGTTTTGGTTCAAGCAGAAGTCCAGTCTCTTTCATGTATTCTTTCTGCATGCTCTAAAGCCTTTGTGAGTGAAATTGCCAGTCTGCACCCTAATTAACTAATGAGGCCAAGAGGGCTAAACCGCTGCCCCCATCCTCTTTCTTTGTTTGACCCTGAGGTGGCCCTGCATCTCACCAAGCTGATAATCACTGTGGAGCTACAGAACACTCCTCGGCATACTAATGACAAAGAAGCTAATATACCAAGCACAGCAGCAGTCAGTTTCGATCATCTAGAATATATTAAGGTCTTGTTCCTTTTGCAAGAGATATATTCACAAGAGTATTTCTACACTTCAGAGGAAACACAATCAGCATGTGCAACTGAGAGTTCATCCTTTCTGATCACATTCTATTTAGCTTTTTATGAATCACGAACTCACTTCGCTTACAGTAGATCTGCTGTTTGAACCACTGGAAAAACGTTGAATAAATCCCAAGTCAAAGCAGCGCAAAGAAAAATTATTAGGGAAAAAAATATCTTGGGATGTATCTGCTATTCCTGCAAGCTGTTTCCATTTCTTAGGGCTTCAAGGCTCTGATATACAACATACAGATAAATAAAGCCTATAGCAGCAAAGGCTCGTGATGCAGTTCATAAGCTAACTTAAACTGGACAGTTCACTTCCAAACCAAAAAATACATATTTTTCCCCTCACCCATAGTGCAATTTATCAATCTAGATTGTTTCTGTGTGAAATGACATGCTTTGGAGATATCAGCTGTCGAGATGCTGTCTCTCAAATATAATTAATAGACTGGTCTCAGCTTGTGTCCAAAAGTACATTTGGAAAAACTCAAAAGCCACGGGCCTCATGCAAGAACCGCTCGTACAAACAGCTTCATTCACGTTCACCAAGTTTCTCATATTTTGCATTTTCCCCAAGACACAATTTATGAGTGGTCCAGACCTGTCGCAGGAGTCGTGCGCAATTAGTCAGCTGTTATATACACCAAAAGTTTTTCATGACTGTATATTCCATTAGTTTGAAGACATGTTCACTTAAGTCCACTGCTGATGCTGTTTAAATCAAAAATGTTCTCTGAAAACAGGACTGCAGTCTCTACACTCGTTCTTTTGTTTACTCTTTGATGCCGTTTTCATGAATGAACATTTCCTGACATGTGGGCCACTCTCAAGTAGGCACCGGAAGATCATTTGCACAGTTATCTGAAGTTATGAGCGTTTGTTGAATATGACGTGGCATGTTTGTCCGAGCCCACCGTATGGAAAAAAAAAGTTGGAGAAAGTTGAGATAAGATTATGAAACTGTTCTTGCATGAGGCCCGATGTTTCTCTCCTAAAAATCATGACCATGTTGATCATGATGTGAGCCATTTAATGTGGGGACCATTTTCTTTCTACTGTAGAAAAAAGACTCATTTATTTCCAGATAACCCAAAGACCAGTTGATGTCATGGATCTGACGTTTCTTTTCATTGCATTTTTGATGTGAATTCTTTAAAGCTGGTTTCATTGATTTCTTGGCCATGGGGGCAGGAGAGCTCCACAAAAGCACAAAAAAAATCCTATCAAATGAACGTCCAGTGTTCGCTTCTCTTTTACCTCTGCACAAGAAAAATACTGAGCAAAAGAGAGAAAGCAGAGATGGACTGCAGACTTGCGTGTCTCACTGGGCTTGAGGAACACTTTTCACATTGCACATAGTCTTTTAATCCTTTTTTAATATAAAACATATTGATTAGAGGAGCTGTAATAGCTTACAATTCTATATTTTAACCTTGAGCAGAGGGGATACATGATGTTCCAAAACAGATTTGGTTTAAAACTCTGTCCTCACACAAAGCTTTCGGCTAAAAGCTTTCCAAGCATGATGAGTGTCTGAGGAGCTGCCATTCTGTTATCCTTCATGGACCAGCAGCCTCATCTGAATTGTTGACAGTGGCTAAATGACCCGAGAGGCATTTTTGGCAGCAAGTGGGTTAGATAAACTTGCTGAAATGGAGTCAGTCAGAGCTTCGCCTCCAGGCACCTCAGAGAGGCCCTTGGCTCCAGGGTCGAATGGTTATCGCATCTACTCTTCCAAAATACCATTCTCCTGATACATGTCACACTTATATGTTTGCACAAGAAGTGGAAAGATAATGTACAAATCTGGGTTCAATTTCTGAAAGCAATCTTTAAACCAGATACGGCAGATATGATGTTATGAAAACCGCTCGAGTGGATCTGTCCTAACCGCAATTTAAAGGATCCAAGATTTCAGCTTGTAAGAGAAACTCTCATGCAAGAAACTCTTGTCACCTTTCAAATGCTGATCCAAATGAAGCCTAGTAAACACAAAAGCACAAATGAAATCTGTCACACTCGGTGCCACAGATCACGAGAGGTGGAGGGGGGAGAGAGCGAATCAGTTTGATCTTGTCTTTTTCAGAGAGAAAGGGGGAGCTAACCTGACCTCTGTTCGAGATTTTACCGCTATCAGTCGAACATTCATGAAGTGGCTGGCCTTCTGTTATTAGAGTCTGCCCTTTTGGGGTTGATGACTTCCTTTTTAATTTTGAATCTTTGCTGCCTGATAATGGGCCACACAGGGCAGGAGACATTTGAGCTGGGAGATGATTAGGTCAGTATTAATGGTGGTGAGCATCAAAATGGGGAGAAAAAGAGGGACGGGGTGTCTCAGGGAGGAAAACAAAACACTTGTAAAGTTCCAGCGTGTATAAGCTCATCTTCCAGAGCCAACAACTCAGATCTGGACATATCATTCTGTACAAAACCCCACAGATCTTCCAACTTAATGACAGTCCAACTACTATAGTGATCAGTAATTCACATAGATCTGAACTGTGGTCATTGAGTGCTGTTCAAGAAACAATCAACCAATCAGAGCTTCGTAAGCAGGATTAACCCTATAATCACCAATCTATGTGTGGCTGTTTTGTATGTAGCTTTGTTTTGAAAAAAACTCAAGTCCTCCAGTCTTGGACTTTTTCTAAAAGTGTGCTACATCGCAACCCCTACTGTTAGAACTTGTCAAGATAAAACCAGGTTTTTAAAATAGACATTAATACCAATAAAAGCCATTGGGTGATATTTATCCCTACACAGAATACACTTATTTTTGCACTGTTACACCCATTTACAAACAGTATAAAAATGTGTACGAGATCTGTACAAGAATGTGGACGATGTATATAGATACAGATGCTATTTGAATATCAGGTGTAAATGGGGTGTGAGTTTTGCACATTTATATCAGCATTCTTTGTTACTATTGGCAATGCCTTTTGTCTACATGACAGAGCTGCGCCATAAGTCATAGTCAACGTTAAATCTATAAGAGAAGGAGAGTCACGAGATCAGGCCTTAGACTTACTCAGTGCATTGAGTGAATGAGACTCAGTTTCATTCTGAATCTGTATCATTCTCATATAGATATTATAAATGCTCAATTTTACGCCAAATTGCAGCCGATATATTCTGTGGAGTACTGTCACCCTACTTCTAACTCAAAGTGTTAGAAGTAGAATTCAAAAGTGACAAGTAGCAATGTGTAGTCACTGAAGAGCGAGAGGATCATGGAGACCAACTGCTTCCTGTAATATTCCATAACGTTTCTATAATATTTCTATGATCATTCAGTTTTATCTGCTGCTGAAAATAAATCCCCAGAACAAACCACCTCTGAAACTAAATATTTTAGTGGAGACATGACTATAAGTATAGTTTTTACTATAGATGTTGGGTGTAATCTGGAGTGTGGTAGGTCATGTGACTGAAGAAATTCACCTGCACTGACCACACTGTGCTCATCTGCTACAGTTTATACCTTTAAAGCTACGGCGTGCAGGGAAATTTTACCTGTTGACTGTTTCAGGTACAGAGGGACCCCTGGTGGTTCTAGAGATATGAACAGGGACATCGTCGTCCTGCAAAACTCAACAGGCTGTTGTAAGGTGACTTAGTTAAGGGAACCTTCATATTCTGTTGATTTTCATGAAAACTCCTTACTGTAACTTTACAATGCTAACATCAACAAAGGCTACTTCTTCAATTACTCTGACAAGCATTAACTTAACTGCTCCTCACGACTGCTACTGCACCTTCCATGCTGAGCAAAAAGACAGAACAAAATTTACTTTACAACACAAACAGAGTCTCCTTTACAGCGCAGAACATGATAAAGAGGCCGCTGTTCCATTAATAACCGTTTATACTTCCTATTTCCTAATTAGAATGCAGATTGGCTGTTTCAGCTGTTATCTCTTCTTCATCTTTAAAACAAACATGCCCAGAGCAAGACTCGACAGGAGGAGGAGAAAAAGCAGCAATGTTTTCTTTTGCCACACGGAGCAATGTGGTTCATAGGATGTGATCTTAATTTAGAGAAACACCAGCAATAACAATACCCCTGGTGTGAGGAATAGTCTCAGCCATGTTCTCATTTGTTACGGGTAATTATACAGAGGTATTGCAATTAATTTGACAGTGATATATGGGTTTTTAAATATGCTAAACATAGCACTTTTAAAGGCAAAGAGGGGGTTACTATTACATGTTGTGCATGGAGTAGTTTAAGCAGTGGCAGAGGAGGGAGGATAAGATGTGGCGTGTGTCCAAGGCACAGGCACCTCAACCTATATAGCCCACTGAATCAAACTGAGCCTGCAGTGAGGATTGGATATGGCAGAATCCACGAACAGAGGCTAACCTTAAATCCAATTGAATCTTTTGCAATCGCTTTACAGCCTCTGGCCAGTTCTGTGCTTATTCCTCATACCATCCCTCATAGGACCAGAGACACTTCCTTCTCTGGGTAAGCACTTTCAGTATCATCCCCACCCAGACACAAACGCATACCAAAGAAACTCTCACTCACATACCAGCGGATGATATAATAAGGGGCCGGAGCAGATATTAAGAAACAGAAACCGTAACCACTGGGATGTGGTTCTGGATTTATAATTGATGGGGATTCCACACTGGCTGCTTGAGATAGAATAAAACGCTTTTACATAATTGAGAGTGGCTTGTTAATTCATTACACTTGAGCCAGTCCATCTGACCATGCATCACTCTCTGCGATGGGAGCTTCAACTGACAGCTTCTTCACAAACAAAAGGAAATTCATCTGTAAGCGTTTACACGCATCGCCAGGGTATATCTGTGAGTCGGCTACAGAACTTTGTTGTAACCTTTCCTGAACCCTTTGCCGTCTATCACCCAGCACAGTGATGATACCGATCCCCTGAAAGACGACTTGTTCTTGCAGTCGAGACACTGTCTATCGCTTACACACAGCTGCAACTTGGATATCCTTCAGCTGTAACAGGGGGACCTTAATCCAGCTCTCAACTTCGGCTGAGCTCCCACAGCGCATTTGTAATCTCAATCAAAGACAACAGCAGACCACCGTGTGAGACAGTGGAGTGTATGCTCCTGCATACTGATTCAGTAACAAGCTAGAAATTAGGTGTGAAGAGCATGAGAAAAGATCTAATAAACAAATGTGTCTGAAATAATACAAAAAAGGGCTTCTTCCAACTGTGCATCTTCTCTCAATAGCAAATTCTGACTTTCTTAAAGCTGGCATTGGAGGCTGTTGATTTTTGATTGCGATGCACAGAGGCCAAAATGACAAATGTGACATATCAGGGCATGGTCCATTTCCAAGCAAGGCACCAAATGTCAGCCACCTGGTTACAGCTTTTCTTGTACTACAGCTACACAGTACACTATAATATGTTTCTGAAAACACCTAAAGGTTAGAGAAGCAAGCTTGTGACCCGGAAGGTCGCTGGTTCAATCCCCTGACTGGCAGGATAAATCTGGGTGGGGAAAGTGAGGAAAGTTACCACCACTGGCTTCATTTACACCATGTGACATACATAATACAGCAATCCTCAACTGACCCACTAGACCGTTACCTCAAATGACCGTCCAAAATGCACACACGTTTTGTGTGAACCCGTAACATCACTTTTACATTTATTTGTGAACTAACTCGGTGTGCAGATCCTCACAAGCAAAATGCTAAATCCAACAACAATGTGTAAAAAAATGCAAATGTTATTTGTGAGATTGGATCATTTTGTCATGGTTGAAAGTGTTCGACGAGAACAGACACGCAGCAGGTGTACAATCAGTATTCAAAAGCACAGTGTATGACACACAGAACATGTGGAGTTTGGTGAGAGGATGGTATTTAGTCATCCACTCTTTCATATATTTTGAATTGCAGTAGCGCAAAACATTAAGTACTGATCTTAAAGCACATCAAGTGCCGCTTTCCACAGAGCACCATAATGCATCACATGGGCATAATGCCTCAGTAGTGTCCATACTGGCCATGCACAATGGTCTGAATCACTGTAAAAATGTGTCCTTCTTTGAACCAGTTCAAAGCTCTTGAATCGGCGTACTGAATACAGTAGTACGATGAACTTAAGCTTGTTACGCCTTTGACAACTGGACTGAATGGAACTGTATCAAGAGCATTAGGGCCATGTCAACTTCATTAGCCATGCAGCTGTACTTAACTTTTGTGTAATCAGTGTGGCCGCAGCACTTTATTCCCATCACTGTTATCCAAAGAGATTCTCCCAGAATGCCTCTGCCTTAAAATAAACTCTGCTCACACTGACGACATAGGTGGAGAAGTGGAACATGTATTCACCATGAAATATATGCTAACTAATTTATGACAGTGCTTAAAATGCATTAGGCGCATTTTTCCTAGTTCCCAATCCCCCCCCCCGAATCATTCCACCCGCACTGTTACCCAATAAATTTGTCTGCTTTAAACATGATTATGAACATTGGAAATGCATAACTCCTACAGTTGGCTGTTTGAACTTTAGTGGATGGCTGCTGGGCATTAGACTCAGCTTTTAAATAGGTTGGAAGGGAGGACACGCAGAATAGATGGTTTGTCTGGGTGTTTGGTGAAGAAAATGTGTGATCTGCAGGTTATCTGGCGGGTGTGAGATATGGAGGGAGAGGGAGTCTGAATCCCCCACATTCAATCTAAAGAGATTTTGTTCCTGACAGATTCCATTTTAATTGGATTTCTCCGTCCAATTTTTTCTGGAATAAATCTTCCTCAAAAGGACACCTGATCTGACACTTGTCATCATCAACAAAGGCCAGAGAACCATCGATTAAATAGCTGATAGCTCTCGCCTTTACTCGAAATGCGGTTTCCTGAGGCTCGGAGGTAATGCAGAAGGGAACAGGAGCTGCGTTTTTTTTTTTTTTTTTCCTTTTTGCCCTTTTCATTCTGATGATGGTAGCACTTTCCAGTGTGTTCTATAATATAATTAGAGAGAGGTGTTACTTTCTAAAACTACTAAAAGTGATCAGAAACTGTTTGGGCTCATCTTCAGCTCTAGTTTGCTTTTTTTGGTGTACATCCATGGCTGTCTGCTGAATGACCTCTGTGATTCACATGACTTTTATATATATTAAGGATAAAATGATGACGTGGTGACATTATCCAAAAGGTCAAATGTCAACTTCACTGTGACATCATCATGTTCAGCTCTCCATCAGTCCTCTGTACACCTCTGTAAAAATAGTCTCTAAGTGAAGACAGCATGTTTCTCACTGAGAACTATTCACTGCAATCACACCTTTATCATGAAAACTTTGCAAATCTCTGCTGGTCGCATCCGGCAGTCGTGGTGGAATTGCAGTAGATGCTTCACCTTCTGTTGTCTGGTGGGGATCTGCACTCCACTAAGTGACCTCTTCTAGTTTCCACAGTTGTAAAAACAGATCTTATTCATGTGCCTCTGAGCAAGAAAACAAAACTGTGCAATCCTCAGAGGAGACTTTAGTCAAATCAAATTTATTTTCCGAGGCACATTTAAAAACAACCCACGTTGACCAAAATGCTGCACAGACCAGAGCAGGTAGATATAGTTCGCAAATAAATAGAAGAAACACCAACAAAAACATTAATGCACACAGCACACAGGCATAAATAAACACAGACAGAGTCAAAAAAACAGCCGGGAGGAGTCAAACACTAGTGTGTACAAGTGAATTTTGAGCCTGGGCTTGGAGCAGTCAATGGAGGGAGCAGATCGGATAGAGAGGGGGTTGCTGTTCCACAGTACACAGCAAAGGTGCCCTGAATTTAAGTTTAGATTGTGGGACAGTCCGGAGCCTCAAGTCAGTCAACCTGAGGGGAAGAATAAGGAGCTAAGAAGTCTGTGAAATGGGATGGGGCTGGTCCATTTAGGAATTTATAGACAAATAGGAAAACCTTAAAATCAATTCTGAACAGCGCTAGCAGATATTGGAGAGAGGCCAGAATAGGGGTAATACGGTCTCCCTTAGGTGTCTTTAGGCTTGGGCAGAGTGATCCCACGCTCATGTATACTTTGAGTTAAGGTATTTTTGTATATGGTTTGAAAGTCCACCCCTGCAGCTATATACTTATGCTATATGCTAATATTGGCAAAACCGACAGAAAAGCGGACCTCAGAGAAAAGTTGCAATTATATACATCTGTCCGCTATTTCAGCGTCACGGACAGGTCATGGATGCATCAATACACGGCACAGTGGTTGTGTCAGAGCCTTGGTCAGGGCCATAGATTCTAAGGTGAGTCCGGCAGACTAGACTAACATGTTCAACTAAACAATCCCTGCGCTCACTCTGCTACCATGGCATTTGGGGGCGGGGTTCACAGGAAGCATTTTGGTCATTTTGCTAACAAAGGGAGTGGCATCCTCCTCCCCATCCTACTGATCCTAACAGATTAAAACTTTTGTATCTGGGTGCAGCATGACAAAGTTTATGTAAATGATTTTCAAAGGGCTAAGTAGCTCTTTAAATGTATGTTTGATGTTTTGTTACTTTACTTTACTTTAAAAACAAAAGTAGCTTTACTGAACCCTGAAACCCCATCAGTGAGTGAAAGTATGAATGCATATTTGTCATTTTAAAGGTGCTGTATGGGACATTCACTGCCACTAGAGGTCACAGTAGACAAATGTATGCTTCATTTACTTAGTAAAGTTATCAAACTGTCAAACCAGGCAGTGCAGATCAAATATTGATCAATATTCTGTCACTACATTTCCTTTTTCTCACCTAAAATGTTTTCAGAAACATAGTTTATTGCACTGTTTAGCAGGTCCTGATAACAACACACAGAGGGGTTTGAGGATGCCATTACCTCACTACAACTTTACACAGCAAATAATTGTTTGCTGACATCAAATGAGGCACGGTATGTATGTATATCGCACCTTTAAATGACCAAAATGATTTTATCGTAGTGCCCATCAGGTTTCAAGATGCCACCGGGGGGTGAAAAAAAAAAGAAACGCAACTACCTGCAGCCTCCCACAGAATTGTAGCCTTCTCGGAAAACAAGATGCATCACATCGCTAAAATGAGTGATGTGATGTGCTGCTCCCTCACCTGAGTTAATTACTGTGATTACTTTTAATGGCCCCAGTCTATAGTCAAAGGCGGCAGCAGTGTCAGTGACTGCTCGATACCTGTTGCTGAAGGTAATAATCAGAGACAATGGATGAGTAATAACAGTAATTAACAAAAAGTGAATATCCACTTAGTATGCTCACTGCATATGCAACAGATGGACTTGCGTCAGCTCCAAATAAACAACGTATGAAGGCAGACATGTTTAATTCAAAACATTACTACAGGAGTTCTGACTATTCCGGCAAACATTTTGATGACAGGTTGACCTGCAGCTGCATTTACATGGACACTAATATTCCACAAATGATCTGAATAACAGCCCGATCAGAATAAAAAGTGCCTTGTGTAAAACACCTCAATCAGAAGAGCCTGGCTGGATTGGAAGGAATTTTCAGTCGGGCTGCGATGGTTGATTGACACAGTTTTTTTTCCAGGAAAGAGGGAAATAGGAGTTTTAAATGACGGGATAAATTAGATCATTGCATGATGGCCTTTCAGGCTGTGCAAAGTGCAGTAAGATCAGACAGTGAGATGTGCGGGGACGGCAGCTATGAACTGAAAAGGAGCAAAGGTTACGCAGAAATTAGAACAACAGTCATCCAATAAATGTGTATTTCATACTATAAATACAACTAATATTCACCTGCAGTTATTAAATGGAGTGAAAAATCTGATTTATGTGTCAATCTTTTAATTTACTCAATAAGTTTACAAGTACATTCATTTGAAAATAACGAATTAAAAAAAAGATGTTACGTGCTATTTAATCTTCATTCATTTTATCTGATTGTCTGCTAGATAAAGTTATTATAAATATTTGTTTATTAACTGGCCACTGGCCTCAATTTGGAGAAGTGGCCCCTGGGCAAAGCAAATTGAGTATCCTGCCATGGAAGATTTAAAGACCCTAATATTGTTTCCCAGAACACATGGGTGGGGGTCCATCTCGAAAATTACTGGTCTTCTTCTCTTCGTTTACTGGCAGTTGGCAAACCAGTACCACTTCCTCTTCTTCTTCTGTTATAATTCTGGCAGATTTGATGCTGATTAATGCTTTATATCCAGGGATGTTGATGACTCATAATTAATCAGTTAATTGCCAGTAAAAATTGAACTGATTAAAAATGTATTAATCAAAAATTAATCAATTCTCTAGACATGTCAGTGGACATTTATTGCATGGCAACACTTTAGCTTAAAATAAGAAAAAAGTATCTTATTAATTATCAGTGATTTATGGATTAATCAATGTTTGCATTTTCAACTATTGGTTAAGGAAAATGTAGAAATTTGCAACCCTAACTGGATCAATTTAATTAGCTTCCATCTACACAGTTAAGTTTGAATTTTTAATCAAAATGATTCAAACTTGGGGGAAGAGATACTGTCCGTGCAAACACAGAGCTCAACACTCCCAAGATGCACAACACCATGAGGAGCTGCAGTCACAGAAGAAGCCACAAGAGTCGCACAACAACAAGAGCAAAAGCAGCGGGCCCTTGTCATGCTAAATATGTCGACAAAGTCTTTTGTCACGTGACAAACAGGTGACTATGACCCTAACAGGGGGCTGCAATATTAGACATGCTCCGCTGTCGTGTCATATATAAGACCCTTACAACTGCCCTTTGCACTGCTCATCACAGTGAACACAATGACTCAAATGAAAACATGAATATCAATGAGGAGAGTGAAGCTCAGCACATTTAGTGTATCCTTACAGGCAGAAGACTTGGATCCAGGCCTTAATTCTCTGTCTACCGGCAATACAAGTGTCTCTGTGTGTATTTTCTATGGGAAGCTATTTCCATATGAATGCAGCACAATGCAGCTGTTTTGAAGCAGGGGATCAAGGGAAAATGTTGCTAATTTGCTGAAAGGCTCAGAGATAAAGTCATTGTGAGTCTGGATAACAGTGGGTGGTGACAGGAATATCAAAGGTTATTGCTGTAAAGTGAGGTGAAGCAGAAGAGCGTGACATCCTCGATATCGATGCCGAAGATGAAATCTGATTGTTTAAAGAGAGAGAGAGAGAGAAAAAAAAGGTGAGGAGCAACAACTGAACCCTTATTTTCTGGCATTCAATAAAAACACACAGGAATACAAGCTCAACAGTGTGAGGCGGAGACGAAACAAGCAGACAGGGAGGGTGGTGGGGGGGGGGGGTTGTAGACAGCAAATGAAATCAGATTCCTGCACCACCTCTCTATCCAACCCTATCTCATTTGCGCTGCGAGTATCCCATGGTGAAATTCGTCTGAAATCCGCAATCTGTCAGTGCATGGTGTCATCCTAATGACACACTTGGCATACTGATGACTCCCATCTGCATCCCCCTGCATCCAACGGAGTGGATGTGCCGCTAACACATACATTATTTAACCTTCTGAATGGGGCGAAGGAGATTGGTAAAAATAACATGTCTCTGTGGTCCAGCTGGATGCTGAGACACTCTATTATAGCATTTTCACTCCTCAGATTGTTAAATAATGTATGTACATAAGGCAGCAGGGAAGGGAAGACAGAGCCGGTGCCAAGGAGGAGAACAGAGCAAAGAGTTATATAGGAATAGACAGAGAGAGAAGAAGAAGAAGAGAATGGGTGACTGCAGCCCACTGGTGCTGGTGTGAAGGAAAAAAAAAAGTCTCGCCCTTGAAAAATGAGGACAAGCAGCCAGAACTAGGCTGACTCTAGCTCCCAAGTGAAAAAGTACATATGGTGGGTCTGACTTATATATGGGGATGGTTCGTCATATGGATTTTTTCCAACCATGTTTTCACTGCTGAGTATCATTATTATCTTTTTTTTTTTTTTTTGCCGAAATGAGAAGTCAGCAAGGGCAGATTTCATCAATAACTCAGACCGCGGCCTTTGTAGGGTCCAAAGAGAGTTAAATTACATTCTCAGTGTCTCTGGAGATTCTCAGTCATCTAGGTCTGTTGGATGAGAGCTGACATGTCTTATGACTAAAACTGCAAGTTGAAGTCTGTCTAAAGAACTGAAAAGGGTATTGTATCGCTGACAGCGTTCTCCTGTGTTGCTGCAGTCCAGTATCCTTGGAATTGCATTGACATTACACCATGCTGCAGATCAAGGCCTACATTCAGTGATAATTGCTATCTCAGAAAGTCCTGTGAACTCCACTGCTTTCCCTAGACTTTTTTCCAGGCCTGGTCGCAAAAATTAAAGAAAAAAAACAGACGAATTGCGCAGGATGGCATATTGATGCGGCTGGCTTTGGTCACGTTGGGGCTTCTTCTCTTCTCAGACAGCCCCATGCTCACATTACTCATCATCCCAGCCTGTCCTAATTAAAAATAATTCCAGGTCTGGTCCAGTCATTGTTTTAGCATTTCCAGAATCACGAAAAAGTTTTGATATTGAATGTTACAAAATGTTTTTACAGTGTGTTCTAATTCTTTTAAGTCATGAAATATGCACCCTGTGCTTTCCAACTCTTTTGAATTTTCTGCCTCTCACCCTGGACTTTCCCCAGTTTTTAATCCCATGTGATGAAATGTGAAAACCTGTCCATTTACTGTTTATTAGATATAAAGTCACTGCAGCTTGTGGTTGTGTTTTTTTTAAATAATGTACTTATTTCGCATATTTGTCAGTGGTATCTAAACAGAGAATGGGAGAGAAGAGCACAGCAGACAGGCAGGAGGGCAGACTCGCACATCATCATAAAAGGCTATGGTCCACTTATCCAGGAACACATATAACAGCTTTAAATTCATGAGGTTATTATAAAGATCAGCTCTGCGTGTGAGGAGCAGAATTGCTTGTTGACCTGCACGTAGGAATGTGCTTATGGCGGCAACAGCCAGGCTACTGCTCGCTTGAGAATTGACATGTTAGGGTGCTTTGCGGCGAGTCCGTCTCCTGCGTGTCCCTGGTCTAATTTCCATTTGGAAATGCATTTTGAACGAAAACCTAAAGCATTTGCATTTCTCTTCCCTAATCCGGTCACTAAACCTTTCTTGATATTTTCATGGTCATGTTTGCAACTGGTTAAGGTTAAAATAAGTTTATAGTGTTGGTTAGATACCGAAAAAAGTCAACAACAAATGGGATGCAAGACCTGAACCCATGTCTCTGATGTCACTGTCTTCTCTATGTAACGTCCCAATATTCTGTTTTATTGAATTTTCTGCTTTACATCGATCACCTGCCCATAGCTCCACCTGTGTATATATACTCCCCTGTTTTCTCTGCTCCTTGCCAGATTCTATTTGTTCTACTTCATTGCTTTCCAGCATTTTTGTCTGTCTGGGTTTTTGGACTCGTTCTCTGTTTTTTTGGATTTTGCCTACTCCCTGCTTGGATTTGTTTGCTTGTTTGGACTCTTCAGTGAAGGCTTAGTCTTTCTGAAGTTTACACCGTGTCCTGTGTCTCCCTCTCAGCACCTGAGTCTCTGATTGTTCCAGGAAAGTGACACCCTGTGGCTTCTCAGCATAGAAACAAGTCCTAACACAAGTAGTCCACATGTATTTGTTTAAAGTTAAACTAAAATTAGCAGTTAATGGGACAGGGTTGAAGATAGGACAAAACATAAGAAAGCTGTAGACCTACACTTTATTTAATTGATGTGACCACTTAGTTTTGCTTCCACACAAAAGCAACACACAGTTGTGATTGGCTGGAGAGTGTGCCCTTCAAGTTTAAAATGTCGGAGCAGATGACCACCATTGCCAACTTCTAATTTTCTATAGTGGACATATAATTTCATAGGGCATCAGCAACAAGTCCCCCCTACTGAAGGAAAAATTAGGCCTACATTGTCTGTAGGCGACATGAGAAGTGTTATCTGATCTTTTCTGATCTTACACCACAATCTGCAGGATCATTCATATCTATCTGATCTATCTATCTACGTAGTTTTCTAGTCTTCTGACCTCTCAAAGCCATATTCAGCCATTCATTCACTGATGGCAGAGACTGCCTGCGGCCTCTGCTCCTCAGAAACCGACTCATTCGCACACCGGTGGCTATGCCTTCAGGAGCAATTTGGGGTCAGTATCTTGCCCTAGGACACTTCGACAAACAGGCTCAGCTGGAGATCGACCTGCCGTTCTTCCGATTAATTGCCGACCTGCTCTGCCGCTGAGCCAAAGCCGCCCCTGTTGAGACCATGAGTAAAAAAAAAAAAAAACAAGACGTGGAACAAAATATTGACTTGGAAAATGGAAATGAACGCTTTCCATGTTAAAGTCCTCCCTTTGTCGCTCTTTAATCATGCAACCTTACTTCCCCCTTTCCACCTGCATAATTACTCTGGCTGCTTGCTGCTGAAACAACTGATGCTGTCATTCTTCTTGAGAGGACAGTCTCTAATCAAGAAATCATGTATAAAACATAATTATATCACAGAGGTGGCTTACCAGAGAGCATGGAACACCAACTTTGATGTAACTACATCAGTGACATACTGTATATGCACGCGCACCTGCAAGAATAATCACAGTCCATAACCAACATCTTAGAATGCAGCAAGTGAAGCCCTGAAGAAACATTTTTAAATAGGAGTGTCATCCTTTGGCCCCGATGCCAACTGTTCTGCTGCCGCCTGCCTCATCTCCTCAATCTGCTGTTTGCAGCCTCGAGTGCCAACCCTGGCTGCCTCCCCTGACCAGTGTTATCAACAAAGCAGCAAGCAACACACTATCTGGCTGCTCATCCTCATGGGGAGATTCCGATAACAGTAGCAGTTAGTGTGCAGCACGCCTTCTGGGGATAGCCAGACTTTTTAAAATTCATTTGACTGTTTTTAATTACCATATTCTCCAGCATTTTCAGCAACATACTGAAGCAGAGATTCTGAAAATGAAGCATGTGGTAGTGAAAAGAAATTATATATTTTCACATGTTTATGCGAAAACGAGCATGATGAACAAGCATGTAGAATTCCATGGCTTTTTAATACCCTCTCATCAGTGATCAAGAGCACTTCCATGGCCTAAAACCATTCCTTCTTCCTAGTTTGTTAATGTTTTTTTCAGCTCAGATAATTTGTAAAGGGGGTAAACAGTTCAAGTTTCCGCTCCAGCTGTCCTGACAATCACCACCTACTGCACGAATTGCGAGAAACAATCATAGTTCCATCCTGTCAAGTTGTAGGATTTGTAAAAAAAAAAAAAAAAAATGATATAAACATATAGATGAAAACACAGCACAAGTACATTCTGCGTTTGTCAAGATGTCTTGTAAGCCGTACTTTAAAGCCCCTCAGAGTGAGCAGTATTAGAAGAACCAAACAACTCTGTAATTTCATGATAATACTGCAAACATCTTGAGAGGTCTACCCACCACGAGCAGCAAAATTATGGATAATTCAGGCTTTACTGTACGGAGCTGAGAGCTTAGCACAGTTCAAAGCAAAGAAGTTTGAACAACATATTTCATTTTTCTTCTGACAACAGCCACGCACAACAGCTGAAGCTTTTCAGTACTTTTTTATGGTCATGTTTTGGCACTCACAGCCAGTGCCAGCTATCATTTAAAATTCAGATGCCAATACCAGTACAATTAAAGGGACTGTTAACTCCAGAATCCAAAATACGCGTATTTTCTCTTACCTGTAGTTGGTGTACATCAGAAAACATTTGAAAAATTCAACAGCACTGTCTTTTTCCAGAAATCATGACCGGATTACTCTACCAGAACTACTTTCTTTCTACTAGATTTAGTGTAGCTCCAATATGAAACTACTCTCAACAAGGTGTGTTGATTATCTTAAGTAGTCATCACTAGTCATGGTTTCGGGAAAGAGACGTTGCTGTTGCTTTGAGCACCACAGGCTGAGTGCCCATCTCTACAGCCAATACCTTCAAAAAGCATCTCATACCAAAACAGTCTAGCTGGATAAATGGCACTGCAGGTAAAAGGGAAAACATGTAATTTTGATTTGGGGGTGAATCATCCCTTTTAAAGTACTTTAGGACATTTTAGTGACATCTTGACATGCTGAATTGCCAATTCCACCAAATACACAGTGCTCAATTTCACCGCACCACAGACGGTATGGGTTGTAGCTGCTGCAGCAGTGAGCCAATCGCACACAGAATTCAATCTGAGAATGCTTGCAGTGATTGGCTGAGAGTGAAACCATACGGATAGTAATTTTCCTACATCGTGGTACAAAATTGATTGAATGCAGGTGATATTTGACTGGAAAAGTTTCATTAATACTTGACACAGGGTTATTTCAGTTAATACCTTAAAGGTATTGAGTACCGATATCCAGCAGGCACACAGCGTTCGGTCATGATTGGGGAAAGATTATGGTTTTGGTTAAGACTGAAAACCAAAACCACAATCTTTGCCGAACCTCAACTAAATTACTTTTGTTGACTCGAGATGCAAACCCCAGTCTGAGGTGTAATTGGGAAAACAAATTACTACAATATGTTCCATCCTGGAGGTCATTGTTTTGATAGGCAATTATTAAAAAAAAGAACCTTTTAAAAGCCAATGGGAATTTATTTTCTTGTTAATCCTCTGGAAAGCAAGCTGGTCCCAAAGATCAGTTTAATTGGACACAATTAATAATGGTATTGGACTTGCTACGAATAAAAAAATAAATAAATGCATTTGGACCGGTTTGATTTTGGAAGTGCTTTCCAGGCTTTTTCCGGTGTATTTTATTTGAGTATTTTTTGACAGCTTTTGCACAAACATCTGTATTTCCTACTCCTTATATTTAAAAAACGATCTTGTTACTTATTTAAGGGGAATTATTGATTATTTTCATGTTGCAGCCTCCTTCCAAACATCAAGACCAATTTCATCCTTAATGGACGGGACAACAACATATTCATGAGATAAATTTCATGGTGTATCCAGATGTAACAAGATGTAAACAACGTAAAGGATGTAACAAGATGAAACAGACAAGAGAGGGAGACTCAGCAATAAAGAAAACATGAGGTTCAGCTCTGCACAGAAACAGCTGGTAGAAACTGACTTACTTGAGTAAAGAGATGAATCAGCATTTTTACTTTTGCCAGTACATTTTTACAGTTATCTGTGTTTCTACTTGAGTAAAGAATGCGCGTACTTCTGGATTTGGTTTATCTTTGTTTTGCTTCAGACCACAGACCAGAGACAGACACTCACAAACAAAAAAACAAAATTGTTTTCTTGTTCTTGATTAATGTTCATGGGGTTGCTGTTTTAACTGAGCACAAAATGCAAAATGACACACTGATGTCCATGTCAAGAAACCCTTGGTAGGACTGACTTAAAGTAATGAAATGACGATGAGAAGAATGGAGCAGATGATGAGACCGTAGCCCACATCTGATATGACTCAAAGAAGCCTCCTTAATGCTGAGAAAAAATAAAGGTTTCTGGGAGCAAGAGTCAAGTGAATACATTGATTTCTTCAGTTTTGCACTGCTTGCTAAAAATGTGATGAAAAGCAGACAGAAACAAAAGAAACTGTGTTTGAAACTCCCCAAATGCTTCCCATCTCTCATCCTGTGTGCTGCATATCTGTGGTCAGCTGTGGTCAGTGTGTTGCAGAATGGGTGTGTGCGTTTTCCTTGGGTTTATACTGGTGTGTATGTTTATGCACATGTGTTTGTACACACTACACATTGTGTATGTGACTGTGCGTGTGTGTTTAGTTGAAGGATTTATATGTTGGCGGGCTGCTTCGCCTGTGGCAGCGGTGACCACGGCATGGCCCTCAGCTTTGTCATGGTAAACAGACACCTTTGCTAGTGCGCTTTTCCACTGAGCGTCTATTGTCTCCCTCTGGCCGCAGAAACAAAGGGAGGCTCCCATGGGTCCAGATGTACATAGTAAAAGCAGCCAAGATTTGAGAGGGGGGTCTACATAAGCATAACCCAGAGCTCAATTCAGCCAGGGAGCATTTCATCCACATCTCATGTCCTGCCGCTCCCTCCGCCTTTGTTCTGTTTTGTAGACAACTGCCCAGTAACAACAATTTCCCAACAGCGGAGCACATTTGAACACGGTGGTGCCGAAGGGTCATGGATGTGAGGGGGCTTTATTGGACGGGTGGTGCGCAGAAGCGTTTCTTCCTGAATTTTATTGTTGTCGGGGCAGAGGGAATTCTGCAACGCATTTAAACCACAAGACGACATCTTGTGCTGAAAATCACACCCCTTTTAGGTGGGTCAACAGCTCTGACAGGCTGATGCAAAACTATTGTTAGAATGACGGAGGGATGGCTCTCTGCAACGCAGTGAGACGGGAAAAGCTGGGAGATATTTAAATCCACAACTGTATGCCGTGTGCCTGAGTACAAATTGAAAGAGGTCCTCATAAATGACAAAAGAGGTCAGTGCCTTTCAGAAATCCATTTCATCTGACCATTTTCTGCATTAAAGTCAGGAAAAGAGTTTAACACTACCTCTGGCTTTGTTTCTAGCAGCTAATTCCACTGGGCACGGCTCTATGATGTCGTGTCTGTGATGTGGTTTTGTTCCATGTTCCACACGACTTTATAACACATCAGGAACGTTTCAGAAGCGGGACGTTTTGCCTGCCGGATTTTGTTGACCCGCTCAGATTTAGTTGATTTTGTCATTTTCCCTTGATTTTTATGTTTCTGCCATGAGCGGGTAGGCTGCATTTTTAAAGGGTTTCCTTCCTGTCTGATTTTTGCTATTGTTCAGATGCTCTATGCAATTCTTTTTTCTCACTTCTTGGCCAGCTCAGTCTGCTCTCCACAGCTTGATGCGGCTTCCCTCAAAAATTAGTCTTGTGATACCAGACACCTGCTGATCGTTCGGGGATTTCTAAATGCAAGGTGGCTCCTAGATCAACAGTGAGTTCAGCCACTAACAAACCTCTGCTCCTTGAATTTTTGCAATGACTCTTTGCCCCCATTCTTGCCCTAAATACTTTGAATTGGTTCTGCAATGGAGTTTCTCTAATTGTTGCCAATGAGTTTCGGCAGTGAAAACTGGTCAATTCAAAATAGACTAGAAGTGTACTTTGGTATTTCCAGAGCCATTGTGTACAATAGCTGCAATACCTGACCATGATAATGACTATGTGACATGATGAAATGCTCCAGAACAGCTACTAAATGGACCAGGAACATTGCCTGTTTACAAGGCCAAGGATGAACTTTAAAAATCGACTCAACAGGCTTCATCAGTTACATGGTCAGATTGACATGAAACTTGGTGGCATTCTTGATCCCTAGACAATGACGCCGTGTCATTCTGGTGACCTCTGGACTTCAATCAGAAGGGGGAAAAAAAGCACTAATGCACACTAATTTTCCACTGTTATTTAGAATATGACAATATTCTGAATTTGGAGCATATGGAGCATATTCTGATTAACACATGTTGGATATGTCAGTTTTTACCACAGTTTGCCTGTTTACGGTCAAATCAGTTTGTAAGCAACAGTTTGTAAGGCTGGGGCAGAGATGGATGCACAAAAGAAGAGCCCACATTTCAGGTCGGAAGGAGAAACATGCCTGCTTTTGAACATTATGAAAGACTTGGATAGCGGAAATGCACAAATATCCCAATGCCAACCTTCAGAGGAAGGTGGTTGAACAATTTAAAGTGAACTATTTCGTTCAAACTGATGAACAAGTCCACCATCAGTGGGAAACTTTGAGAAAAGTATTATTTTGATGCAAAGACATGTCCTTAATCAGAGTATGCATGGCTGCATGTCAGCAGGAATATTAGGGGAATATTCATCAGCCGTGCCAACAGCGTACTGTAAGGGAAAAGACTGGAATATGTTGTGCATGTAAACATAGTCATTGACAAAAATTCGACATGCCCTCCTTCCTAAAAATACATAATAGGTCGTTTATTGGTGTTGACAAAGTTAACAAATGTGAGCATTTTCTGCTCTGCCACCTCAACGGATGAGGTTTGGTTTAGTTTACGCGCCTAAAACTACTCAGTTAAGATCGGGGAAAGATTGATATCAACAAGCTATCAGCACCTCAGTGATGTGTATGTGTGTTGGTGGTTTTATTTTCTGTTTTACAGGGAAGATTGTGCGCTCAGATGGAACATTTCAGCTCAAACCACAGTTTTCCCTGCTCCGTCTATCAGGGAGCACAGAGGTCCACTATCTACTTTACAGATTATGACATACTCCATGAAACTGAAGTCCCATCTTTATGGAGACTAATCTGGCTGCATCACTCACCCTGTTAGCAGACCGATGTTCAAGTTAGCGAGTAACACTTTTTCACCCCGCGAGGAAACGGGAGCACTGGTGCTTTCCTCCGTTTTAGCTTCCGTTTCTAGCAGCTCCCTGTTCTCTGAGGGCAGCTAAATTTACCCCAGTTCTCTGCTTATGTGGAGTACGCCCCAATTCCCAAAGCCATTTATTTTGACTGCGACTGCTGTCAGGAATTAATCTGAGTTATAGTGGTTTCCATGACAACCCCCTACACCGGTTATATACGTATATGCATATGAAACAAAAGGGAAATTAATTTTTGTGCTCTTAGAGCGGTTACTCCCTCCAGACATGAACATGCCCTGCCATATACACCCACTTTTGACAGGGTTTACATTTCAAAGAGACAGGATGAGAAGAAACTTAAAACCATCAAAACATACTTTGATAGACTTAAGCAGTTTGGTTTGTTATTTAGAAGGCTGGCCTCTTTGTTGCGTGGTTTTTCTTTGGTCTTGTCCCTGAAAAACCTTGGTGCCTGGGCCAAAGTTTTGTCTTTGATCGGCACTGAAAAAAAGAAAAGAAAAAAAAAGCGTGGCTTCTGTTCATTTGCTTTAAGCTATTCTGGCTCGCAATATCTCGAAGAGAAACATTATGTGGATGGATACAGAATGCATAAACCACGGTCGCTCTGACTTGTGGCGCTTCCGACGCTAAACCTAATCCATTTAGGGGTCATAAATTCTCATAAACTCAAAATGAAGAGTTAGTGCTAATATGTGCTGAGTGCAAAAGCAGTAACGACGTCTCGTGCATTTCTATGAGATTTTGAAATAGAAGGGCTGGTATTTCCCAAGCGGGGGGGAGGAACATAAACACTAGTAACACAAGAGTTATTCTAGACTGAGTCAACACTACGAATCTCAACAGATTGAGATTATTTTTATCCAAGTCAGCTCATATGACCAGGAAATGAATTCCATGCTGAATGTGTGGTCAAAGCAGTATTGCAAAAGGCAAAGATGTCCCAGGCCCAGCAGGGGTGGTCCAGCTGATTGGGAAAGACATATCCTGAGACACAGTTAAAGTCATAAAGTCAGACAGGGTAAGAAACACAAGCAGTCAAACGATCTGGTTGTAAACAAACCCCAGAATAGCTCATTTCATTTGTAAGAAAAAAAAAGCTGTGATGTTGCGATCACAACAGTTAATCTAAATTCAACCAGTTCCTGTGAATTCTGAACAACCTTGCAATTTTTGTCCAATCACCGCACCTTTTTTCACAAATTTGACCAACCACCGTAGATTCCCACGAGTTCCACCAATCATAGCAGTCCTCCACATAAACATCATACATGTGCGTCTCAATGAACTGACTTAATGTTGTTTTTATTTTGTCACAGGTACTGAAAAGAACACAAGGTTTGTCATTGCTATTGACATTTTTCAATGTTCTTTGCACTTTCAGATTTCTAATTTTGTGCCTGAGTGCGAACTGCAAAAAGATTTCACTTCTTTGTGGAATACCCGCAGGTGCCCTCCTTCATTTACAAATAAAGCCCATTTTGTTGAATTTTTGTAATCCTGAGGCTTTTTGGTGAGGTTGTTTTAAAAACTCAGGACAGAGAGCAGTTTTTATTTTCTCCCTGGAACAAAATGCCTTCAATGAATGATTTAATGAATCACACAAAAAAACAGACAAACAAAAACACTTTTTGGGGGGCAAATTTCACTCGATCCTGCAATTTTATTCCAAAAAAACGCCTAAAAACATTCCAAAATGCATCACATTTTTTAAAAGAAAATCATGTGCCATGAAATCAGGCATTTTAGGCCACATCAAACCAAAAATCCTGGAGGGACTGAATTATAAACCAAACTGTCCGACGTAAACATTCATCCATGTTTACACACTGACTTCCTGGTTAAAAGCTGACCTACAGCTCTATGTGGGTGATTTTCCTGTTCATTGAAGGATTATTTCTAACATTTCAGCTGTCTCTCCAAACAAAGAAGTTCAGACACACTGGAAAAAGTTCTTTTTTTAAATATATAACATGTTTAAAGTGATGTTTACCAGGGTCACACTAATTTGTTTGTACAATGGGTACAGTGTCAGAATGTGTAAGCTGCCTTTTATGTGCAGGCAGCAGCGCAGTAATGAGATGAAAAATATCAGGTTCAGACATGACCATGAGTATTATTGATTACTGCTGGGGAAAAATTCAATATGGTGCATCCTTAACAGCTCATGTACAATCTTGTGGTCTTTGCTGTGAATTTTATTAAACCTCATTTAAAGTTTAACATGAGAAAGTGGGGAATTCGATGAAGTTTTATTTTCCAAATAATGTTCTTGTCTCTTTGGTGCACTTATGCTGAGGCTTTCTTTATCTTTAGGGAAGACAAACATTTCTTATTTTTTAGACAGTCAAATTCCTCTGACAACTGAACACAGAACAACACGCGCGCTGGGTTTTATCTACCGTCTCCAGCAATTTGAAGTTAGTGTCATCTTTGAAAGAGCTATCCAGTTTCTCTTGTGAGCAGCTGAATAGAGCTCTGCAGGGGTTTCCTACAAGCATGGAAAGACATGGGAAAAAATACACACACAAAAAAGAAGAAAGTACTATCAAACATAAAGCAGAATCAATGAAAGATGGTGGATGGTCCATGTGGAGCATAGGAAGTGACAAATCAAAATTATAAAGAAAGAAATTCCAAAACAGAATACTTTAAATTCAATTGCAGCAACATGTTGATTTGACATATTGTTTTCTTTTTTATAATGTTATATAAATGTGCATACATCTTATCTCTAAAATGCATGTTTTATGCTTTCACTAACATTAATGCAATACCCCAGTCACGTGATATCTACTGCACGATGGAGCTCATTACCGTTATCACCAAAAATGTCAGTTCATCAGGCTCATGTTGAGATTGGTTGCATCACTCTATTAATACACTTAAGGATCAGTGCTGTTGCACATGACTCAGGGCATCTTGGGATTGCCAGCTGGCAGCTAACGACACGCTAACAACAACTGTTTTCGAGACAGAAATGGAGAAATAACTACATGACACATGCGGTGCTGGATATATCATGGATTTCTTTTACGATGTCTCCAAAAAGACACTGCAGTTCAAGGCCGCATTACAAAGCTTCTGAAAGGGATACAACTGCTATAAAGGTATAAAGCCAGCAGTAGCCTTTCTTGCTCAGCTTACCTCCGGACTAATCCCGTTACTTTTCCAGAAGTTGGGAAATACTAGACTAGACTTTTTCAGAAGCTGTAGCGTTTATTAACTGACATACTGTAACCTGAACTGTACATTTACTGCCAGACTGACAACTTACAGATGGTTCACACTACAAGCTTGAGCGGCACGTCATGGCACCATCGCTGAACTGCTGCGTTTGGAAGAGAGGAAAAGCTGTTTTCTGAAGGCAATTTTCAATGTGTCTTTTTGCTAAGTTTCTGCTCCACCATGAGCAGCACCAGCAGTTTGCCACTCCTTCTCCTGCATGTGCACAATGCAGACTTGCGCGCGGCTAAGGAGCTACACTACTCTTATGACAGTATGCCGATAAAACCTCATTTCTAAGGCTGTTACTGTAAACCACCATCCTGCAGGAATATGCTGCTTTGGCTCTGTGGTAACCCTAATTCAGACATTGTAGTGGTTAGCGGAGTGTTGTGTGGTGGTGGTGTGTGTGTTGGGGTGGTTAGGTGTTTATTTGTGCTTTGAACATGACTGTGGTGAAACAATCAGAAAATACTGGGACACCAAACCAAACCAAAGTGTTGCTATTTTGCTGCATAAAATGAAAGCCAGACGCAGACACTGAAGTTGGTTACACAAAAACGACGATCGTGTCACTGTTGATGTATCAAAGTCAGCAGCAGATAGATAGATAGATAATTTATTGTCCTCTGATAGAGGAAAGTTATCATAAAAGAAGGAAAGTCTGATCGGTTGGATGACTGTGTTTATCTTTGTATCTTTAAACATTACAGCTCCAGCTGAAAATGACAATAGAAATAAACAAGTCTGTGCATTTACATATCTCTGCAATTCAAATTATCTGTCTACCCAGAAGTGGCTATTGTTGTTAGAGCAACATCACTGTGATTTGCTCTATACAAAGAGAAGAAGACACCTCAAAGAATGTCTGGGTGATGAAGTCCTCATTCACTCTTTAACACTGGCTCAGCCTATCAACATGCAAAATATGCAGCTAAAATACCCACCTTCTGTTCTGACATAAAGCAACAGGAGGTAAATTCTCTTGCATCCTTGGTGGACAGTAATTAACAAATATGTCTTTTATATCTTCTAACAATCCACCTACACCTTCCAATTAACCAGTCCTCTGAGGACTGTTGTTTATACCATATGATATGCTTGAAACATTTTGTAAGCTTGTTATCTGGACAAATCACACAGGCGCCGAGAGAGCACAGATGAACATGAAAATGCACTTAGCGTTAGTTAGGACATGACACATTGTTATACCTCTGGTCTGGTGTGGAGAGACTACATACTGTATATTTATTCAACATGTTAACAAGGACTTTCTATAATTAAAACAATGTACCGCAGCAGCATATGTCTGGAATGTTGGTTATGTTCACATCAATACTTTTAATGCGTCAATAAAGCAGTGGTGTAGACTGGTGACTACAGTGGGAAAAGTTTTGTTGCTATTTTTTACTTTCTCTAAGCTTGACTATAATGCAATAGAAAAAAAATATGCTCTCAGGCAAACATTACTGATATTGCACCCAAATGGCGGTGTGCGAACTTGATGGATTCCTGATTAAAATCATGTTTTCTATCACTCCACTCTATCTTTTATCTGTCTATCTCACACAATCAACCAGCCGTAATGTGTGTGGGCTGACACACATGAGATTAAGTGCTAAAAAATGACTTTGTCATGTGTTTGAGGGCATTAAGCTTCTGAGAGGCGCCACTACACTACATGGCATATTCATCATCTGCAGGCCAGTGGCATTTTCTGAAAGACTCGTGTTGCACACAGGATGTGCTGACAAATGTCAAGTCGGCGGAAACTATTGGATCTGCAACAATTAGCCGCTTAGTTGATCTAAAGAAAATTAGTTAGTATTTCAAGCTAAAATGTTAAACATTTGGTAGTTCCAGCCTCTTACATGTTAGGATTTTCTGATATGCTTTGTCATTTATGACAGTAAATGAAGAGTATTTGGGTTTGGATTGTTGGTTGGACAAAACAAGTAATTTGTCAAAACAAGCAAAATGTCACATTGGGATATTGTGATGCACATTTTTCACAGTTTTTTGACATTTTATAGACCACACGTTTAATTGATTAATCCTGAAAAAAATCTGAAGAGTTTTATTTTTTCTGTGGAGGGCAGGAGGCTCTGCTGTTTGGTGCATGATGGATACGGCCTGGTGAGTTGACGGTTGCTGAATTAGCAAAATCACAACTTCGATTTCATGCAAATGAGTCCATCCAACACAATGACCACTCTCACGAAACTCGGATCAAGGTTCTGTTTTGTTCTGCATTTCCTATTGCTCACTATAGGTATTTACAGAAACACATTGACACATGCGCTGTTCAGCTATAATACAAGAAAGCTTGTGATCCGGCCGCTTCAAGCCAAAACCAAGCACCGTCCAACTTTTCAGCCGCAGTTTGTCCTCGCCGGAAAAACACGGTGTCAGCTATCTACTATATTGTTCTCTTTAAGGCATAAAAGTTGCAAAGAAAGGTTACAACCCCCCTGTGGTAATCATGTCGATGCTGAAGGTCAGAGGGTGCCATTTATTTTCACTCTCCACATTACCTTCATTAAAAAGAAACTCCCACACAAAATCCAAGATACACTAGAAAACTGTAAGTTTGATGGTAAAATTTGTGGTATGATGGTGCTAAAAGCAGTTGAGACATCCATAAATCACCGCCTTATCTTCGTCTGGTGCTGAGTTCTTTTGTATCAAACCAGTTAGTTCAGCCTCACAGTTTGATTGGTGGGGAGGTATTTCACTAACTTGTCAGTATCTGAATGTGTATCACTTCAAAGCCACCAGCTGTTTTACTTCCTTTTATATGTACAGTATATCTGTAATTTACAAAACACTCAATAACTACCAGCTGGGCCACCTCAAATAACCAACATTATTGTCTTGTGTGCTAAAAACATCCAACAACTTTGTCTTACAATAGGCTTTGTTTGTCTCAATGAATCTCAGTGGTCAGCTGTAGGCCTGCAGAGAGTGTCTGATGAAAAACAAACTTAACATCACCAGTGCAACCCACTTCCAGTCGTCACAACACAGCCAACCAGATGTCAAGTGTGCCGCCTCTGCAAGGAACCTCGTACATCCTGTGTACACGCCAACTACAGCTTGGAGTCATACTGTTCAGGCTGCTGTTTTGAAAGCAGTGAGATCTTTGCTTAAATCTAGAAGAGGCTTCCATGTTTAGCCCTCTAAGCAAGCTGTAATGGGTCCAAAAGATTCCAGAGAAACTGATTTTTCTTCAGCTTGTCAACATATTTCACTACCAAAAGAGCTTAACATGTTTGCTTTTAGGTTGCGCCGTCTTAGGTCTTGTTGCATCAGTATTTAGAAAAATGAATTTTGGTCTGAAGTCATACTAGTTTTGATAGAGCCACATATTTTCTGGTGGAAGCCAAGTGAATTTGTGCAATTTGTTGTTGGTGAATTGTAGAGCTACTTTGAGGAAACTTTGGTGCAAATTCATGAATATACTACCATTACAAGTGAGGCCTGGATTGACTTTTAAAGGGTAACGCAAAGTTCCCATGAACTGCTGGGGAGTTCACATTGGCTCTGTGTTTTCTGTGAGACAAGCAGGACCTTGTTGCAGACATTGATTGGAGTTTATAGCCAATAGCACTGTGCGTT
This sequence comes from Lutjanus erythropterus, assembly GCF_056507025.1. Lineage (NCBI taxonomy): Eukaryota > Metazoa > Chordata > Actinopteri > Lutjaniformes > Lutjanidae > Lutjanus > Lutjanus erythropterus. The sequence continues at coordinate 33,760,035 of NC_139327.1, read as the reverse complement.
ATTCCTCCCCCCACCATGCAGCTAAAGCAGTCTGTACATGTAATGCTAGGAGGGAGAGTGGTCATATTAGCTGACTCTTCCCAGACTCAGAGCTCCCGGTAAAGACCCATCGAGACCAGTGGAGGCCAGTTTAATGACAGGGAATAGGCCACAGTACCATGTTGATTTTCTTGTGGGGTTTGGCTCCCAGCTCCCTGGGACTGAGTCCCAATTAACTGAGCTAACATCAGTTAGCAGCTAGCTTTGTTAGCCTGAGGGTGCTGGGAGGCAAACCCTGCAAAACACCACAGTGGTACGACCTTGGTGCTATGTTCCCTGTCCGTCTTGGAGGCTGTGTTCGTGCCAATGACCGCTCGTGTTCACTGAGGGCCTGCTGAACCTGATTTTGCTGTGCACTAACAGCAGCTAACAGTTATGGTTAATGTTAGTAACGCCCCTTAAATGCAGGATGAGTCAACAGCAGTTGAAAGTTAAAAGTAGCCAGCTATGACCTAAAAAGGTGCAAAAAATGTCATGAACTGTCTTTAACAATGAATACCTCTATCGTAACAGTCCGGTTCGATATTGAGATTGAGTACTGTTACATTCCAAATCAATACATAAATAATAATAAAAAAAATGCTTAAACATGGATTTTGAGTTCATAGGAATTTAAAAGATCAGTAATGTGCTTGTTTGGTTGATTGAATTAATTCTTCTACACTGGTTTCAGCTATGGGCATCATCCACAGTTTGGTCATTCTTTGAAGTGACATTTGGACGAGGTTAAAGGGCCAACTGTTAATTATGTGATCACCACACCAGGAGCCCCTGTTACAACATCAATGTCAAACCAAGCTCAAAAGTAAAAAAAAAAGAAAAGAAAAAAAAGCTACCACTGATTTTTGCATAAGACTAGCTTCTTAACCTCCTCACACCACCTACACGTCCCACGGTTCTGAGGAACCATGAAAGGATGAGGGATTTTTACAAGTTCAGATCAGAGGAGATTTTCAGTGGGGCTTCATAAAGGAGTAAGCCACCGAATCCCTAAGGGTTGCCAGGTTCACTCTTCGCTGACTGGAAACTCTCACTGGTGCTATAATTATCGTCTTATCGCCCTCCGTGGTGGTGCCTGCCTTCACCTACATGTATTAGACATGCTGTGAAATCGTCACACGTCTTCTGTACATGAAAGTAAATGACAACTCTTCAACAACAACAAAAAAAAAAGGCTCCTGGAACGCACTGAACATCACAGGCAGATATCCAATAGTGGATGAGAGGGTGGGTGGAATTTTCCTTTGGTCCATTTTGCACCCACTCAAATCACTAAAAAGCAGCTCAGTGGATACCTGATAAATAGATGCCAAATGGGTCTCCTCACTAAGCAGCTCTGGCCTTCAGACTCTGCCTTTTATGTAGCAAGCCAGCCAGTTAACCCTGCCGCCTTTATACACTGGCCTCTTCACTCTGATTTATTGCTCAAACCTACCCAGAATGCCAACACAAACCACATTCCATGGGCACTGGCGCAGGGGCATTAAGCAATCTTCAGCCCTGCTTTTTTTTTTTTTTTCCCTAAATTCGAGCTGACCAGACACAAATGCAGTATGATGGTTTGGGTCAGTATTAGCATTAGAGATAAAGAGACACAGTCTACCTGCCAGAAAATGATTTCTCCTCATTCATCATCCTTTTTTTTCTTTTTGCCCTAATGATTTCTTTAATACTGCCTTCATATTCCTACCTCTGCTGTGCTCAGAAGGGCTTGGTAGAGCTATTAAGGGTGAAGCTATTTTCAGATTTTTCTACTAATGTAATTTATACAGGACCCAAGGGTACCGTTAATACAAAGTGGGGTATCTTCATACGGCAGAAAATTTTAGATTTTCTTAAGACCTTTTTTTGGCTTCTGGTATTAAAGACATTAATTAAGACAAAGTCCAAAACCAAGACGAAGAAGTGAAAATATCAATGCTCAATTTACCTTTAAACACACAAAAAGTTGTCTGAAAATACAGACATTTTCAGGAGAGAAAACAAAGGCAAAATGTCACATTATTTATAGTCAAGCAGTTTCACTGAGCACAAGCTAATCTTTCATTGCATGGTGAAATGAGACTAAGGGCTTTATTTTCATGGCAGTAAAAACACAGCATAAGCAGCTCTCTTACAATATATGTTACTCTGTTTTCTGGCCTTGAAATGTACATTGTCCATCTCTTTGGAGTGTGATTATGTATGAAAGTTAATCTTTAATATTATATTATAGAAATATTACTGTTAGTATTTTGGTATGAATCAGCAAATTTAGCCAAGTATCGTAAATACACATCTGTTGTTTGTAACAAAGCAAACCGCTTGAAAATTGGTTGAGTTATTATGATTTTAATTGTGTACAGATCTCCTGCCTCCATAGGCATACATGCATTCGAAGACACGGCTGAGCCTCACCAATATGGCAGCCTCGCTGACACATAAGATTCAATTACGAGGTAACGGAGCGAACGCAATGCAATCTGTTGCCCCCCTCGGTGCCCGCGTGTTTGAAAAAACACTGCAAAAGTGCCCTATTGGTTGCCCTTCCAATGGACCCTACATGCTAGAAAATTCATTAGCATCTATGTGACTCTAAATGGTTAAAGAGTTCCCTATGTATTGTTATTGCAGAGGTGTAGTAACTGTTGTAAGTAAGGTCACATGCTAAAACTATTTTAATCCAAACCAGGGTCTGGAATTATTCCACCATAAATGCATTGCGGCTTTCGCTGGTGCTTCACTGCAGTTGTTGCCCTTTTTATTTTTTTTCACTGCCGCACCTCAGACAGTCCACCACTGCATTCAAGGAAGTTTGTTTTCAGTAAAAACCAATTGAGCGTCCATATGTTAAAGGGATTGTCCACAGGAATACCGATAATCTGGCCAGTAGCTGTTAAGATAACATGAACCGACACAAAGCCAATGAGAGATGGTGCCTTCATTGCTCTGTTGTGTAACATACTGGAAAATCCCCACGTACCAACAATACGATTACTTCAAATGTGTCTCTTGCAGGCTAATGCACGCGCCGGTATATGCAATGTGATTACTGTCAGTTCCCATCCAACCATGTATTCAGCAAGAGCCTTAATAATGCATCACAGCTGTTAAAAACTTGAGCCTTACTTCACTTATCATCTCTTCCTATCTGCTGGTGGGCCATCTAATCTCTCTGCCGTCTTTGAGAGCGTCCCCGCTGTAAATCCACTGGTGGGGGGCAGATATCATCTCATGTCAAAAAGAATCCACCTCATTCATCTCAGTGGGGGAGACAGCGTGCCTCCCTCGTATCTACTTCCAAAGACATTTCACATATATGCGTTCCTTTTTTTTTTTTTTGAAAGTGCAGCCGGAGGAAATAAACAGAAAGTATGAACAGAAGTCATTTATATTTTGTTTTGGACTGCGCTGGGATGTGTCATAGCAATTGCATCTATTGTGTTAACACGCTCATTTTTGGCAGCTGCGTCTATTTTGGGGTTCTTTGTGAGTTATTTTAAACAGATGGTGCGCAGGATGATCTTCGTCATTTTGATACATGATGACATTAAATGAGGAAAAAAAAAAAGAAGACGTGCAGTATGGACGTTTTAGCTGGAAAAGCAATATAGTGACTGGGTTTCAGCAAAGTCATTTGCCTATAGAGGAGAAAAAAGAAAATAAAAGTTTTAGAGTCAGTGCCTTCTAGGGGTGGGAATCTCTTGGCGCCTCATGATTCAATTCTGTTCTGATTCAAAGGGCTACAATGGAGTTATAAACCCATTATTGACTCATCTTGATGCATCAAAATTTTAGATTCTTTTTATACATTTTTTTCTCTCACTGTGTGACTACTGGCTAACATATATTGTAATTATAATGATCCATAATTAGTTAAGCTACGCACCACTTGCAGATAGAGTGGCTCTTGTCCAGGTCCCTTTTCCCTTCAACTTCACAGAAACCAAAATGTTTGCATACACTGGCTTTTCAGCCAAGGGGTGCTGGTCAAATTGTATCCATCTACAGTCGCTCATGCTCAGCCATCCTTTTGAAAACCATAGGCTAAAATTAAATAACCTAGACAGGGCATTGCCACTCAGCCTTGCATCCAATTTTTTCCCAATGGCCGCTCACAGTGGCGCAGTGAAAAATGAGAGCATTTTCTCCATAAGCCAACAATATAAAGGAGGCATCCGTAAAGCTGTTGACAGGACATCTCAAACTGCAAACAAAGTAAATTATGAATATAATTCTTTTTTTTATCCATGGCGTTTTTATTATTTATAAAACCTTTCTTGCGCTATTTAAAAATCAGTGACTTAGTCACAATGTAAAGTCTATGAGCCAAGCGGGAATTCCTGCGCGGGGCCAAGAATGGAAACATTACAGTGCATAATCAGCTGGCCATATATCCAGGAAGTAAACCTGGATGCAAGAAAACTTTTTTATAGTTTATTCAAGCCAAGCAATTCTCATTATTTTGAGAGGGGACACCATATTTGCTTCCTGTATCTGGTTCATAGTGTATGATAAATCTATGACAAAAACTCAAGAAGGTGCCCAGAACATTAACAACTGGGTTTTACATTTTTGATTATTATTGTTTTCATGATTTTTCAAGAAAGAATCACCATACATTTAGGAATCTTTTTTTTCTGCACCCCAGCCCCACCCCATCCACCCATTGTCCAACTGTCGTGGGGTTGCAGGAGGCTGGAGACCATCAGCTAACACTTTCTGGTACATTTTACATACATAAATGACACGAAATGCAATGTTTAACTGCCTTCCACAGTGGCTCATGCCTGTTATTTCATTCGTCACATGTATAGTTCGGGTTTGGTTAAAGGCAGAACCAGTAAGATTTGTCCAAGGTGTTCATAAATGCACCTGAAAGTTATTGTTGAGTCTCATTCCAAGGATGTCACATACCAACCTTGTGTGCCGGTAAAGCATTCTCAGCAGCAAAACAGTTTGAAATACAAGCAAGAGGCCAGAGTCTCTGCAGATACAAACACCACCACACACTTGTAGTTGGTCATAATGATGATAATTATGGGATTATGTTTATATGAGTCTGCACACAATCGAGGTATGCTTAAAGAAAGCAGCATCATCCGATGATAGGAGAACTGCTATCTTCAGTAATTAAGTCACACGCTTCCTGTATTCATTCATCCAGACCGATCTCTGAACTAAGAGGTCTTGCAGCAGATCAACAATTATCACACTACTTCTGCCTTCACAATTATAAGAGGAACCTTGAGAGCATCCTGCCATCTCCGTTTATCCACATGTGAATATACAGAAGTGTGAGAAATGAAAGGAACAACCAACACAATGTACGTTAGGTATCCGTCCATCGCAAGCTTCCTTCGAATAGATTCTTTAACTCCAACTCAACTGAAGGGATAGAAATCATTTTTCCAAAATTCCTGCAACTGGTGTTTTAACAATATTGGAGAAGGGCGCTGTCTGACGCTTCATTACAAAATCTCCTACACACTGGGTCGAGATCTGCTGACTGTGAGAGCCTCTGCAAGCCATTTTCACCCTCATCAAGCCATTACTGAACGCTCCTGTCCTGCGTGGAAGATTTCAAATTTATTTTGCCACCCCAGCTGTATTTGTTGTGTGAGGAAATAAAGACGAAGAAAGAAAAACAAACAACACAGACATAATGAGAGGACAGAAAATAATGCCTCCAGCTCGATTATGACCGGGGTGGTATTTACCAGCTGCGCTACTGTAGAACCATTATAATATAAAGCTGCTATCCATAATGATGATGTCACCCTCTGCTAATTCCCCGTGTGCTTCGACAGCATTTTCAGGAAGGGGATTGTCTCAGCAAGTATACCTCTTTCCAGACACACTGCCTGTTTGCTAAGGTGATTAACACTACATGTTCTTCAGGATAATCCTGGCAAGTAGCACTGTCATCACCAATCTCATGGCAGAGAGCAACAATGGATGGAAGCAACACAGCGAAGCTTTATGCACATTAACAGACTGAATGCAACAGTGCCATATCCACTTAAAAGGATGGTTCAGATTATTTGAAGTGTGGTTGTATAAGGTACTTCTGAGGCACTGGTGTAGGGACCTCAGCTATGTAGTGCTATGGACAGGGTCAGCAATGAAAGGTATTTTAGCCACTCAAAAGGTCCATCCAATAATACCAATATCAGTTTGAGTGTACATTATATTTAGAATGTTTTCACCACTTTACTTTGCCGTCAAACAACCTTTTTCAATGAGAAACTGCCATTACAGAAACAAAATATTGCTCCTTCCAAACCAACCCAAACACCATAGGCAAAATTAGTAGTCAACCTTGCAGAAAACAGGAGTTGCTGGGCTACTGCTGCCTCGATTTGTTAGGTTGTTTGTGAAATTGTGTGATTTCCGTGAAGCCAAACTGTCTTTTTAAAACACCGGAGTGACAAAATAACACATACAACCTAAGTAGTCTAGGCAGTGGCAGACCAGCAAGACCTGTATTAAATTACTGATTTTGCCTATGGAGTTTGGTTGGCTTGAAGACAGTGATATTTGGCTCAAGCGTGTCCAATATTTAGAATATTGTTACCGCTTTATTTTGCCATCAAACAACCTTTATAGAAGCCATATATTGCTTCCTCCAAACTAACCAAACCTCATAGGCAAAATCGGTAATTTTTATGTGCAGAACATTGGAGTTGTTTGTCTACCCCTGCTTCACTCTGTTAGTTAGTTTGTGTTATTGTGTGACTTCAGTAAGGCTGATTTGTCCTTTTAAAACACCAAAGTCACAAACTAGAATCGAGGCAGCAATAGACCAGAAACTTCTGTGTTCAAGTACAGAGTTTGGTTGGTTTGGAGAAAGCAATATTTGGCCTATATAACCGCCGTTTCCTGTCGGAAAAGGCTGTCTGAGATCAAAGTAAAGCAGTGAAAATATTCTAAATGTAACGTGCACTTTATTTGAGATTTATTTGAGGTGGACTTTTTTTTAAGTGGCTAAAATACCTGGTGTTGCTGACCCTGCCCCCAGCAGTCCATTGCTCAGCTTCTGTGCTGGTGACCCTCTCTGCTTTTCCAAACTGGAGGCGTGCCAACCACCATCTACTGTAGGTAATGCACTGACTATTAATAAGTACCTCATACAAACACACTTCAAATAATCCAACTATCCCTTTAAGAGTTCACCACTGAGTTACAGGTACAGACAGCTCCTTGACACTACAGTTGTTTTATTTGCAGCAGTGCTGAATGGTGCAAGTGTGTTGTGCGTGTTGTGTGCACACACCAAGCGCTATAGGCTGTTAACCTACTTTCAGTTGTAAAAATGGACAGAAACTCTCGAGTGCTTTTTGCCTTTTCCTCTCTTTCCATGGCTTCCCTCGCAGATACTCTCAAACTCCCACACATGCACTCATACACACACATTACAGCCACCAGGCCCCCACCATAGTCCAATTGCCACTGCCTGCACTGCAGTTGCTATGGAAACACCTGCATCTCTGGTAATCCTATGAATAGGATGCAATGAGCAGGGCTTCAGGGGGGAAAACAGCTTAACATGGTGGCAGGTGAAGACAGTAAACTGAGGCATGTCACTCAAAAGGACACTTGATTGTGATTCTCTCCTATTTTATGACTAAAAGTTGTTTTCTGTGTAAAATAAGCCTTAATTCTGTGTTTTGCTTTAAAAAGTATTGATGCACTGATGTGTTTTGTCTGCATTATGCCACTGATAGATAAAGTGTTTGTACTTCACTGCTATCACTCTTATTATGTGCTGATGTTTGCTTTATTTTAACCCAGTAGACCCAGTAGAATCCTCACATTTGAGCATTTTCTACTTAATGCAAACAAAACAGCTCTATTTCAAAAACCAAGTTGGATGTCCCACAAATGTTATAAGAACAAACAATAGCAATGTGGCAGTAGGTAGTCTTTCTGGCAACTTGTATGAGAGAAATTGCCTAATTTATGTGTTGAAAAGTTGCAACCTGCTCAGATACAACTATTGATTTGCTATTGCACTCCACCCCAGAAAACAATGTCTCACGCAGGGAGAGCAAGGTAGGTCCTGCCGTTTACGGATGCTGATGACGTGATTTCGAACGAAAAAATGCACAATGTGTTTGTCATTATCCACACAGTGGGGTTCTCTGAATTTATATGTGGAAAAGATGCAACCTGGTCAGCCGTCCCTACCAACTCTTCTATGCACTTACAGCACCATGAGAGCTGAGTAGGTCCGGCTCTTTACTAACAGCGCAAAATAATCACAGATTAATGTTTTTCCAATGTATTTAAAGTATCTACACCACAAGGCTCCAGACTATTCTTCCATGTCTTAATACACAGGGAATGAAATATAGAACGGGCGCTTTGGGATGCTAGCAGTTGTATGGCCTGGAAGTACTTTGTACTGTCATCAATTGGTTATTTGTTGCAAAGCTGTGAGATATTATCATTTGATATTGTATTTAATGCCTTAGTGAGATGCTAAAGAGAGCTGTTGTCCTGGGCCCAGTCTTATACACAGCAGCACCGGTGGCATTAGTTGACTACTCATGAACAATCTGCTTTTTAGCAACATCACCACTTTCTCTGAATGTGCACGGCCGCAACAGATTCACAACTTCTCAGCTTATTTGCTGCCATAAGCCAATGAAAACTTGTGAATCAACTGTTAATACGAGCTCAAAACTCCTTCCATGTATTTTTAAAAATAATCTGATGAATATCATTGTAGTGAAATGTTGCTGTACATTAAATATCTCTGATTGCAAGTGAAGCAAACAGTATGCTTCTTTCCGCTGTCTTTTTATTCTGTTGACCTCCTATGCACCTGTCAATCTACAGGTGTGCAAGTTTTTTTTTCTCTTTTATGTATTTCATAAACACCAAGTGAAACAAAAAATACAGCTACAGTACCAAGTTCTCTTTTATATATCAAATTTATATGAAAAAACATTGTGTTGCCTTGAAGAGAGCCAGACTAGGTGTTTGCCTCTGTTTCAAGTCCTTGTGTTACACAAAGTTAGCTGGTTTTATATTTAGCATACATACATCAGGTATCATGGTATACATCATACATACATCAGAATGGTATCTATCTTACTGGTGACAAAGCAAGTTTTATTGGACTTTATTGAAGCATATTATCATAAGGATAACATAGTTCCTTTAAGGAATAGGGCAGTACATGAGTGTCTGTGCCGTGCAAGTGAAGAAGAGTGCACAGCAGGCGGAGAGTGACAGTCCTGCTAGCAGAGCAGAGGAAAAGGTTAGCAGTTGTCAGTCTGGCGGTAAATGTACACTTAAGGTTACAGTATGTTAGTTAATAAACGCTGCAACTTCTCAAGACCAAGAAAAGTCTCGTCTGTTGTTTCCCAACTATGGGAAAAGCGAAGGGGGCTAGGCCCAGAGTAAGCTGAGCAGAAAAGGCTAAAGTTAAGCTAATGCTAACACTACTGTTGTACCTTTAATCTGATGGGATCATATCCCTTCTGGAAGCTTTGTAGTCCTGCCTTAAACTACAGTCTTTTTTGAGACAATGTAAAATAAATCCATAATGATTAATGCAACATTGAATGTCTTCTGCACTAATTTATTATTTTTTCACAATGAAAACAGCTGTTGCTGTTGTTAGCATACTGTTAGCCCCCTGCTGCCAATTCCTAGATGCCTTGGGTTGAGTCTTGAACCAATCAGAGGCTGATTTCCTGACTTGTTGTGGTGATGACAATAATGAGCTCAACTACATTGTAGGCATCACATGACCGTGGTGTTGTGGTAATGTGGTTATCCTCACAGCCTGAGAGCCGATAAGCTTATTTCTCAAAACTTTTCCTATAGGGTTTTGGCTTCTGACCATAGCTAATGAACACATATGGATCCTCAAACAGATGAGGTAGTAATGTGAAAAGGTCTAAAAATCCTTTTTCAACATAAAACCTCCAACATATAATGAAGATGAGCAACACGTTCTCTCTGCATCAGCGTATCTGTCAGAATGTGCTGGCTGAGGAAGGAAATCCTGAAGGCAAAGTTTTATCAGCTACAACCTCATCCGCAAGTTCAACTAGCTGTGTCCAAACATTTGGACTCTCATCACAATGTGACAAAATCATGTCTGACACCACGGGACTCAATAGCTGCTACCTACACAGTACACGGCAACCCGCTTTGTTGATAATAAACACCATTCCTGGATTTTGGTGTCAGATTGCATCAGTAGCATGACACATGATAGGACCATTTTATTTACGGGGACTGAAGTGATTTTGGTAAATGGATGATTCATTCACTTATCCCTCCAGAACGGATGGACCATTCCACAAACAGACCGAACATTGGTGGACGTTGCAGGGTTTGCGGCAGGATCACTTCGATGACCTGTAATAAATTCAATTAACAGCGCCATGCACGTGTTACACCGCATAGCAAATGTAAAAGTGTCCCTCTACCTTTTCCTGGAAAATGTGCTGAGATATGACACTGACTCAGGCAATCAGAAAAAAAGAGTCCAGTGTGGATTAAAATGTGAGGGAAGGGAAAAAAAATACCCATAACAGACTTGAGGCTTAGATTATTATTATGTATGCAGCCCAATCACTTAGTGCATACTTTGTATAATTTTCTAATTTGCCTCCAGGGCCCTTCGCCTAACATTTACCATAAATTATGGCTGCCATTTAGAATGCTGAAATCCTTTTCTCACTTACTGCGATTGAGTATGACTTGAAGTTTTTGGCAAGTACGTGATTTGCGAGGGTGTTCATGAACATGGAACCCTCACAGTTCGGGGTCTCTTTTTAATCTTGACTGATGCAGTAAGTTAATTTGAATTGCAGAATTCAAAATTGTGATTAAATTACAACAGAGTTTGTTATTTTTCTTTTATTTCATATTCTCAAAAATTGATATTTTGGTTACCCAACATGTTTCAAATTCATATTCAGCTTTGTAACATTCTGCATCATGGGACTCAAGGGAGAAGCACATGTAAACACATTCAAGATTAGATTAGATTAGATCAGATTAAACAGCTTTATTAATCCCCGGTGGGGGAACGCATTCTCCACCAAATTGACTCATACAGACAACAAACAACCATGAAACACAAGCACAAAGGCTGTTTGCTCTCAGATTGTTGCCATCAGGCCAAAGGTTTATAAAAACTGCAATGCCGTTCAGTTGTTCAGTTCTCTTTCTTCTCACTTCTAAACCAGTTGACATGTTGACATCCAGAACCCTTTGCTCAGTACCAACAGAGCAGATCCACACACTCTAAACAAACAGAGCTGTTTCCAAGAGAGAACAGACTTGCAAATTAAAAGCATCCCACTATAATTTACTGCCGTCATTTTGCCGCCATCTGCCTTTGGAACAGGTCAATGGGTTTGTCAAAGAAATGAAAAGTGGCTGCTGTTAATGCGCCGCTGCAGCTGTACTGTATCTCTGCTCGGCTCTTCCCTGCATGACCTTGCTTGGCTCGGTCTGCTAGCCTCAGCGCAGTGTCCACTGTGGAACATCATTTTCTTTCTACTTCCTGCTCTTATAAGTCCATGAACATGAAAAGAACCAGGATTAAAAGGCAACAAGATATTATTTCTTTCCAGGAGAGTACCTGTTTGCCGCTGAAAGCAACACTCCAGGCTTTTCAAGTGACTTAAATGACCCATCTGCAGCTGCACAAGACACCCCGGGATGTTGCTGCAGTATAAATGCAGGATTTTCATAAAACAAACACAAGACTTTCATCCAGGTGACTGGAGTTCGTCTCCCAACCAAAATGTTATTAAGAGTTGTGGCGTACATAACACCAGGTGCGTCATATGACTTTATATGACTTTCATGTTGCTAGTTGCTTCCATGATGTCATGTGACGTACATAATGTAGCGTAAATACCTAACCAAGTAGTTTTGTACCGAAACCTAACCAATTATTTTTGTGGTTAAACCTAACCAAGTAGTTTTCTGAGCCCAAACTGGACGTGACTATTTTACAGTGTTAATCATGCGTTTAAAAGGCTTTGTGCCACGTCAGATACACCAGCTCAGGGTACTTTGTGTTTCAGTATCAGATGCAGGGGTGCAGTGACAAAAAATTGGTATGAGAACATGTTGTTCTTTTCTTGGTCTGAAGCAAAGGAACCTAACTACAGGTGTGAAAGCAACTTTGGAAGGGAGATTTAAAAAGAACAAGTTTGTGAAAGAAGAGGGGAAAAGGTTAGAGAGCGGGGAGAAGAATGGGAATGAAGATTGAAAGCCTGAGGAGCTGTAGAGACAGAAAAGGAGGGGAAAAAAACATGTGGGAGACAGAGAAAGAGAAAGATGAGACAGGATGGGAAAGACGATGAGGCGAGATTGAAGTATAGGCATAGGATGTTTTTTAATTGGACTCTGCACAGTCTGCAGTTTGGCTTAGTCTGAGAGGACCGGTCAGGTGTCAGCTGGCGGTGACAGCCACTTATCTCTGTTGAGGCTTGGCTGCAGACGACACAGTGTTTGCTCTCAGCACCACTCCCTAATTCCCATCATGCTCTGCACTCACTGCTTGCTACCATGACACCAATCAACGACCCTGCTGAGGATCTGCTGATGATCAGACAAGTAGAAATGGCTCAAAGAACCACAGAGGAAATGGGAGTTTATTTATGGAAATAGGGCTTAATGTCGTATCACCCTGATCAAGTTGATAGTCACCATTCCAGCCTCTATGTCTGGTTTTAGAGGGAAGGTTTTTTATCAAACTCAACCAAATGTTGTGCTGCGTCACAATGACACAGTGTTTTAGCTGCTCCACACAGTGCCGCTATTTTGAAGGTGAAAAGCAGGGGGAAAACATCTGGGCTGTATCCATCAATGTGCCAAAGAATAGCATGGGTATTTTTACTTGCGGCCGAGAGCATAAGTCACCCTGTCATATGGTCAGTAACCTACCAAAACTTTCAAAGAGCCTTTCTGCAACAGCCATGAGTCTGCATCACTGTGAGAGCAGCTCTTTTGAAAAAGCAGAGGTGAGCTTTTATTATAAAGTACAGACTTATTTCACTTGAAGCCCAAATAATAGATACAATAACATAATAGACCACAGAAATGGATCTGTGATGTCACCTAGATGTTTTCGAAGAGACAAAATGAAAACTAGAATTGACCTTGATATAAATTTTTTCTCAGATGAATGGGCAGTGTGTAAGAATTACTAGCACCTAGCAGTGAAGTGGCAGATTGCAACCAACTTGCCTCACCTACCCCTTCCAAGTCTACAGGAGAACATAAAGCAGCCACAAAACTGGTGAAAAATGAGAAAGGTCCTCTCTAGAGCCGGTGTTTGGTTTGTTTGTTGTGGGATACTGGACAAGATAGGGTTGGGTGAGAAGTTAAAATTTTCCACCCAACTACTGTCAGCCCATCTAAGCTGGGTGAGCAATAAGTTTGCTACGTTATTTATGCTTCATATGTTCGCTGCGTCCAATAAAACATGTTAACACAAACTGTCAATATGTGAATCTTCTTACATCTGTTTTTCTTATGAAACAAGAAGACAACCATAACCCTTCTGAATCCAAGTTTCTCTGTTTTACCAAACTAAAACTAGCTTAAATTCCTTCATTGGCTTATCGTAGAACGCATTTCAATCAAACTCGACAGAAAAACTATGTAAAACTCACCCACACCATCTTTGTTAGTCTTTCCATTGTTGCAACAATCACCAACTTTGGTTTGGTCAAATACGTCGGGTTAGACTAGAAAATATTCTGTTTTCCTCTCACTCGTCCTCCAGTTCAGTGGGCGTGTACTGTGTGCTGAATGAGAGTCCGTCGCTGAGCAGCGACTCTCACTCTGCAGATCATTAAATTAGGAAAAGAAAATTACAAGAACTGGCCAAAAAAAATAAGTAGCAACATGGTGATGCAACATGGGGGACTGTGCCTTATCTTTATATAAATGGCTCATTCTAAGGTGACCAAAAAAAAAAAAACAATGTTTCTGCCATATTCTGACAATAGATCCCTATAAATCTTACACTCTGGTCCTTTAGTACAAATCCAAAAACATTGGTGGGATGAATAAGCAACAGTCATGGCTGCATACTGTTAGTGAAGCAAATGTGTCTGAAACCAAAAGATGGGACGCTTTAAATTGAATTCTGTATATTTTGGGGCTTTCATAAAGCTGCGTTTAGAGCACTGCACCATTAAAATGCAGCTTTCATGTTTATTTTAATAAGACCACAAAGTGGGGGTCATGCAGCAAAGGGCTGTAGCATAAAATGCAGAGTCGCCCTGCAAAAAGAAAGGGACCCAGCCCAACTTTTACAGCAAAACAATGAAAGCACACATTCTCTGTGCAGTGCTTTGTAACAATTCCTTGCGATCGTGGGACTGCAGTAGACATAAACTGCATCTTCATAGTTAAAGTGTAAGGGTCTTTTCAAACGTACCTCAAAGCCTGTGTGGATTGAGGGTATAATGCCTCAGCTGATTCAGCAGAAGAAAATGGCCCATAGAAAACAACTGAGAGCAATAACTGCAATGCAATGCAATGAAGCAGCGAGGCAGCTTTGATCGATTTCAGAGGAATCATTCTGTTCATTCCCGATGCCTCATGGTGGCCGAGGAGCTTGCGGGTTAGGGAGATGAATCCCTTCACAGTTCTTCTCAGGAAGTGTTTTTCCTCCTTAATAAGTAGTCCCTGTACTCCCCTGCTTTGGGGTAGCTTTGTCCCGGGCTGGTGTTTGGAGTTCAACACTGATGTGAAGAAACCGGAGTCTGACTGCAGGGCTGCTACCGCCACTGATATCATGCCAGACCAACCTAAGAGCTGACATGAATGACATTTTTATGATTGTGCAAAGGAAGAATGCTGCGTCTTGTGCCAGCATTGGTAATAGCTACCACACTGCTGGCCCTTCAGAAAATCAATACAAACCTTTGTCAAGAGAAGGCTCTTGGATATTTCACTGGGCCAAAGGATTTTTTTTGTCCCCATTGCCAGCACCCTACCCCTCCCCACTTTAAACAGCCTAAGGTGTTTTTGTGTACATTTCCCTGAATTTCAGATAAACTGCAAAGAGTGATGGACACATGGGGAAAACAATGCCAGCAAAAAACAAAGAGGAGATTAGACCCAGGATTGCAATGGCAGGCTCTTGGGAGATAAGGCACAAAGGAAAGCTATATTCCATTTTTTTTGCCGGTGTGTGTTTCTGGTTCCTTTTCTTGCATCTGTTTAATTGAATCTGTTTTGTTTCATAATAACGTCTGATCCAACAGGAGCAGAAATACGCTTTATATTGGAGTGAACAGCAGGAATGAACTCTGTGTGGTTACTTTGTGTTGTTTCCAAGCATTTGCTTGGAGTTGTTGTATTTGGCAGAGGTAGCGCCTCGGTTATTTTGTTTATGACTTCCTGTCATCCTCCACCACAAATTACACAGTTACTCTGGGGGATGCGGTAGGTCGGCGCTAAGGATACAGCGTGTTATCTTAAAAGCATATCAGACTGATTTTACTGTTCACATATGTTGCTCCCACTTTCCAGTTTTGTGTGTTTAAGCAACGCCAGTTCATTTCACATTCAGTTCCATTCATAGCTAGAAACAAAAGGAGAAGAGATTTTTTTTGTCTTGCTTCATGATCTGTGACAGATGTAGAGCTCCATGTAGAATGCATAAAGGAAAGAGCGGCGAGGAGTGAGACAATGCACAGAATTAGTCCCAGAAGTCTTCTGACTTCATGCTTTAGAGGACGGTTAATCATGTTCACTGAGTCTGATTTGGCTGATGCCGTAACGTGCTCTGTGATATTTTTCTTAATTGAATAGTGTACCCACCAGTAAGTCATTATCTTCAAAAAAGAGCTAATATCAAAAGCCCAAGATGAGAAGCACCATTCACACTTACATTTAATTTCACCCAAACAGCAGCATCAGAAGGATAATCGGGTCTGATAAATTAATCTCTGCAGTTTTTGAGCTTGAAAAACGCCAATGCAACAGCAACACAAGCAGAGGAGCAGCTTTGATTGTTTTCAAAGGCAGCAAGGCTGATGGCTGATTCCTAATGGCTGTGGAGGAGCTTGGGGGTTAGGGAGATTAACTTCAAACCATCCCAGAATTCATTTAAGATATTTTCACTTCTTAATAAGAGGGGTTGCCTCAAAAACAAGCGCTTTTCCAGCTCTTTTCCTGGGGTTTCATGAGTGTGGTAACAAGTCGTCTGAAGTAAAAGGCACATTGCCCAGGATTATTGCCCAGGAGTCCTGGCACTCAGGTTCCCTGCTTTTCAAGGAAGGTTCATCTTGTTCCATCACATTTGATGCAACTCCACTTTCACAAATCAATGCGGATTTCCTAAATGCAGTATAATGATTTAACTGAGCACTTACTTTCAAAAAGAATCAAAACCAGGGATATATTATTCATGCATCCAGTTAATACGCCCCATAGCAGCACCATAAATGCTCATAGAAGACAAGACTCTTACCTTTAAGTAGAAATCACCAGGCAGCAGCGATGGGGAAGCAGCAAGAGGGAGAGGAGAGAAAAGAGAAGAGACAGACTGTAAATTTATCATAGAAAATATTTCATCTTTCCAGTGAATGCAGGGCAAAACTCAATCGTTTGGTCTGCAGTTGTTTTCAGAGATGAATGGGTATGATTTTTGAGGCGTAGCTACAAAGAAACCCACACGCTGTACGTATGTATGAGACAGCACAAGCAACATAAAGCGTATTCATAGAAGGGAAATATTTTCACAAAGCCGCAGCAGAGCAAAGGTCCCGTCTTGAAGCGCCATGGTTTTATTTGAGATTGTAAAAACAAAGAACCCTTATTCAGTGGTGAGATGTTGAAGCGATGTAACTCAGCCTTGAAGGATATCTGGGTCATTTGAATATCCCAGTCAAGTTGGGCGTAAGGATTTCTCATCATACTCTTATATTTGGCTAATCATCTGATGTTAAAAAAGGGACTGAGAAAGAGGGAGCAGGGCTCTGTCTGACAGGTACTGACAGACCTGAAAAAATAAGTCTTAAATACAGGTATTACATGCCGGTCAAAAGGGCCAAAGGGTGCCAGCTTGGCCAACTACCAGCCAGATTAGCTAGAATGTGGTGTAGATAGTTGCTTTCAAAAAATATCCCGTAAAAATTGCTCCTGTTTTTAATACCATCCGTACCAGTGTGTAGGATTTAGTAACATCTGGTGGTGAGTTTGCAGCGGCTTGTCTCACTCTCCAATTCCAAGTGTGCAGGAGAAACTAGGGTGGCTGTGAAGCTCATGCAAAATGCACAAAGTCCTTTCCAGAGCCAGGGACTTTTCTGGGCTACTGAACAAACATGGCAGTCCAACATGTCGGGCTCCGTGGAACAGGTGCCGCACCCTCTGCACTAACCTTTGATTTCACTAAAATTCAACTTCAGTTTTTTATCAGTTGCTTATGATATAATTGTTTATTATCGATGATAATTGTGGAGCAGGGGCATTAAGTCTTTTCAGCCTCTGAAGGCAGGCAGGCCAGAGAAAGTCTAAAAACTTTGAAATAAACAATAACATGTGTAATTTAGTTTTCTTTTTTATAGAAACTTGAATTGTTGAGGGGTTTTGTATTTCTAAACGTTCACAGTGAATGCGCACCTGATTTGTCATTATTTTGGTCTTTGAAAATTAAAATGTATCGATTGAAAATATTAAATTATTAACCATTATACATTTACAATGTAATGAGTTCACTCAACAATTTTTGAAATCCATTGTTTTGTTTCTAAAAATCAAAGATTCACCTTTTTCTAGGATGTAATTAATAAATAAGTTAAGTAAATAAATTCAGCAAACGATCAGAGGCCAGCAAAACTCTTAAGAGTTTAAGTTTGTGAAGACAATTGGCTGGAAATTATGAATTTCTCACCCTTTTTCAGTGTGTAGATATAAATGACTTATTCTTAGGTAACAAAACATGAAAAACTCTTATTTTCAGGTGATTATAGAATAGTGGAAACATACTTCTTTTCAATTGCCATATTTTATCAATAGATCCCTGTAAATCTTACACAATGGATGTTTCAGCCATCCAATAAAGGCTTCTTACCAGTGTAATTCCACACAATGACTGGGGCTTATTTTGATACCACTGAGATTGCTGTTGTAGTAGAAATGTCTATTCTTGTTCTGAGAGGAGAATATGCGGAGAAGGAATACCTGAAATACTTTTTTATTTCTCTAAAACATCACGGTGCACTCGTGTGGGAGGTCTGCACTCTCTAGGTAACCTCGTATCATTTTGGCTTCACACGCCGCCTGAGTCTTGATCTCTAAAATTGGGCCTTTGAGTATTTTCCATCTGACTGGTTTTTAATTTAAGTCAAACAGAAGCAACAATCCACATTCTCAGTTTACTCACAGTCACAGTTTTAACATTGCAACTGAATATAAAGCATTAGCCAATCCAAACACAACAAAGGCATCGCAAACCAATAATAATAATAATAAAAAAAACTCAGAAAACAGTGGGGGGAATGTTTCTTCAGCTGATAAACAACTGAAGAGAGAAGGTTACTAAAAACCTGTCCCACTAAGGAACATCATACCTTGAGATTCAACAGTTTTTCTGCATGAGAATGTATCGTGAACCCTGGGGCGACCTCAATCGTTCCTTTAACAGCACAGCCATTTATTCGTTCTGATAAAACAGTTGTGGAGTAGAATAATGAGAGGGCCTGAGACATTGCGCAGACCCGCACCTCCCTTTCCAGATGAGCAGCAGATATTGATGGCGAGATGTGGTGTGTGTAGAAATGCCATACTGTGTGTCAAACTATGAGAGCAAACACGCTCAGCGGGGGAAAACCGCAGGAAAGTCAAGACAGAGGAAACTCGTCTCGTCTAGGAGCCCTGCATGTGGGACGGCTCGGGGTTAGAGAGGGAGGCTGCTGGTTTGAAACCCAGGATGCCCTGGGAGGAGCTGGATGGGAAAGGAAATAAGTAATGCTCTTCCCTTTTTCTAACAGCAACTACTGCTTTTTGAACAAGGTTTAAATAATAATTGCAAGTTCCAAGTCCAGATTTTTAGTAAATACAACCATTGTATTTACCCCTACACCCTTCAACTGTGCGCACATGGTGTAAAATGAGCTGGATGGTTATCAAATTGTTTAATTTCCTCATTTACAAAAAGAATGACAGGGCTTAACCATGCCGTAGCACCCCCTAGCCCCGATGTAGCGCCGTTTCTACATGGGTTACCATGGCTATGCATCTCCAACCAGCACGTACATGCTACTGTTTATTCACACAAAAATATGTTGAACAATATATCATATCATAGTTTTGTCCATCATTTTGATCAGAATTTATTCACTAATTGCTCAGAGCTGCAACTACACACCCTGAGCTTGGAATAATATCCATGACAAACTACATTTAGAAATGCAGCCTTCATATCAGGCAAATAACAGCCACATTCCAAAAATGTCTCAGGAAGAATGCAAATGCAGTCAAGTTTATCTCCTTCATGCCTCTAAGGTCATACTTTGTTACAAGTGAATGTTGTAAATGAATTGTGTGTTTGATGTGTTAACCACTCTGGTATTTAGTCTCTGTTGAGAAAGAGAAAATCTATGTCAATGAGAAACTTCACAGCCTCACAAAAATGATTTTTCTAACTGTTTTCTGACCTTCAACTCCTATAGTTAAAGCTTCGGCACAGCAAAGTGCTTGGCTAAGGGTTGAGAACAATTACATGCTTTGGGTTTAAAGAAGCCACGCTCAACTGTTGGTCGGGATCAGCATACAAACATCTTTCTCTGGTGTTTAAGTCCAGCCATCACATCACACAATTTGCTCTTTAAAAACAAAATCTTTTTTTGCCCCTGCCAAAATGTCACCGTTTTCAGAAACTGAGTGCAGCCAAAAGTTATATTAAACTAGTGATATTCTTCAGTCTCTGAATGTGTGCAGTTGAATTAATTTGTAGCAGGTTGTTGCTGGAAAAGTGGAGCTCAGCTGGGTTTCTCTGGGTAAATAAAGACTTTAATAAAAATAAAAAAAAACGGATGTCAACTGGGAGCTCATACGAGATGCAATGTGCGCTGCATCAGCTATGCATGTCTGGGCAATGTGCAAGGAGAGGAATAAGGGATGGGGAAAGATAGTGTTGATATGAAGAGAGGAGGCAGAAAAATAAGGAAAAGAGCAGTAAGCAAGGGAAGAAAAGGGAAACGGTGAAACAATCACCACAGGCGATCTCTCTCTCTAATACAGCAAATTAGCGCTGATGAATTAGCCATTGTCAGCAGCTCCCTTTGTGTGCTCTGGGCCACAGTTAATATGAATACAGAATTTTTAATTTTACTTAAGGAGCATTATATTTCAGTATTCAGGGGCGATGCCATGAACATGTGTACCGCAAGAGTCACCTTCATAGGGTGTACACATGCTAATTTGAGTCGTGAAGAGAGACCTGAGAGTTTACTTCAGTCTCCTCGTGTTTTTGTGTGGATCCCTCCCTGGTGTTTTTTTGTTTTTTTTTCCTTTTACCTTTTTGGCGTATTGCTTGTATTCTGGACTTGGATTTTGCCTCACTTTTTGGATTTGTTTGCCTTTGTTGGACTGTTCAGTAAGTTTTTGTACATTGGCTTTTTCAGTTATTTTGAACCTTCTGCTCAGTATCCAAGTCTGAATTTTCTGTCCAATTCTCAGTTATTTCATGTCCAATCACTTGACATTTTGGGACACTGGAGCCTGGTAATGTGATTTAACTGTAATGCCAAATAGTACCACAAGTGCTCCCTCCCTTTGTTTTGTTGTGACGTACTAGAGTTAAGAGTTTTGCACACAGTGCTGGTCTACTACACAAACTCTCATCAGTAACAAGCTGGTGTAGGTAATGGTGTCTGTGGTCTACTGCTCACGTATGATTGACTGTCCCAAGAGACCTGGTATTGTATCATTAAAAAGTATTTAGAGTATTTCTGATTCTGATAATATTAAGTACTGCAGAATAAAGCTCCCACTAACTAGCCACAAGCTGCTATCTCTGTCCACCAACATCAGCCATGTTACAACAACCTAATAGCAATGTACTGTATCTGTGATAAGCCAATACCGCAAATAAAATCTGCTTGCTGACATTGTTCTGGCTCTGATCAAAGTAAGCAGTTTTCATCATGTTCAGAACACCGGGACATGACTTGCTGGTGGCAGTCAAAAGTCTACACAAGGCGAGACTGAATCACCAGTGTGGCTTTTGACAGTTGATTGCTGCAGCTGAGCCAAAACACAGGGGAGGGAAATAAAAAAATCACACAATCCACCATGTGACTGGTAATGAAACCAAAGCAAGGAGGCAAATGTGACCAGAGTCAAGCCAACAGCAACCCACAGAGCTGGCACAGAGCCGCTCCAGTCAAAACAGTCAGTTGAGTGTGCCAAGTCTTTCAAGTCAGTAAGGTAGCATATGTTCCTGTCTGCTATGGACCCATGACATAAGAACAACAGATGGCTCAGTGTGAAAAATATGTAAGTTAATTGAATGTTTTGGTCATGGAACCATTGTTACCACATCTTACATCTTATGAAACTTGAAAATGGGCAATCAGACAAACAGTAATGTGCAATCAGAGAGGTGTTAACCATCAACTACTTACAACAACCTTACAACATCAGTATAGGCAACACATGTATGTGTATGAATACACTCAATTTGACTTCTTAGCAGGTCAGAGTGACCTGTGGAGGACCAGTTGGACCAACACTTGCCCCCCTCCCCCACATTTAATCTACACATGCTGCATCAAATTAATTCAAAAATCCATTATCCATCCATTATCAAGCTGATCCTAGCTGGCATTGTGAGAAAGCAGGGTACATCCTGAACAGGTTGCCAGGCAATTGGACCGTGTAAGAAAACCAAAACATCCGGCACAGGAAGACCAGTGGAGAAACAAGTACAAGGAAGGAAACATGAAAGGAACAGAGTGTACGACTCTCTCTTTCAAGTCGCAAAAGTTGCACGTTTCTTCCTGTCTGCTATGGACCCATAATATAGGAGAACCAGACGGTGCAGTGTGAAAAATGTGATGTTCCGTCATGGGACCATTTTGACACGGTTGATCACACTCTGTTGTTGATTAGATTGGTAAACTGTATTGAGTTCTCCAGTAATGCTGTGGCAGTCCTACTTACAAGACAGAAATTAGGTCATCTAAATGGGCAATTTTACTTCTAAGCAGGTCAGCATGATGTGTGGAGTACCGCTAGGATCAATATTTGCCCCACTTTTGTTTAATTTCTACATGTTGTTAAGCCAGATCTTGCCAAGCATGGAATATCGATCATTTAGCTAAAGGTAGAGTCTGTCCCAGCTGACACTGGGCAAAAGCAGAGTATCTTCTGGACAGGTCGCCAGGTAATTGGACAGTGGAAGGACAGCTGGCTAGCAAGTTTGAACCCAGAATCTGAATCTTGTTTCAGTAGATGAAGACGAGTGATTCAGATTTGTGCCTAATGACAGACAGAAAAACATTCTACACTGTAACAGAGTTGCAGCATCAGCCTTTTAACATCTAAAATGCGGAGTCCTCATATCCAAACATGATCTTAAAAAGTTAATCAATGAATTTATCTTGAGCAGATTAGATTATTCTAATAGTGATTTTCTCAGAGAGAGCTCTACAACTACGGCTTGTGCAAAACACTGCTGCAGGTCTACATCTCATTAATTTTATTTATTTATTTTTCAATCCTGTCTCATGTATTTTGTTTTGCAATTTGTAAACACCTTCACGTCCACGTATGAAATATGCTATAGCCTTGAACTTTTTCAATATGTAACAAGTTGATCACTTGTGCATTTCAGCCTTAGTTTTGTGTCAGTGTCTGTGCATTTTTTATGTTGTAGGACTTGGCTTCACACCCAAAGCCTTGATTTAAGAGCACAAACCTATTTAGATAATGACAGGAATTAAAACGAGAAAACGAGAGCTACTTAAACATAATGTATATAAAGAGGATCATTTGGTTTCCAAATTCCATAACATTAAAAACCGTGATTGAGTTCATATGTCTGTGTCCTTTTGCCACTGCATATTTAGTGGCAGTCACACACATAAAGCTGAGCACAGCTCTGGCCTTTGGGAATCTGTTTCAGACCAAAGTGTCACAGTGAATCTGTCAACTCTCAACCACACAGTGAGAAAATGGAACAGGAGAAGCCAGCCAGAGCACAGTGGTCAGTTAGTTGAAGATGACCTACATGTGAAATGGGGGTTGCAAAAAAAAAAAGGCCTCATTATGGAGGGTGTTCTGTGTCAAAAAACAGGCTAGGAACTGGTGCAATATTACATATGAATAAAACGCACTTTCATGTTTTTTCCACGTGAAACGATGGAGAAAACAGCAGCCCATGTTGTTTAAAAACTCTTAAAACACCCTGTTTTGGAAGTAAACATCTATCGTCATACTTTAACATTTTTGTAAGAACATTTTTGCGATGTTTTAATGCCAATTACTTTAAGTTCAGTCGCTTTGAGAATCATTTTTAAATGGACGTATACTCTCATGTTCAAGGGCACAGATCTCATTGGTGAAATTCAGCCCCTGGCTGATGTGCTCGGAGTGGGGGATGGGCTGTATCTATTTTGATTTCAGTTTGTTTTTTATTAGGGTGAACTTTTCCTACAGGCCCAGAGGAGTGGAAAACAGGTCAAGCTCCACTTCCTACATTACTTTATGCTGTTTACAAGGTTTGTTATTAGAAGGCACGGCTCAATTTCTGTGAATTATTCACGTTACAATACATTCTGCTCTCTGTGGTTTTGGAGTGGACAGGCTGTCGAACCAAAATCCATTCAAAAAGCAGGTGTTTTATGGTAGGGACATATTTTACAGAGTAAAAAACCCAAGTTACACCACAACTAAGACTCTTCTCTGATTCACTTAAATCTACAGGCCCAATCGGCACACATGACATTCACTCAGACACATCATTAACTAAACTGTGATGAAACGTTTGCCTCAGACACATACTACACATATTGATTGACCTGGCATTACACGCACTACTACTGTTTGCACCAGATAAAAGTGAATTATGCAGTTTATACCACTTAGGATAGACAGGGCGCTGTCTCAGTTTTGACTGCAGTTTGTTCTTCTACTACGAGCCAAGAGAATTCGAAAACAGGTCAGTTTTAGCTCCACTCCCTATGTTACTCTCTGCTTCTTACAAGGTTCAATATTAGAAGACAGGTCAGCTCAATTTATGTGAATTATTCACCTTAAAATACTCCCTGCTCCCTGCAGTCTTTTAAGTATGCAGACTGGTGAACCAAACTCCACTCTAAAAAAAAAAAGGAGTTTTATGGTAGAGGCAAAACTTTAGTTATACCATCACTGAGACGCTTCTTTGATTCACGTCAATCTACAGGTTCAATCAGCACACGTCATGTACACAGTAAAATAATGAAGTGTTTGCCACAAATGTATGCTGAACTTACTGACTGGCCCAGCACTACAGCGCTCATTTCCATCAGATGAAAGTGACCTGTGGTTCATACCACTTAGGATAAACAAAACTTTCAAAAAGTGTTAGGTTTATGTGTGAAAAAGTAGTGCCAGCTTCTGTTTAATATGTTTTCAATTTCATATTTTTATTTTGTTTGAAATAGTTTATTGAGTGGGGCAACTTCGTCCCCCTGGGATCTGTGTCTGTGTTTCTGGCCCTACGTTTAAAATATGTTCTGTTTTATAATGCAAAATCAAATGAGTACAGTATTCTTTCACTCATTCCCCTCTTTATTTCCATTCATACTCTTACACACAAACCCATATGATTCATACACAATGATTCATAAACATTCTGTGTGAATCACTGAATTATTTACCAGAATTGCCTCCATATTTCAGGCACACACACACACAGACAACAAATTTGTACGGACACAGATCACACACTCACTCTTGTGCCTCCACACAAACACACAGTCACAGATGGCAGTTAGTGCAATGACCTTGGAAACAAGCAGGCAA